>NC_092082.1:45369528-45969528 GCF_043229965.1 Drosophila suzukii
GAGATTTATTGGGTTTGTGTTTTTGAAGATAGATAGTTTTGTAGGGAGGAGTGAAGGGCATGAATTTAATAGGGTGGGTATGGTATTGTCGCCTTGGCAAAAGGGGCAGGGTGAAGTTTGGTTTTGATTAAAGTAGTGCTCGTGTGTAAGTTTTGTGTGGCCTAGTCTAAGGCGTATTATTTTAATTTGATCGAGTCTGCTCGATTTGGGATGGAAGGATCTGCAATAATTGTCGATGTTTGAATTGTCTTTGTTAATGTTTGTATACCATTGATTGCAGTGTTCTATGTTTAGTTTATTTCTTGCTAGGAATTCGAGTTTTAAGTGCCTGTTTATGTCTGTTAAGTTGATGTTTGGGGTGTAAATAAGGGGCATATTGCTTGTCGATTTTGCGGTTTGGTCGGCTAGCTCGTTGCCTGCTATGCCTACATGACCAGGGATCCACAATATTTTAATTTTTGGGGCTAGTTTTGTAAGAAGTGATCTGATTTTGTTAGAGTAAAAATTGTTGTTGTTTGTGTTTCTTATGGCGTCAATTGCTGAGAGAGAGTCAGAGCAGATCATGAACTTTCCCCTTGTGCTTTTGACTTGATCGATCGCTACTAGGATGGCTATTATTTCTGCGGAGAGTACTGATGAGTATGGGGGTAGGATACCATATTTAATGATATAAGTATCTGTTGTGATTGCATATGCTATAGTGGAGTTCATTTTTGATCCGTCCGTAAATATGAATTTGTGTGTTTTATGGTTGTCTTTGGTATGTTCGTATAGTTTCCTGTATGTCTCCGGTGGTGTGGTATGTTTCTTGTACGCTCTAAATGTTGTGTCTATGAGATTTGGGAGATCCCAAGGTGGCTGGTATTTGTGTAGTTTTACTGGTTCATAGGGTAGATTTAGTGCTTGACAAAGGTTTATTGTGCGGTCTATGGTTGATGGGTTTTTTTTTGGTTTTCTTTGTTTGACAAGTTTGTGTGTTGGTGTATCTTTCGAAAATATAAGGTTTTTTTGTGAGTTTGGCTGTTTGGAGGTCTCGTTTATGCTCTAATGGGAGGATGTTGGCTTCGTATAGCAAGTTATTTATGGGCGTGGTTCGGTAGGCGCCAAGGGCTAGTCGAATTGCTGTGTTAAAGGGTGTTTTTAATTTGTTTAGCCCGCTTTTCGGAGCGTGTCCGTATAGGAACAGTCCATATTCCAATTTTGCTATGACTGTTGCTTTCGCGACGTGAAGTAGTGTTTCTGTGTTACAATTGAATTTAGGGTTGGAGAGGCATTTAATGATAATTAATTTTTGGTGTAGTGGTGGAAGAAGTGATTTTATGTGTGTGTCCCATTTGTATTTACTGTTTATGGTTATCCCTAAGATTTTTAGTGCAGTTACTTGTTGTATTGGTGTGTTGCTACAGCTTATGGTGCTGGTGCAATTGCGCTTTTGGCAAATATGGAGGTGTTGGCACTTAGCTAAGGATAGGTATGCCCCTGAGTATGAGCACCAGCTGTTTATGTCTTGTAATAAGTTGTCTAGGTTGAAGTTAAGGTTTTTGTTTTTGTTGAAATTTATTATGAGAAAAAAATCGTCGGCGTATGCGTTAAATTTAATTTCTCTGTGTAAAGTTATTATGTTTGAGAGCTTGTTGTATGCGATAAGAAATAGGATTACCGATATAGGAGATCCTTGTGGGATACCATTGGATAATGGGAGTGAATTTGGCATGTGCGGACCGACTCTGACAATTATTTTACGTTTGAGCATGAAGTTCTTGACGTAATTAATTATTTTTGGGCCTGTTTTCCATTCCTGTAGTTGATCAATTATAGTGTGCACCCCTATTCGATCAAAGGCTCTTGCAAAGTCAAGAGTGACGAGGGAGGTGTGCCTCTTTGACTTCGTTATGAGATGGTCTACGTATAGTAGACTATCTGAAGTCGATTTGCCTTTTTTAAAGCCGAATTGGTTTGTATTTAAAAGTTTGTTGTGGGTCACAAACCACCATAGTCTTTTTGCTATGATTTTGTCAAGTGTTTTTGCTAGACAGCAGTTGAGGGAAATGGGTCTGTATGAAGAGATATTTGTTTTGTCAGTTTTTGGCTTAAGAATCGGAATGACTAGGCTTATTTTGTAGGCTTGAGGTATGTGGCTGTCGAAAATTTGGTTGAAAAGGTTTTTTATTCTGTTTTTTGTGGTAAGGGAGCTGTTGCGTATTATTTCGTAAGAAATTCTGTTTAATCCTGGAGTGGATCCTTTAAGTGTTTGTAATGCTGCAAACAATTCAAGGTTAGTTATTTTTTTCTCGATAGATTTGGCTGTTGAGGTGGGTGTATAATTGGCTGTGTTGGTTTTATATTTGTTATTTCGGAATTCGTCTGAAAAGTTTAGGTCGCTTGAGAGCTCTGAGAAGTGTTGGGAGAAGGAGTTGGCTATTTCGAGAGTATCTGTTGTTGTTGTGTTGTTTTTGGGATTAAGAATGGCGTGAATTTGTTTGATTGGGTTAAGGCCGCAGAAACGTCTTATGTTGCCCCATATTTTGGATGATGGAGTTTCCGGTTGTATGGTGGATGTAAAGGAGATGGAAGCTTCCCTTTTTCTTCTTTTTATTTCGAACCTGTACTTGGCGTTTAAGCGTCTGTAGTTTATAATGTTTGTAAAATTCATGTTGCGATTAAGTGCTTTCCAAGCTAATTGTTTTTCTTTTTTTAACTGAGCTAGTTTTTTGTTCCACCAGGGGACCTTGTAGGGTTTTGAACTTACTGAGGTTTGTGGGATGGAAATGTTTGCGCTATGTAGTATAATTTTGTTGATTTGTGCGGCTTCTTTATTGACATTTAATGAAGTGGGAAATATTTCGTTATGTTTGTGTGTGAGAGTCTCGTATTGCTCCCAGTTGGCTTTTTTTAATATAAAAAATGGTTTTGAAAATTTGTTTATCTTGTTTGGAGGGAATAGGGAGATAACTATTGGAAAATGGTCGCTGCCGTGGAGTCATTAAGTATTTCCCACTTGGTGTGTGGGGCTAGTGTTGCTGAGCAAAGTGAAAGGTCAATATGCGTGTATGTATTGTGTGTTGAGAAGTGTGTGGGGGATTTGTCGTTTAGTAAGATTAGCTGTGTGTTGTCAATAAATTGTTGTATTGTTTTTCCTCGAGAATTAGTTTTCGGGGAACCCCAGGCAGTGTGCCATCCGTTAAAGTCTCCTAGAATTAGTGAGGGTGTTTGATTTTGTACAAAGTGTCTTCAAGCATTTCGTTTGTTACGGTTCTGTTTGGTGCAATGTATGTTGTCTTTATGTGCATGTTCTCCTTGGATTTTATGTGTATTGCTAGAGCTTCAAGGTCGTTTGGGATGTTTACTATAGAATATTGAATTGACTTGTGTATTAATAGGTGGCTATGTTTGTTAGTAGTATGTAATTTATTGGAGTTGGTATATTGTTAATATATTGTATGTGGGTTTCTTGGAGGGAAATTATCTGCGGAGTATATTTTTTGATTAGAATAAGGAGTTGGCTATAGTTATTTACATATCCTTTTAAGTTCCATTGAATTACAGTTAACGACATTTTAGAAAGAATTAAAGCTTGTAACTTAACTTTATTGGTAGTGTTAACGGCTTAAATGTAAGTCTTACTTAGGGTTTAGGGTTCTATACGGATTCGCTGTCGCTGTTGTTAGTGTGTTTGTTTTTGATTAGAGCTTTGGCCTTTGTCTTGGATGCTTTAAGATTCGTAGATAGGGTACTAGACTTATCTTTAGGAAAGATTTAGCGTCGCTTGTGAACGGTTGTGTTTACTCTTGTGCTCTGAATTTTTGTCTATTCTGTGATTTTTTTGCGAGTGTTTTGTGTTTGTTTATTAACAAAGCTTAGTCTAACCGCTGGGTTATTGTGTTTAGTGTTTTTTACTAGATCTCCCAGTGATTATAGTTATTTTAACATTTATATTAGATTTGTTTAATCTCCTAGCTTTGTTAGTGTAATTCTTATACTCACTAAACTTGCTAAAACTCTTTGATTCTCACTCTCTCTCCCGCTCTATATTACAACTGTAACTTAAACTCTCTCTGAACCTGCCAAACTTCTGGTAGACTTTGGGTGTGCTATTCTCTTGTCTCTCTCTCTCTCTCTCTTGCTTGCTTTACATTGTAACTGTTCCTGCGTAAAGTTGTCAGTGTCCCACAAGCAACGCTCAATCGATAGATTTTTTTCTCTTTTCTTTTTATTTTATTTAACTTCCTTAAAATGGCTCTTGTCTGCTCTAAGAAAAATTGTAATCTTTCGTCTTCAACTAAAGACCCTTTTATTTTCTGCTGGCTCTGCGAGTCGATAATGCACGTTAAATGTGCAGGATTTACTGGTAGAGTCAAAGACTTCATTGATCAGAATTCTGGACTCATGTGGTCATGTGGATCATGCAAGGAAATGGTTGTTGAGATGAGCGGCTTTATGAAGCAGACTCGAGACAGCCTTTTGAATCTCTCTGGTGCTTTTAAACAGCTCAATGAGGGGTTCAATACCGTTTGTGCCCAATTTAATAATAAAAAATTACTAACTGAGTCGCCTAAACGTAAAAAAAACAGCTTAGCGGCAGTTAATACGGTCACGGTATCCACCCCAAATCCGAACTTGGTGGCTGCAGCAGTCTCTGTTGACACTGTGGTAAGTGAACCCACTGCGCCTATGGATACAGCTGTTTTAGGTGAAGTCACTTGTTCTCGAAGTCGGGCGGTAAAAAAACCTTCAGTGCCGGCTACGGTGCCGACCGTATCTATAGGTACAGAAGTTACCGTTTCTGGCTCTCAGCTTAGTGAGGTGCAATCTGCTGCTGGGGGACGTAAGAAATTATCAGTTGTTCCACAAAGAAAACAATTATTTGTTTCGAGGTTCACCCCAGATACCACATCTGAGGATGTTTTGGAATTTATTCGTGAAAAATTCCCATCCGAGAATATTTCAGTTGAGCAATTTAGATTTTCATATGCTCGTAGTATATCGTCGTTTAAAATATTTGCTCCGCCTGATGTGTTTAAGGTACTACTTTCTGAAAGCTTTTGGCTTAATAATGATTTAGTAATAAAAGAATTTGTTCCCAATAAACCGAGAACAAATAACAGACCTTCCACTGCGCCAAAAAACTAAAAAGATTATTTTTGGCTTATCAAAATGTTAGGGGACTAAATATGAAGCTACCCAAGCTTTATGCTGACTCCTCTGCATTTACTGCTGATATTTTGGCTTTTACGGAAACTTGGCTGAAACCAGAGATATCTGACAATGAAGTTCTGTCAAACAATTTTAATGCCTATAGGACCGATCGCTCATCACGTAGGGGAGGCGGTGTGCTGATTGCCGTTAGCACTAGCCTAACATCCGAGAGAATTCACTCTGATACTCCTAATGAAATTGAATTTGTTAGTGTGAAAGTTTCCTTGCAATCATTCTCAATATTTGTTACATGCTCCTATATTCCACCTGGCTCTGATTTAATAATTTATGAGCATCACCTGTCTGCGATAAAATCTGTTCTATCCCTTCTTTCTAACAGTGACCCTCCCTGATATTTCTTGGTCTCCTCCTACTGACTCACTAGTCGCTAGACCTCTATCCGCCCATGATTTTGTAGATGGTCTTCTAGAATTATCGTTACAGCAAGTAAGCTTTATACGGAATTCATTAAATAGACAACTAGATCTTGTGTTTGTTTCAGACCCGTCTGAAGTCACGGTATCTAGAATTGACGCTCTTGTTGTACCTGAAGACCGATATCATCCAACAATGGAATTGACAATCTGCCTCCCATGCGTTGATACCCTCTCTCCTTTAGTTTCTCAAACTAAAGTGAGATGTTTCCGAAAATGTAACTATAAAAAACTTAACGCCATGATTTCTCAATATAATTGGACAGAATTGTACAATTGTATGGATATTGAAAGTGCCACTGAACACTTCTATATAGTGTTAAATACCTTTTTTAATGAAAGCGTTCCTGATAGGTTTCCTTCAAAGACAAACAGGCCACCTTGGTTTACTAATGCGCTTCAAAGACTTAAAAACCTTAAGACAAACACTTATAAAAAGTATAAGAAATCGGGTAAGCCATCTGATTTTTCGAAATATGTGGTGGCTCGATCGGATTTTAATGTTTTCAATAGTCATTGCTATTCTATGTATTTAAGTAGATGTAAATTGGAATTTTCAAATGATCCGAAGCAGTTTTATAACTTTGTCAATGCCAAGCGTAAGTCGTCAGCATTGCCTTCATCGGTACGTTTTAACTCAATGGAGGCATCGACGGATTCTGAAATTGCTGATTTATTTGCCGAGTTTTTCCAAACTACTTATAGTTCGGCTGCTTGGTCAAATTCTAACTACCCTAATCCCTTAAATAAGGCAAATTGTATCTTTACCCCTGAAATTACGGAAATTTCTCACGTAAGAGACTTAGAAAAAACAACGCCAACTTATTCTCCCGGTCCTGATGGACTCCCCGGGTGTGTGCTTAAGTTTTGTGCGTCAACCATATGTAAACCGATTCTTAAACTTTTTAATCTGTCTATTTCATCGTCAGTTTTTCCTACTATCTGGAAGGACTCTTATATTATTCCACTTCACAAAAAGGGTGCGAAGGCGGATGCCCAGAATTACAGAGGTATTTCTAAATTGTCGGCAATTCCTAAAGCATTTGAACGTATTATTACTTCTCATTTGCAACATTTATGTTCCTCGCTAATATCACCGTGTCAGCATGGTTTTGTTAAGCGAAGATCGACCACCACCAACCTTCTGGAATTGTCATCTATTGTAATAAATGGATTTAAGAATAAAATGCAGACTGACGTTATATACACTGATTTTAGTAAGGCCTTTGACTCTGTCAACCACTCTCTTCTCTTATTCAAATTAAATCAGCTTGGGTTTCCATGTAATCTATTAACTTGGATTTCAAGTTATTTGAATGGTAGGACTCAGAGGGTTATATTCAAGAACGCTGCCTCAAAACTGATCTATGTGACATCTGGAGTGCCTCAGGGTAGTCACTTGGGCCCTTTGCTGTTTACTTTGTTTATTAACGATCTTCCCTCTATCATAACACACTCTCGTGTACTAATGTATGCTGATGATGTTAAGCTTTGTTTATCACATAATGATATAGCGTCGGGTTTCAACTTACAGTCAGATATTGATTGTTTTCAGGGATGGTGTGAGTATAACCTTTTAAATTTGAACTGCCTTAAATGCAACGTTATGACTTTTCATAGGGGTACTCCTACTTTTGTTAGTTACTCTCTTCAAAATACGCCACTCGACCGTATATATTCAGTTAATGACTTAGGCGTTCTTCTGGACCCAAAACTTAAATTTGACTGCCACATAATGTCCACTGTCAGCAAGGCCATGAGTGTTCTTGGGTTTATAAAGCGTTGGTCAAAAGAATTTGATGACCCTTATACAACCAAATTATTATATACCTCCCTTGTCCGTCCTATTATGGAATATTGTTCTTCGGTTTGGAGTCCACAATATCAAGTGCATATTGACCGTATTGAGTCGGTACAAAAAAGATTTCTTCTTTTTGCCCTTCGTAGTTTGAACTGGGATCAAAACATAAGGCTACCTTCCTATCAGAGTAGATTACTATTGCTTAATTTACCTACCCTTGCAAATCGTAGAACAATGCTTGGTACTATTTTTTTGCAAAATCTTATAAGAGGTGATATTGATTCTTTAGAACTTGTAAACCGCCTAACTTTCAATGTTCCTGTTAGACTAACACGAAATTATTATCCCCTAAATTTGCCACGATGTACATCTAATTTTTGTCTGCACGAGCCCTTTCGCGTTCTATGTAATAATTATAACAACCTTTATCATTTAATTTGCACTTCAACTTCTATCCCGGTATTAAAAACTAATATTTTAACTCATTTGCTCCATTCTTAGATGCTTCTTTTATTTTCATTTGTGTCCCGTCTCTATTTGTTTTTTGTATCTTCCTCGCGAACTCGTATTTTTTGCCCAAATTGTTAAAAGGGCCCCGCGCGTAACAAGCACGTGCTTGGTGTCGTTGGGCCACTTGTTTGTACTGCTCGTAGTGCATCAACGTCCATCATATAAAGATTTTTATTTTTAGATCTTCTGTGTGTTGTGACGAGTATGTTGTGGCTAGTTTTCTGGTATGTGTAATGCAGTCAGTATCCATGTCTTCTATTTTGTCGTAATCGTGGTGGTGATGGTGTTGAAGAGTTTGGCTTGATGGTAAAGTTGTTTTGGCTGGTCCGGTGGCTGTTGCCTTCGATGAAGTGATATGTGTTCCTGATGTGGGTGTGATGTGCGAATTTTTATGTTGTGGTTGGGTTATGTCTGTGTGTGTATTTATATTAGTATTCGGTGATTGAGTGTTTGTTGTCATCTGGGTTGTGGCGTTTGTAAGTGTTTTGGCATAGGTGTTCCTCAATTGAAATCCGTGTCGTTCAAAATATATACTTTGGGCGGTCTTATGATCAACTTTTTGTGTGGTTTTAATGGCTGTTAATTCTTGGTTTTTTATGAAAGTTGGGCATTTGCGGTCGATTGGGCTGTGCTGATAGTCAAGTTCTGGGTTGTTTTTGCAGTTTAAGCATTTTTTTTTGGTTTTTGCATGTTTCTCCGTCGTTTGTGTGTTTTATTTCAGAACAATTAGTGCAAGTTTCGGAGCTTTTGCATATTGGTGCTGGGTGACCAAAGCGGAGGCATTTTCTGCATCGGAGTTGAAGTGGGATGTACTCACGTACACGAACTGTTTCGTAACCGATTCGTAATATTTCTGGGAGTTTGAGCGATTCAAATGTTATAATAATCAAGCCTGTTTCAATTAAAGTGGGGTTTTTGCTGTCAGAGTTAGTGTTGGGGTTTTGTCGTTTCATTATTTTTTTCACTTCGGTTACTTTTTGTGATTTTAACTCTTGTAGAATTGTGTCTTCGTCGATATATCTAAGGTCGTTGCAATAAATAACTCCCTTAGAGAAGTTTAATGTTTTATGTTCATTTGTTGTTACTTCGATTTCTGCGATTGTTGTAAGTTTAAGGAGCTTTCTGGCTTGAAATTCATTTTTAGTTTTAATTAATAATGTGCCGTCTCTTAATTTTTTGCATCCGTCTACTTTTCCTCCACAGGCAAAGTCCACGGATTTTTTAATGATGAATGGTGATAGTTTTTCAAACGAGCCGTTGTCCTTCCTTTTAATTATAATAAATTTTGGTTCGCCTAATTTTGAATGGTATGATTTTTGGGATTTGTAAATGTCTGGTGGGTCTGTCATGATTGCTGGTAATGGGCTTAAGCCCGGATTAGAGGTTTTCGTGTGTTTGGTGTTGTTGTGTTTTTTATTTTCTCTTTGTGGTTGATATTTGTTTGTGCAAAATTTTGCTGATAACGTTTTTGGTTTGCGCGAAGCTAGGCTTTACACTGTTGTGGCACGACTTATCTCTTCGGAGGTTGAAGTTGTACTGACATATGTATTTATGCATGTGTGTGGACGTAAAAAATTGCAATCTAATATCCGCGGCAAATAGAATTCTTTCAAACAAAGCTATTCAACCAAATATTTTGAAATACAGAATGTGCCTTAAAATTGTGTATGTTTAGCAAGCATACATAAATATAAATGTTTTTTGTCTATTTTATGTGTTGCTTTCTCATTCTTGGCGCTGGCTGAAACAAAACCAGAGCCGAGAAATGAGAGCAAGGGAGAGAGAACAAAGTTCGCGGCTAACTTATTTTAAAGTTTGTTATCTGAGTAACGGGTATCTGATAGTCGAGGTACTCGACTATAGCGTTCTTCCTTGTTTACTACCTTTAAAGTTATATATTTTAATGCAGATAGCAACATAATCATTTCGCAAGCCCATGAAGGTATGCCATATCGATATCCGCGTCCTTTTGACCAAGTAATGGGCTTTTAAAGATGGAAAGAAGGGCCATTTCTGTAAGCCTTTGCAAAATTAAAATCAATGACATAAAAACGGTCATATTTTTACGACCTTTAAAGTTAAATGTTATAATGCAGATAACAACATAATCATTCCACAAGCCCATGAAGGTATGCCATATCGAAATCAGAGTCCTTTTGACCAAGCTATGGGCTTTTAATGATGGAAAGGAGGCCCATTTCTGTAATCCCTTGCAAAATTAAAATCAATGACATAAAAACTGTCATATTTTTTACTACCTTACTATCCACAAGCATGCAAAAGTAAAATCAATGACATAAAAACGGTCATATTTTTACTTCCTTTAAAGTTGAATGTTTTAATCCAGATAACAAAATTAAAATCAATGACATAAAAACGGTCATAATTTTTACTACATTTAAAGTTATATATTTTAATGCAGATAGCAACATAATCATTCCACAAACCATAAAGGTATGCCATATCGAAAACCGAGTCCGTTTGAACAAGTAAAGGGCTTTTTAAGATGGAGGAAGGCCCATTTCTATAAGCCTTTGCAAAATTAAGATCAATGACATAAAAACGGTCATATTTTTACTTCCTTTAAAGTCGAATGTTTTAATGCAGATAACAAACTTAAAATTAATGACATAAAAACGGTCATATTTTCTACTACCTTGAAAGTTATATATTTTAATGCAGATAGCAACATAACCATTCCACAAGCCCATAAAGGTATGCCATATCGAAATCCGAGTCCGTTTGAACAAGTAAAGGGCTTTTAAAGATGGAGGAAGGCCCATTTCTATAAGCCTTTGCAAAATTAAGATCAATGACATAAAAACGGTCATATTTTTACTTCCTTTGAAGTTGAATGTTTTAATCCAGATAACAAAATTAAAATCAATGACATAAAAAGGGTCATATTGAGTCGCCAATGGTGAGGCTAATCCATAAATTACTGTTAAGCAGAATGGTCACAGCCACACTAGGGACCTCAACCCAGACTAGACTAGTGAACAGAGGCACCCCGCAAGGAGGTTTACTATCACCCCTCTTGTGGAATATCGCAGTAAATAAACTACTGCGGATTCTGGAGGGAGGAGGTTGCAAGGTCGTGGCATACGCAAACGACGTCGCCATCATCTTTAATGGAAAATATCCACAAACACTTTGCGATCTTTTGACCGCTAAACTTAAAATTCTATCGGAATGGACGATAGCGAACGGACTCGGGGTAAATCCCTCGAAAACAGAACTTTTTCTATTTACGAATAGGTACAAAATTCCACAACTTAACCCACCCATATTAAACAATTGTAATCTCTCCTTTAGCGATCACGCCAGGTACTTGGGGTTAGTACTAGATAAACGCCTCAAATGGGGCTTAAACAACCAAGAGAGAACCAAAAAAGCGACCATTGCACTTTACTCCTGTAAAAAAGCAATCGTGCTAAGATGGGGTATGTCCCCAAGAATAGTTAACTGGATATACACAGCGGTAGTCAAGCCAATCCTACTGTACGGAGTGGCTCTGTGGTGGACCGCCTTACACAAACAATGCATACTGACTCCTCTAAGCGAAGTAAAGCGAATGGCGGCTTTGTGTATTAGTGGAGCCCTTCGAACCACCCCGAATGAAGCGCTGAATTCGATCTTGAACCTCCCTAGCCTGGACTTAGCAGGCATGGAAAGGGCCAAATCGACAGCTATTCGACTGAGGGCAGTGGAAAGCCCAATTATATGGCCATGCTAAAATTCTCCAGCATGATAAATCGATTCCGAAAATCACGGATCTATGCAAATCTATTGAATATAGTCACACACCCTTTGAGACCCTGATTCCTGATAGAGAGGAATGGGAACAGGGCCGACCGGGCACGACGGACGCAATCTGTTTCTATACAGATGGCTCCAAATTAGAAGGACACGTCGGCGGAGGTGTATACTCCAAACAATTAGATAACAGGAAGTCATTCAGGCTGTAGCGTCTTTCAGGCGGAGGTCCACGCTATAAAAGAAGCACTAACCTGTTTAAGGAACCTTAGCCTCCAGAGAGGACACCTAAACATATATAGTGACAGCCAAGCGGCTATTAAGTCGATCTACTCGACAAACACCAACTCTCGTACAATAGCAGACTGTCGCAGATCTCTCCACGAGATGGCAAGTCAGTTTACTATCAGCCTAATATGGGTTCCGGGTCACCGGGACATCGTAGGCAACTGCATAGCGGACGAATTAGCCAGGCAGGGCACCACCAAGCCTCTCCTACCAGGAGAGGAAAATGTCGGTATGCCCATGGCTACTTGCAAGCTAAACATAAAAAACCACTTCAACACACTAGCCAACACCCATTGGCAAAACGCACCACAGTGTCGCATCTCTCACCAGACATGGCCTGTGATAAACAACAAAAAAACCTCGGAGTTACTCAAGCTCAGCCGCACAGAGTGTGGCATGTTGATCCGAGCTCTTACAGGCCACTGGCTTGTTGGCGCGCATGCCGGCAGGCTAAAAGCCCCGCAAAATGATTTCTGCAGAAGCTGTAGGGATGAGGAAGAAGTGGAAACGGTAGAACACCTTCTCTGCTTCTGCCCAGCCCTATGCAGACTCAGACTGAAACACTTAGGAAGCCCCTTCATCGAAGATCTTACCGAAATATCGGAGATTAATCTCAAAAGCATAAGTGCCTTTATTAAATCTTGCGGGAGGAAGACATGCTGATCAGCTTAACACAAGCTGAAACTACTAGAAACGGGACCCTAGAGAAGGAAGAAACGAGATCATGCGGTATCACAACGGACCCATTGAGGTCTAAGTGTGTCGGACTATAGTCCGACAGCCGCCCTAACCTAACCTAACCTAAGGGTCATATTTTTTACTACCTTTAAAGTTATATATATTAATGCAGATAGCAACATAATAAATCCACAAGCCCATAAAGGTATGCCATATCGAAATCCGAGTCCTTTTGAGCAAGTTATGGGCTTTTAAATATGGAAAGAAGTCCCATTTCTCTAAGCCTTCACAAAATTAAAACCAATGACATAAAAACGGTCATATTTTTTACTACCTTTAAAGTTATATCTTTTAATGCAGATAGCAACATAATCATTTCGCAAGCCCATGAAGGTATGCCATATCGATATCCGAGTCCTTTTGACCAAGTAATGGACTTTAAAAGATGGAAAGAAGGCCCATTTCTGTAAGCCTTTGCAAAATTAAAATCAATGACATAAAAACGGTCATATTCTTACTACCCTTAAAGTTAAATGTTTTAATGCAGATAACAACATAATCATTTCACAAGCCCATATAGGTATGCCATATCGAAGTCAGAGTCCCTTTGACCAATGTATGGGCTTTTAAAGATGGAAAGAAGGCCCCATTCTGTAATCCCTCGCAAAATTAAAATCAATGACATAAAAACTGTCATATTTTTTACTACCTTTAAAGTTATATCTTTTAATGCAGATAGCAACATAATCATTTCGCAAGCCCATGAAGGTATGTCATATCGATATCCGCGTCCTTTTAACCAAGTAATGGGCTTTTAAAGACGGAAAGAAGGCCCATTTCTGTAAGCCTTTGCAAAATTAAAATCAATGACAAAAAAACGGTCATATTTTTACTTCCCTTAAAGTTGAGTGTTTTAATCCAGATAACAAAATTAAAATCAATGACATAAAAATGGTCATATTTTTTACTACCTTTAAAGTTATATATTTTAATGCATTTTAATGACCAAGTTATGGGCTTTTAAATATGGAAAGAAGTCCCATTTCTCTAAGCCTTCGCAAAATTAAAATAAATGACATAAAAACTGTCATATTTTTTACTACCTTTAAAGTTATATCTTTTAATGCAGATAGCAACATAATCATTTCGCAAGCCCATGAAGGTATGCCATATCGATATCCGCGTCCTTTTGACCAAGTAATGGGCTTTTAAAGATGGAAAGAAGGCCCACTTCTGTAAGCCTTTGCAAAATTAAAATCAATGACATAAAAAGGGTCATATTGAGTCGCCAATGGTGAGGCTAATCCATAAATTGCTGTTAAGCATAATGGTCACAGCCACACTAGGGACCTCAACCCAGACTAGACTAGTGAACAGAGGCACCCCGCAAGGAGGTGTACTATCACCCCTCTTGTGGAATATCGCAGTAAATAAACTACTGCGGATTCTGGAGGAAGGAGGTTGCAAGGTCGTGGCATACGCAGACGACGTCGCCATCATCTTTAATGGAAAATATCCACAAACACTTTGCGATCTTATGACCGCTATACTTAAAATGCTATCGGAATGGACGATAGCGAACGGACTCGGGGTAAATCCCTCGAAAACAGAACTTTTTCTATTTACGAATAGGTACAAAATTCCACAACTTAACCCACCCATTTTAAACAATTGTAATCTCTCCTTTAGCGATCACGCCAGGTACTTGGGGTTAGTACTAGATAAACGCCTCAAATGGGGCTTAAACAACCAAGAGAGAACCAAAAAAGCGACCATTGCACTTTACTCCTGTAAAAAAGCAATCGGGCTAAGATGGGGCATGTCCCCAAGAATAGTTAACTGGATATACACAGCGGTAGTCAAGCCAATCCTACTGTACGGAGTGGCTCTGTGGTGGACCGCCTTACACAAACAATGCATACTGACTCCTCTAAGCGAAGTACAGCGAATGGAGGCTTTGTGTATTAGTGGAGCCCTTCGAACCACCCCGAATGAAGCGCTGAATGCGATCTTGAACCTCCCTAGCCTGGACTTAGCAGGCATGGAAAGGGCCAAATCGGAAGCTATTCGACTGAGGGCAGTGGAAAGCCCAATTATATGGCCATGCTAAAATTCTCCAGCATGATAAATCGATTCCGAAAATCACGGATCTATGCAAATCTATTGAATATAGTCACACACCCTTTGAGGCCCTGATTCCTGATAGAGAGGAATGGGAAAAGGGCCGACCGGGCACGACGGACGCAATCTGTTTCTATACAGATGGCTCCAAATTAGAAGGACACGTCGGCGGAGGTGTATACTCCGAACAATTAGATAACAGGAAGTCATTCAGGCTCCCGGACCACTGTAGCGTCTTTCAGGCGGAGGTCCACGCTATAAAAGAAGCACTAACCTGTTTAAGGAACCTTAGCCTCCAGAGAGGACACCTAAACATATATAGTGACAGCCAAGCGGCTATTAAGTCGATCTACTCGACAAACACCAACTCTCGTACAATAGCAGACTGTCGCAGATCTCTCCACGAGATGGCAAGTCAGTTTACTATCAGCCTAATATGGGTTCCGGGTCACCGGGACATCGTAGGCAACTGCATAGCGGACGAATTAGCCAGGCAGGGCACCACCAAGCCCTCCTACCAGGAGAGGAAAATGTCGGTATGCCCATGGCTACTTGCAAGCTAAACATAAAAAACCACTTCAACACACTAGCCAACACCCATTGGCAAAACGCACCACAGTGTCGCATCTCTCACCAGACATGGCCTGTGATAAACAACAAAAAAACCTCGGAGTTACTCAAGCTCAGCCGCACAGAGTGTGGCATGTTGATCCGAGCTCTTACAGGCCACTGGCTTGTTGGCGCGCATGCCGGCAGGCTAAAAGCCCCGCAAAATGATTTCTGCAGAAGCTGTAGGGATGAGGAAGAAGTGGAAACGGTAGAACACCTTCTCTGCTTCTGCCCAGCCCTATGCAGACTCAGACTGAAACACTTAGGAAGCCCCTTCATCGACGATCTTACCGAAATATCGGAGATTAATCTCAAAAGCATAAGTGCCTTTATTAAATCTTGCGGGAGGAAGACATGCTGATCAGCTTAACACAAGCTGAAACTACTAGAAACGGGACCCTAGAGAAGGAAGAAACGAGATCATGCGGTATCACAACGGACCCATTGAGGTCTAAGTGTGTCGGACTATAGTCCGACAGCCGCCCTAACCTAACCTAACCTAAGGGTCATATTTATTACTACCTTTAAAGTTATATATATTAATGCAGATAGCAACATAATAAATCCACAAGCCCATAAAGGTATGCCATATCGAAATCCGAGTCCTTTTGACCAAGTTATGGGCTTTTAAATATGGAAAGAAGTCCCATTTCTCTAAGCCTTCACAAAATTAAAACCAATGACATAAAAACGGTCATATTTTTTACTACCTTTAAAGTTATATCTTTTAATGCAGATAGCAACATAATCATTTCGCAAGCCCATGAAGGTATGCCATATCGATATCCGAGTCCTTTTGACCAAGTAATGGACTTTAAAAGATGGAAAGAAGGCCCATTTCTGTAAGCCTTTGCAAAATTAAAATCAATGACATAAAAACGGTCATATTCTTACTACCCTTAAAGTTAAATGTTTTAATGCAGATAACAACATAATCATTTCACAAGCCCATATAGGTATGCCATATCGAAGTCAGAGTCCCTTTGACCAATGTATGGGCTTTTAAAGATGGAAAGAAGGCCCACTTCTGTAATCCCTCGCAAAATTAAAATCAATGACATAAAAACTGTCATATTTTTTACTACCTTTAAAGTTATATCTTTTAATGCAGATAGCAACATAATCATTTCGCAAGCCCATGAAGGTATACCATATCGATATCCGCGTCCTTTTAACCAAGTAATGGGCTTTTAAAGACGGAAAGAAGGCCCATTTCTGTAAGCCTTTGCAAAATTAAAATCAATGACATAAAAACGGTCATATTTTTACTTCCCTTAAAGTTGAGTGTTTTAATCCAGATAACAAAATTAAAATCAATGACATAAAAATGGTCATATTTTTAACTACCTTTAAAGTTATATATTTTAATGCATTTTAATGACCAAGTTATGGGCTTTTAAATATGGAAAGAAGTCCCATTTCTCTAAGCCTTCGCAAAATTAAAATAAATGACATAAAAACTGTCATATTTTTTACTACCTTTAAAGTTATATCTTTTAAAGCAGATAGCAACATAATCATTTCGCAAGCCCATGAAGGTATGCCATATCGATATCCGAGTCCTTTTGACCAAGTAATGGGCTTTTAAAGATGGAAAGAAGGCCCACTTCTGTAAGCCTTTGCAAAATTAAAATCAATGACATAAAAACGGTCATATTCTTACTTCCCTTAAAGTTAAATGTTTTAATGCAGATAACAACATAGTCATTCCACAAGCACATAAGGGTATGCCATATCGAAATCAGAGTCCCTTTGACCAATGTATGGGCTTTTAAAGATGTAAAGAAGGCCCATTTCTGTAATCCCTCGCAAAATTAAAATCAATGACATAAAAACTGTCATATATTTTACTACCTTTAAAGTTATATATTTTAATGCAGATTGCAACATAATCATTCCACAAGCTCATAAAGGTATGCCATATCGAAATCCGAGTCCGTCTGAACAAGTAATGGGCTTTTAAAAATGGAGGAAGGCCCATTTCTATAAGTCTTTGCAAAACTAATATCAATGACATAAAAACGGTCATATTTTTACTTCCTTTAATGCAGATAACAAAATTAAAATCAATGACATATAACGGTCATATTTTTTACTACCTTTAAGGTTATATATTTTAATGCAGATAACAACATAACCATTCCACAAGCCCATAAAGGTATGCCATATCGAAATCCGAGTCCGTTTGAACAAGTAATGGGCTTTTAAAGATGGAGGAAGGCCCATTTCTATAAGCCTTTGCAAAATTAAAATCAATGACATAAAAACTGTCATATTTTTTACTACCTTTAAAGTTATATATTTTAATGCAGATAACAACATAATCATTCCACAAGCCCATAAAGGTATGCCATATCGAAATTCGAGTCCTTTTGACCAAGTAATGGGCTTTAAAAGATGGAAAGTAGACCCATTTCTGTAAGCCTTCGCAAAATTAAAACCAATGACATCAAAACGGTCATATTTTTTACTACCTTTAAAGTTATATCTTTTAATGCAGATAGCAACATAATCATTTCGCAAGCCCATGAAAGTATGCCATATCGATATCCGCGTCCTTTTGACCAAGTAATGGGCTTTTAAAGATGGAAAGAAGGCCCATTTCTGTAAGCCTTTGCTAAATTAAAATCAATGACATAAAAACGGCCATATTCTTACTACCCTTAAAGTTAAATGTTTTTATGCACATAACAACATAATCATTTCGCAAGCCCATAAAGGTATGCCATATCGAAGTCAGAGTCCCTTTGACCAATGTATGGGCTTTTAAAGATGGAAAGAAGGCCCATTTCTGTAATCCCTCGCAAAATTAAAATCAATGACATAAAAACTTTCATATATTTTACTACCTTTAAAGTTATATATTTTAATGCAGATTGCAACATAATCATTCCACAAGCCCATAAGGGTATGCCATATCGAAATCCGAGTCCGTTTGAACAAGTAATGGGCTTTTAAAAATGGAGGAAGGCCCATTTCTATAAGCCTTTGCAAAACTAAAATCAATGACATAAAAACGGTCATATTTTTACTTCCTTTAAAGTTGAATGTTTTAATGATAACAAAATTAAAATCAATGACATATAACGGTGATATTTTTTACTACCTTTAAGGTTATATATTTTAATGCAGATAGCAACATAACCATTCCACAAGCCCATAAAGGTATGCCATATCGAGATCCGAGTCCGTTTGAACAAGTAATGGGCTTTTAAAGATGGAGGAAGGCCCATTTCTATAAGCCTTTGCAAAATTAAAATCAATGACATAAAAACGGTCATATTTTTTACTACCTTTAAAGTTATATATTTTAATGCAGATAGCACCATAATCATTCCACAAGCACATAAAGGTATGCCATATCGAAATCCGAGTCCTTTTGTCTAATGAATGGGCTTTTAAAGATGGAAAGAAGGCCCATTTCTGAAATCCCACGCAAAATTAAAATCAATGACATAAAAACTGTCATATATTGTACTACCTATAAAGTTATATATTTTAATGCAGATTGCAACATAATCATTCCACAAGCCCATAAAGTTATGCCATATCGAAATCCGAGTCCTTTTGACCAAGTTATGGGCTTTTAAATATGGAAAGAAGTCCCATTTCTCTAAGCCTTCACAAAATTAAATTCAATGACATAAGAACTGTCATATATTTTACTACCTTTAAAGTTATATATTTTAATGCAGATTGCAACATAATCATTCCACAAGCCCATAAAGTTATGCCATATCGAAATCCGAGTCCTTTTGACCAAGTTATGGGCTTTTAAATATGGAAAGAAGTCCCATTTCTCTAAGCCTTCACAAAATTAAAACCACTGACATAAAAACGGTCATATTTTTTACTACCTTTAAAGTTATATCTTTTAATGCAGATAGCAACATAATCATTTCGCAAGCCCATGAAGGTATGCCATATCGATATCCGAGTCCTTTTGACCAAGTAATGGGCTTTAAAAGATGGAAAGAAGGCCCATTTCTGTAAGCCTTTGCAAAATTAAAATCAATGACATAAAAACGGTCATATTCTTACTACCCTTAAAGTAAAATGTTTTAATGCAGATAACAACATAATCATTTCACAAGCCCATATAGGTATGCCATATCGAAGTCAGAGTCCCTTTGACCAATGTATGGGCTTTTAAAGATGGAAAGAAGGCCCACTTCTGTAATCCCTCGCAAAATTAAAATCAATGACATAAAAACTGTCATATTTTTTACTACCTTTATAGTTATATCTTTTAATGCAGATAGCAACATAATCATTTCGCAAGCCCATGAAGGTATGCCATATCGATATCCGCGTCCTTTTAACCAAGTAATGGGCTGTCATATGTAAAAACTGTCATATTTTTGACTACCTTTAAAGTTATATATTTTAATGCAGATAGCAACATAATCATTTCGCAAGCCCATGAAGGTATGCCATATCGATATCCGCGTCCTTTTGACCAAGTAATGGGCTTTTATAGATGGAAAGAAGGCCCACTTCTGTAAGCCTTTGCAAAATTAAAATCAATGACATAAAAACGGTCATATTCTTACTACCCTTAAAGTTAAATGTTTTAATGCAGATAACAACATAATCATTCCACAAGCACATAAAGGTATGCCATATCGAAATCAGAGTCCCTTTGACCAATGTATGGGCTTTTAAAGATGGAAAGAAGGCCCACTTCTGTAATCCCTCGCAAAATTAAAATCAATGACATAAAAACTGTCATATTTTTTACTACCTTTAAAGTTATATCTTTTAATGCAGATAGCAACATAATCATTTCGCAAGCCCATGAAGGTATGCCATATCGATATCCGCGTCCTTTTAACCAAGTAATGGGCTTTAAAAGATGGAAAGAAGGCCCATTTCTGTAAGCCTTTGCAAAATTAAAATCAATGACATAAAAACGGTCATATTCTTACTACCCTTAAAGTTAAATGTTTTAATGCAGATAACAACATAATCATTTCACAAGCCCATATAGGTATGCCATATCGAAGTTAGAGTCCCTTTGACCAATGTATGGGCTTTTAAAGATGGAAAGAAGGCCCACTTCTGTAATCCCTCGCAAAATTAAAATCAATGACATAAAAACTGTTGTTGATGAACGCATTGCAGCCGTTATTTAATTTTGAATCTTATTCTCTTTGGTATATGAAATGCTAACTTTTGCCTTTTTAATGTATTTTGGTGCTGCGTCACACTTTAGAGATTTTTTAGGACTTAGTGTTAAGACTACAACGGAAAGCATCGGACACACAAGAAAATGTGACAAAATTTAATCATTCCACTCAAATTGGGAAATAAAACGTTTTTATTCTACACCATATCTTTGGTCCTTCTAGCCAAATTTAGTTACTGATTAACATGGATCAGTTTAAACTTTTGAAGGCAGCTAGAAGCCGTGCGAAGGCAAGCATTACGCGTTTGCTAACGGCGTCTCAAGATCCACGTGCGGGATCAAAATGGGAGCTTAATGAAATACAAGTTTCATTGGAAAGGCTCAACATCATCTGGAAGGAATTCGAGTCCAACAGCGACCAAATGGTCCTTTTTGACGAAGAGGAAGGGTACGTCGATCCAGCCATCGACAACGAAAGGTACGAGGACAAGTACTTACAAGCAAGCACATTATTTCGCAACCTCATACGCACCTGTGAAGAATCTCAAGAGAATGAAAGAGAAGGCAATAACTTCAGACAATCTGGCAACCCTGATGAGGCCGCATCAACGGCATCAGGAGTGGGAAACGAAAACCTAGTTCGTTTTCTGGAACAACAACAACAGCTCAACGAGCGTTTGGCTGAGCAACAAGCAACGCTTTTAAGGGCAAACTCGGCAGCAAATGTAATGCATAATGAACTGCCAAAAATCCACATCAAGCTGTTCACTGGCGACTACAAGGAGTGGCCAGCCTTTAAAAACATCTTCGAGAGTACGATCCATACCAAGCAGCATTTGACAGCAATACAAAAGTTGCACTACTTGAAAACGTACATCACTGGCGAAGCAGCTGACTTGATTCGACATATGCCAATAACGGATGCAGCTTACGAGGCTGCTTGGACTTGCCTAATTGATCGGTACAATAGACCACGTCACATTGTTAACACTCTGCTGGAGACATTTGTTAACTTACCTTCGACCGCCAGAGCAGATGTAACGGTTCTGCGAAAGGTGACGGATGGAGCCACCGAAATTGTACGCGGCCTGGATGCAGCAGGGCAAACTAATAGGGACTGCTGGATTATACACTTCATCCTAGCCAAGATCGACGCGGAAACCCGTCGCAAATGGATCGAAGGAAGCCGGGAACTGGAATCTCCGTCTGTGGATGATCTACTCAAGTTTTTAGACCGAAGTTGCGAGGAATTTGAGCTCAGCAAAAGTGAGTCAGACATAGACTCCAAGGTTGGCCCACAACATGGCAAGGCAAAGCGATCGTCACACGCTTTAGTATCGATGGAAGCAAACACTTGTGTGAAGTGTAACTCGAAGGAGCACAAGATCTACGCCTGCTCAAAGTTTGGTGAATTGTCAATCGAGCAGAGACGCACATTTGTTAAGGCAAAATCACTGTGTTTCAACTGCCTTAAGGCTGGGCATGTGTCACGAAAGTGTGAATCCAAATTCACATGCAAGTTTTGCCACAATCGTCACCACTCTCTGCTACATGCAGACATTCTTGGTTCGCAAGCCGCTGTCGCTGCGACACACTCACGAGATGATGAAAGACACATCCCAAGCGCTCCCGAAGATGCTACCGTCACCATCAGCCATGTCGCACGGGCACAAGTGGCTCCCACAGCTGAATCCTTCTGCAACGGATCAACAACCGCAACACAGCCACAAGGGCTACGAAAAAGTGCATTGCCAACAGCTCTAGTGTTTGTAAGAAACGCAACAGGATCGCACACTACCTGTCGGGTGCTTTTGGACAGTGGCTCGGAACTGTCGTACATCTCCGAGCGGTGCGTACAGGCGCTCGGACTGGCACGCTCACCGTCACGAATTTTGGTGACCGGAATCTCGTCAATCAAGGCTGAGACAACTAGAGGCTGCAGCACACTGGACTTGCAGTCAAGGATCTCAGATCACACAATGAAGGTGCGTGCTCACGTACTCAGCAAAATTACCTCCACGTTGGCAAGACATGATATCGCCGCCTCAGCACTCAAGACATTCGCTGGCTTCGAGCTTGCGGATTCTGACTATCAATCGTTGGCGCCAGTTGATATACTCCTGGGCAGCGACTACGTTTGGACCGTATTCACCGGTCAAAAGATGTTCGACAACCAGGGCAACATCATCGCCATTTCGACCATATTTGGATGGGTCATCACATCTATCGTTACTACCGGATCATCTACAACAACAATGCACACGGCTATTGACATTGACGAATCGCTAAGACGCTTTTGGGAGCTGGAGGATGTCAACCAGGAATTCCATGGGAAACCGGAGGACGATGAAGTTGAGCAGCACTTTGTGACGACGCACACTCGGGACTCTAAGGGGCGTTACATCGTCGAACTTCCGTTCAAAACCTCCATGGAACAGTTTTCGGATACTTTACAGGGAGCGCTAACAAGATTCAGGGGTGTAGAGCGCCGCCTAAAGAAAGACCCCAATCTGCATTCACAGTACGTGCAATTTATGCGTGAGTATCTCCAGTTGGGCCACATGCGAGAACTATCGCCAGAAGACATTGACAAAAAGCCGAGCTTTTACTTGCCACATCATCCTGTAATTACCCAAAAATTACGCGTCGTATTTGACGGCTCATTCAAGGACACGAATGGACGGTCCTTAAACGAAGCTCTGCACATTGGACCCAGCATTCTACGAAACCTTTTCTCGATTTGCATGCGTTTCAGAATGTTCAAGTTCGTCTTCTCAGCAGATATTGTCAAAATGTATCGACAAATCTGGGTGGCTGCCAACCATTGTGGCTATCAGCGAATTGTTTGGAGAGAAGATGAAACGACTCCTATTAAACACTATGAACTGTCCACGGTAACATACGGCACATCCTGCGCACCATTTTTAGCAGTGAGGGTCCTGGATCAGTTAGCCCACGACCATCAACACGACTTTCCTGCAGCTGCAAGGATCTTGAAGGAGCAGTTTTATATGGACGACGTACTGACCGGAGCACATACCGAGGAGGAGCTCATTCGCAATCAAAATGAGTTGATCCAGTTGATAAAATGTGCAGGCATGGAACTTGGTAAATGGGTTTCCAATTCATCACTTGTCGCTGACAGATCTCTCGCTACAACCGAAGTACAAGGCAAAGGATCCAATTCTACAGCAAAAGTTCTTGGCATTCATTGGGATCCAGAAGAGGATATGTTATCCTACAAAGTTTGCCTCACAACAAATCCGCACAACACCAAACGCCAAGTGCTGTCAGATGTGGCACGCATTTTTGACCCGCTGGGTATTCTGTCGCCAGTGGTAGTGCAGTTTAAAATTCTGTTCCAAGAATTGTGGCTGCTCGATCTCGGCTGGGACACGGAGCTTCCTCCAAAAATTGCGGACTGGTGGAATAAATGCCGTAACGACCTACACATCCTTCGCGACCTACGCCTGCCACGGTTTGTTCAAAACAATGAAGATCACATCGAACTGCATGGATTTTCAGATGCATCCATCAAGGCATATTCCGCAGTCATCTATAGCAGAGTGGTGCGATCAGATGGCACCGTATCTGTTTCACTCATAGCAGGAAAAACCAGAGTTGCTCCGCTGAAGCAGCAGTCTCTACCGCGTCTTGAGCTGTGTGGCGCTTTGCTACTGAGTCGACTGTTCTTATCAGTCAAGGCTGCGCTACAACACAAGGACATTGAAGTGCATGCATGGTGCGACTCAACCATAGTCTTGGCCTGGCTTTCACATCCACCATCTAAGCTTAAAACATTTGTAGCCAACAGAACCTCAGAAATACTCGAAGCCTTACCGCGCAACGCATGGCATCATGTAAACACAAAGGAGAATCCGGCGGACTGCGCCACACGAGGAATGCTTGCTTCGGACCTGCTCCATTTCGACTTATGGTGGATGGGACCTTCATGGCTGCAAGATCCAGAAATGCTTGCGGTAAAGATGACCTCTAAAAAGTTCTGTTCTTCCCTTTTAGAAAACCATGGAAAAGAGGAAGTGAAGACCACCGCATTAACCGCACAGGAAACCTGCTCATTGTCTCCAATCGAAGCTTTGACTCAACGCGTCTCGTCCTGGACAAAGCTGGTACGCGTTGTAGCTTACGCCTTGCGCTTCATCCAAAAGACCAAAAGACCAACGCTGGCAAATGGAAAGATGCTCACCTTTGAGGAGATTCAGGCTGCTCGCATTCTTTGCCTGCAAGAGGCTCAGAAATGTTTCATGGAAGACCGCAAACTACTGACGGAAAACAAGCCACTTCGCAGCCGCTCCCAGTTGGTGAAGCTCTCGCCGATTATCTGCAAGGATGGCCTTCTTCGAGTTGGGTGACGACTGGACAACTCACAATTACCAGCTGATGTAAAACACCCTATACTGCTTCCCAAGTCGAACCGCATCACAAGAATGATTTTGGAACACGAGCATACGACAAATCTTCATCCAGGAGTTTCTGCACTTTTTGTAATTGTTCGTCAAAGGTACTGGATCTTTGGTGCGCGCAACCTGATAAGAAATCTGGTTCACAACTGCATCAAATGCTTTCGCCAACGTAAACTCACGGAGCACCAATTCATGGCCGATCTACCAGGCATCCGTATAACAGAAGCTTTACCCTTCCAGCACTCAGGCTGTGATTACGCTGGACCATTTATACTTAAGGAAAGGAGAGGGCGCAATCCCCGAAAAACTAAGGGCTACATATGCCTCTTTGTTTGCCTTGTGACATCCGCCATACATTTGGAACTGGCAACCGATCTCAGCACAGACACATTCCTGGCATGTCTTAGGCGATTCATGTCCCTTCGAGGAAAATGCTCACAAATCTTCAGCGACAACGGGACGAATTTTGTTGGTGCCAAACGGGCATTAGATGAGATGCAGCAACTTCTATCTTCGCAGGAGCATCAACGCAATCTAACACAATCGCTGGCCAATGATGGAATCAAATGGAGTTTTATACCTCCCCATTCGCCACATTGGGGAGGGAAGTGGGAGTCATCAGTACGTTCCGTCAAACTACATCTGCGTCGAGTTGTGGGAAAAACTGTTCTAACCTGTGAACAAATGCAAACTCTTATTGCTCAGATCAGTGCAGTGGTGAACTCGCGACCGCTATGCTACACACCTGACACCGACCTCACCTACTTGTCTCCGGCCCACTTTTTAATTGGGCGCCCATTTACAACTGTTCCAGAGGGAGATCTGACTAATTTGCCGATCAATCGTCTGGACTATTGGCAGCACTTGCAATCGATGTATCAAGGGTTTTGGAAACGCTGGCACCAAGAGTATTTAACATCCCTGCAGCAACGCCAAAAGTGGAACAATAAGGAACGCAACATCGCTGTAGACAATGTAGTCCTCGTCAAGGACTCAAATCTCCCTCCAGCAGCTTGGATACTAGCCCGTGTAGTGGAAGCTCATCCTGGACCAGATGGACTTGTACGCGCTGTAAAACTTAAGACGTCTACTGGAGAGATGACCCGGCCCATCACCAAGTTAGCAGTACTGCCTAATTCTGAAACGTTGTTTCAGGGCGGCCCGGGATGTTGATGAACGCATTGCAGCCGTTATTTAATTTTGAATCTTATTCTCTTTGGTATATGAAATACTAACTTTTGCCTTTTTAATGTATTTTGGTGCTGCGTCACACTTTGGAGATTTTTTAGGACTTAGTGTTAAGACTACAACGGAAAGCATCGGACACACAAGAAAATGTGACAAAATTTAATCATTGAAATACAGTCCACTCAAATTGGGAAATAAAACGTTTTTATTCTACACCAACTGTCATATATTTTACTACCTTTAAAGTTATATATTTTAATGCAGATTGCAACATAATCATTCCACAAGCTCATAAAGGTATGCCATATCGAAATCCGAGTCCGTTTGAACAAGTAATGGGCTTTTAAAAATGGAGGAAGGCCCATTTCTATAAGTCTTTGCAAAACTAAAATCAATGACATAAAAACGGTCATATTTTTACTTCCTTTAATGCAGATAACAAAATTAAAATCAATGACATATAACGGTCATATTTTTTACTACCTTTAAGGTTATATATTTTAATGCAGATAACAACATAACCATTCCACAAGCCCATAAAGGTATGCCATATCGAAATCCGAGTCCGTTTGAACAAGTAAAGGGCTTTTAAAGATGGAGGAAGGCCCATTTCTATAAGCCTTTGCAAAATTAAAATCAATGACATAAAAACTGTCATATTTTTTACTACCTTTAAAGTTATATATTTTAATGCAGATAACAACATAATCATTCCACAAGCCCATAAAGGTATGCCATATCGAAATTCGAGTCCTTTTGACCAAGTAATGGGCTTTAAAAGATGGAAAGTAGACCCATTTCTGTAAGCCTTCGCAAAATTAAAACCAATGACATCAAAACGGTCATATTTTTTACTACCTTTAAAGTTATATCTTTTAATGCAGATAGCAACATAATCATTTCGCAAGCCCATGAAGGTATGCCATATCGATATCCGAGTCCTTTTGACCAAGTAATGAGCTTTAAAAGATGGAAAGAAGGCCCGTTTCTGTAAGCCTTTGCAAAATTAAAATCAATGACATAAAAACGGTCATATTCTTAGTACCCTTAAAGTTAAATGTTTTAATGCAGATAACAACATAATCATTTCACAAGCCCATAAAGGTATGCCATATCGAAGTCAGAATCCCTTTGACCAATGTATGGGCTTTTAAAGATGGAAAGAAGGCCCACTTCTGTAATCCCTCGCAAAATTAAAATCAATGACATAAAAACTGTCATATTTTTTACTACCTTTAAAGTTATATCTTTTAATGCAGATAGCAACATAATCATTTCGCAAGCCCATAAATGTATGCCATATCGAAATCCAAGTCCTTTTGACCAAGTTATGGGCTTTTAAAAAATGAAAGAAGTCCCATTTCTCTAAGCCTTCGCAAAATTAAAACCAATGACATAAAAACGGTCATATTTTTTACTACCTTTAAAGTTATATCTTTTAATGCAGATAGCAACATAATCATTTCGCAAGCCCATGAAGGTATGCCATATCGATATCCGAGTCCTTTTGACCAAGTAATGAGCTTTAAAAGATGGAAAGAAGGCCCATTTCTGTAAGCCTTTGCAAAATTAAAATCAATGACATAAAAACGGTCATATTTTTACTTCCTTTAAAGTTGAGTGTTTTAATCCAGATAACAAAATTAAAATCAATGACATAAAAAGGGTCTTATTTTTTACTACCTTTAAAGTTATATATTTTAATGCAGATAACAACATAATCATTCCACAAGCACATAAAAGTATGCCATATCGAAGTCCGAGTCCGTTTGACCAAGTTATGGGCTTTTAAAGATGGAAAGAAGACCCATTTCTGTAATCCCACGCAAAATTAATATCAATGTCATAAAAACTGTCATATATTTTACTACCTTTAAAGTTATATATTTTAATGCAGATTGCAACATAATCATTCCACAAGCCCATAAAGGTATGCCATATCGAAATCCGAGTCCTTTTGACCAAGTTATGGGCTTTTAAATATGGAAAGAAGTCCCATTTCTCAAAGCCTTCGCAAAATTAAAGCCAATGACATAAAAACGGTCATAGTTTTGACTATCTTTAAATTTAAATGTTTAAGTGCGGATAACAGTATAATAATTCCACAAGCTTGTAAAGGTATGCCATATCGAAATTCGAGTCCTTTTGACCAAGTAATGGGCTTTAAAAGATGGAAAGTAGGCCCATTTCTGTAAACCTTCGCAAAATTAAAACCAATGACATAAAAACGGTCATATTTTTTACTACCTTTAAAGTTATATCTTTTAATGCAGATAGCAACATAATCATTTCGCAAGCCCATGAAGGTATGCCATATCGATATCCGCGTCCTTTTGACCAAGTAATGGGTTTTTAAAGATGGAAAGAAGGCCCATTTCTGTAAGCCTTTGCAAAATTAAAATCAATGACATAAAAACGGTCATATTCTTACTACCCTTAAAGTTAAATGTTTTAATGCAGATAACAACATAATCATTTCACAAGCCCATATAGGTATGCCATATCGAAGTCAGAGTCCCTTTGACCAATGTATGGGCTTTTAAAGATGGAAAGAAGGCCCACTTCTGTAATCCCTCGCAAAATTAAAATCAATGACATAAAAACTTTCATATATTTTAGTACCTTTAAAGTTATATATATATTTTAATGCAGATTGCAACATAATCATTCCACAAGCCCATAAGGGTATGCCATATCGAAATCCGAGTCCGTTTGAACAAGTAATGGGCTTTTAAAAATGGAGGAAGGCCCATTTCTATAAGCCTTTGCAAAATTAAAATCAATGACATAAAAACTGTCATATTTTTTACTACCTTTAAAGTTATATATTTTAATGCAGATAACAACATAATCATTCCACAAGCCCATAAAGGTATGCCATATCGAAATTCGAGTCCTTTTGACCAAGTAATGGGCTTTAAAAGATGGAAAGTAGACCCATTTCTGTAAGCCTTCGCAAAATTAAAACCAATGACATCAAAACGGTCATATTGTTTACTACCTTTAAAGTTATATCTTTTAATGCAGATAGCAACATAATCATTTCGCAAGCCCATGAAAGTATGCCATATCGATATCCGCGTCCTTTTGACCAAGTAATGGGCTTTTAAAGATGGAAAGAAGGCCCATTTCTGTAAGCCTTTGCTAAATTAAAATCAATGACATAAAAACGGCCATATTCTTACTACCCTTAAAGTTAAATGTTTTTATGCACATAACAACATAATCATTTCGCAAGCCCATAAAGGTATGCCATATCGAAGTCAGAGTCCCTTTGACCAATGTATGGGCTTTTAAAGATGGAAAGAAGGCCCATTTCTGTAATCCCTCGCAAAATTAAAATCAATGACATAAAAACTTTCATATATTTTACTACCTTTAAAGTTATATATTTTAATGCAGATTGCAACATAATCATTCCACAAGCCCATAAGGGTATGCCATATCGAAATCCGAGTCCGTTTGAACAAGTAATGGGCTTTTAAAAATGGAGGAAGGCCCATTTCTATAAGCCTTTGCAAAATTAAAATCAATGACATAAAAACGGTCATATTTTTTACTACCTTTAAAGTTATATATTTTAATGCAGATAGCACCATAATCATTCCACAAGCACATAAAGGTATGCCATATCGAAATCCGTGTCCTTTTGTCTAATGAATGGGCTTTTAAAGATGGAAAGAAGGCCCATTTCTGAAATCCCACGCAAAATTAAAATCAATGACATAAAAACTGTCATATATTGTACTACCTATAAAGTTATATATTTTAATGCAGATTGCAACATAATCATTCCACAAGCCCATAAAGTTATGCCATATCGAAATAGGAGTCCTTTTGACCAAGTTATGGGCTTTTAAATATGGAAAGAAGTCCCATTTCTCTAAGCCTTCACAAAATTAAATTCAATGACATAAGAACTGTCATATATTTTACTACCTTTAAAGTTATATATTTTAATGCAGATTGCAACATAATCATTCCACAAGCCCATAAAGTTATGCCATATCGAAATCCGAGTCCTTTTGACCAAGTTATGGGCTTTTAAATATGGAAAGAAGTCCCATTTCTCTAAGCCTTCACAAAATTAAAACCAATGACATAAAAACGGTCATATTTTTTACTACCTTTAAAGTTATATCTTTTAATGCAGATAGCAACATAATCATTTCGCAAGCCCATGAAGGTATGCCATATCGATATCCGAGTCCTTTTGACCAAGTAATGGGCTTTAAAAGATGGAAAGAAGGCCCATTTCTGTAAGCCTTTGCAAAATTAAAATCAATGACATAAAAACGGTCATATTCTTACTACCCTTAAAGTAAAATGTTTTAATGCAGATAACAACATAATTATTTCACAAGCCCATATAGGTATGCCATATCGAAGTCAGAGTCCCTTTGACCAATGTATGGGCTTTTAAAGATGGTAAGAAGGCCCACTTCTGTAATCCCTCGCAAAATTAAAATCAATGACATAAAAACTGTCATATTTTTTACTACCTTTATAGTTATATCTTTTAATGCAGATAGCAACATAATCATTTCGCAAGCCCATGAAGGTATGCCATATCGATATCCGCGTCCTTTTAACCAAGTAATGGGCTGTCATATGTAAAAACTGTCATATTTTTGACTACCTTTAAAGTTATATATTTTAATGCAGATAACAACATAATCATTCCACAAGCTCATAAAGGTATGCCATATCGAAATCCGAGTCCGTTTGAACAAGTAATGGGCTTTTAAAAATGGAGGAAGGCCCATTTCTATAAGTCTTTGCAAAACTAAAATCAATGACATAAAAACGGTCATATTTTTACTTCCTTTAATGCAGATAACAAAATTAAAATCAATGACATATAACGGTCATATTTTTTACTACCTTTAAGGTTATATATTTTAATGCAGATAACAACATAACCATTCCACAAGCACATAAAAGTATGCCATATCGAAGTCCGAGTCCGTTTGACCAAGTTATGGGCTTTTAAAGATGGAGGAAGGCCCATTTCTATAAGCCTTTGCAAAATTAAAATCAATGACATAAAAACTGTCATATTTTTTACTACCTTTAAAGTTATATATTTTAATGCAGATAACAACATAATCATTCCACAAGCCCATAAAGGTATGCCATATCGAAATTCGAGTCCTTTTGACCAAGTAATGGGCTTTAAAAGATGGAAAGTAGACCCATTTCTGTAAGCCTTCGCAAAATTAAAACCAATGACATCAAAACGGTCATATTTTTTACTACCTTTAAAGTTATATCTTTTAATGCAGATAGCAACATAATCATTTCGCAAGCCCATGAAGGTATGCCATATCGATATCCGAGTCCTTTTGACCAAGTAATGGGCTTTAAAAGATGGAAAGAAGGCCCGTTTCTGTAAGCCTTTGCAAAATTAAAATCAATGACATAAAAACGGTCATATTCTTAGTACCCTTAAAGTTAAATGTTTTAATGCAGATAACAACATAATCATTTCACAAGCCCATAAAGGTATGCCATATCGAAGTCAGAATCCCTTTGACCAATGTATGGGCTTTTAAAGATGGAAAGAAGGCCGACTTCTGTAATCCCTCGCAAAATTAAAATCAATGACATAAAAACTGTCATATTTTTTACTACCTTTAAAGTTATATCTTTTAATGCAGATAGCAACATAATCATTTCGCAAGCCCATAAATGTATGCCATATCGAAATCCAAGTCCTTTTGACCAAGTTATGGGCTTTTAAATATGGAAAGAAGTCCCATTTCTCTAAGCCTTCGCAAAATTAAAACCAATGACATAAAAACGGTCATATTTTTTACTACCTTTAAAGTTATATCTTTTAATGCAGATAGCAACATAATTATTTCGCAAGCCCATGAAGGTATGCCATATCGATATCCGAGTCCTTTTGACCAAGTAATGAGCTTTAAAAGATGGAAAGAAGGCCCATTTCTGTAAGCCTTTGCAAAATTAAAATCAATGACATAAAAACGGTCATATTTTTACTTCCTTTAAAGTTGAGTGTTTTAATCCAGATAACACAATTAAAATCAATGACATAAAAAGGGTCATATTTTTTACTACCTTTAAAGTTATATATTTTAATGCAGATAACAACATAATCATTCCACAAGCACATAAAAGTATGCCATATCGAAGTCCGAGTCCGTTTGACCAAGTTATGGGCTTTTAAAGATGGAGGAAGGCCCATTTCTATAAACTTTTCCAAAAATTAAAATCAATGACATAAAAACGGTCATATTTTTACTTCCTTTAAAGTTGAATGTTTTAATGCAGATAACAAAATTAAAATTAATGACATATAACGGTCATATTTTTTACTACCTTTAAGGTTATATATTTTAATGCAGATAGCAACATAACCATTCCACAAGCCCATAAAGGTATGCCATACCGAAATCCGAGTCCGTTTGAACAAGTAATGGGCTTTTAAAGATGGAGGAAGGCCCATTTCTATAAGCCTTTGCAAAATTAAAATCAATGACATAAAAACGGTCATATGTTTACTTCCTTTAAAGTTGATTGTTTTAATGCAGATAACAAAATTAAAATCAATGACATAGAAAGGGTCATATTTTTTACTACCTTTAAAGTTATATATTTTAATGCAGATAACAACATAATCATTCCACAAGCACATAAAAGTATGCCATATCGAAGTCCGAGTCCGTTTGACCAAGTTATGGGCTTTTAAAGATGGAGGAAGGCCCATTTCTATAAACTTTTCCAAAAATTAAAATCAATGACATAAAAACGGTCATATTTTTACTTCCTTTAAAGTTGAATGTTTTAATGCAGATAACAAGTTTAAAATTAATGACATATAACGGTCATATTTTTTACTACCTTTAGGGTTATATATTTTAATGCAGATAGCAACATAACCATTCCACAAGCCCATAAAGGTATGCCATATCGAAATCCGAGTCCGTTTGAACAAGTAATGGGCTTTTAAAGATGGAGGAAGGCCCATTTCTATAAGCCTTTGCAAAATTAAAATCAATGACATAAAAACGTTCATATTTTTACTTCCTTTAAAGTTGAATGTTTTAATGCAGATAACAAAATTAAAATCATTGACATAAAAACGGTCATATTTTTTACTACCTTTAAAGTTATATATTTTAATGCAGATAGCAACATAATCATTCCACAAGCCCATAAAGGTATGCCATATCGAAATCCGAGTCCGTTTAAACAAGTAATGGGCTTTTAAAGGTGGAGGAAGGCCCATTTCTATAAGCCTTTGCAAAATTAAAATCAATGACATAAAAACGGTCATATTTTTACTTCCTTTAAAGTTGATTGTTTTAATGCAGATAACAAAATTAAAATCAATGACATAAAAAGGGTCATATTTTTTACTACCTTTAAAATTAATATTTTAATGCAGATAGCAACATAATCATTCCACAAGCACATAAAGGTATGCCATATCGAAATCCGAGTCCTTTTGTCCAATGTATGGGCTTTTAAAGATGGAAAGAAGGCCCATTTCTGTAATCCCACGCAAAATTAAAATCAATGACATAAAAACTGTCATATATTTTACTACCTTTAAAGTTATATATTTTAATGCAGATTGCAACATAATCAATCCACAAGCCCATAAAGGTATGCCATATCGAAATCCGAGTCCTTTTGACCAAGTTATGGGCTTTTAAATATGGAAAGAAGTTCAATTTCTCAAAGCCTTCGCAAAATTAAAACCAATGACATAAAAACGGTCATAGTTTTGACTATCTTTAAATTTAAATGTTTAAGTGCGGATAACAGTATAATAATTCCACAAGCTTGTAAAGGTATGCCATATCGAAATTCGAGTCCTTTTGACCAAGTTATGGGCTTTTAAATATGGAGAGAAGGCCCATTTCTGTAAGCCCTTGCAAAATTAAAATCAATGACATAAAAACGGTCATATTTTTTACTACCTTTAAAGTTAGATATTTTAATGCAGATAGCAACATAATAATCCACAAGCCCATAAAGGTATGCCATATCGATATCCGCGTCCTTTTGACCAAGTAATGGGCTTTTAAAATTTTAGGAAGGCCCATTTCTATAAGCCTTTGCAAAATTAAAATCAATGACATAAAAACGGTCATATTCTTACTACACTTAAAGTTAAATGTTTTAATGCAGATAACAACATAATCATTTCACAAGCCCATAAAGGTATGCCATACCGAAGTCAGAGTCCCTTTGACCAATGTATGGGCTTTTAAAGATGGAAAGAAGGCCCATATCTGTAACCCCTCGCAAAATTAAAATCAATGACATAAAAACTGTCAAATATTTTACTACCTTTAAAGTTATATATTTTAATGCAGATTGCAAGATAATCATTCCACAAGCCCATAAAGGTATGCCATATCGGAATCCGAGTCCGTTTGAACAAGTAATGGGCTTTTAAAGATGGAGGAAGGCCCATTTCTATAAGCCTTTGCAAAATTAAAATCAATGACATAAAAACGGTCATATTTTTACTTCCTTTGAAGTTGATTGTTTTAATGCAGATAACAAAATTAAAATCAATGACATAGAAAGGGTCATATTTTTTACTACCTTTAAAGTTATATATTTTAATGCAGATAGCAACATAATCATTCCACAAGCACATAAAGGTATGCCATATCGAAATCCGAGTCCTTTTGTCCAATGTATGGGCTTTTAAAGATGGAAAGAAGTCCCATTTCTCAAAGCCTTCGCAAAATTAAAACCAATGACATAAAAACGGTCATAGTTTTGACTATCTTTAAATTTAAATGTTTAAGTGCGGATAACAGTATAATAATTCCACAAGCTTGTAAAGGTATACCATATCGAAATTCGAGTCCTTTTGACCAAGTAATGGGCTTTAAAAGATGGAAAGTAGGCCCATTTCTGTAAACCTTCGCAAAATTAAAACCAATGACATAAAAACGGTCATATTTTTTACTACCTTTAAAGTTATATCTTTTAATGCAGATAGCAACATAATCATTTCGCAAGCCCATGAAGGTATGCCATATCGATATCCGCGTCCTTTTGACCAAGTAATGGGCTTTTAAAGATGGAAAGAAGGCCCATTTCTGTAAGCCTTTGCAAAATTAAAATCAATGACATAAAAACGGTCATATTCTTACTACCCTTAAAGTTAAATGTTTTAATGCAGATAACAACATAATCATTTCACAAGCCCATAAAGGTATGCCATATCGAAGTCAGAGTCCCTTTGACCAATGTATGGGATTTTAAAGATGGAAAGAAGGCCCACTTCTGTAATCCCCCGCAAAATTAAAATCAATGACATAAAAACTGTCATATTTTTTACTACCTTTAAAGTTATATCTTTTAATGCAGATAGCAACATAATCATTTCGCAAGCCCATAAAGGTATGCCATATCGAAATCCGAGTCCTTTTGACCAAGTTATGGGCTTTTAATTATGGAAAGAAGTCCCATTTCTCTAAGCCTTCGCAAAATTAAAATCAATGACATAAAAACGGTCATATTTTTACTTCCTTTAAAGTTGATTGTTTTAATGCAGATAACAAAATTTAAATCAATGACATAAAAACGGTCATATTTTTACTTCCTTTAAAGTTGATTGTTTTAATGCAGATAACAAAATTAAAATCAATGACATAAAAAGGGTCATATTTTTTACTACCTTTAAAATTAATATTTTAATGCAGATAGCAACATAATCATTCCACAAGCACATAAAGGTATGCCATATCGAAATCCGAGTCCTTTTGTCCAATGTATGGGCTTTTAAAGATGGAAAGAAGGCCCATTTCTGTAATCCCACGCAAAATTAAAATCAATGACATAAATACTGTCATATATTTTACTACCTTTAAAGTTATATATTTTAATGCAGATTGCAACATAATCATTCCACAAGCCCATAAAGGTATGCCATATCGAAATCCGAGTCCTTTTGACCAAGTTATGGGCTTTTAAATATGGAAAGAAGTTCAATTTCTCAAAGCCTTCGCAAAATTAAAACCAATGACATAAAAACGGTCATAGTTTTGACTATCTTTAAATTTAAATGTTTAAGTGCGGATAACAGTATAATAATTCCACAAGCTTGTAAAGGTATGCCATATCGAAATTCGAGTCCTTTTGACCAAGTTATGGGCTTTTAAATATGGAGAGAAGGCCCATTTCTGTAAGCCTTTGCAAAATTAAAATCAATGACATAAAAACAGTCATATTTTTTACTACCTTTAAAGTTAGATATTTTAATGCAGATAGCAACATAATAATCCACAAGCCCATAAAGGTATGCCATATCGATATCCGCGTCCTTTTAACCAAGTAATGGGCTTTTAAAATTGGAGGAAGGCCCATTTCTATAAGCCTTTGCAAAATTAAAATCAATGACATAAAAACGGTCATATTCTTATTACCCTTAAAGTTAAATGTTTTAATGCAGATAACAACATAATCATTTCACAAGCCCATAAAGGTATGCCATACCGAAGTCAGAGTCCCTTTGACCAATGTATGGGCTTTTAAAGATGGAAAGAAGGCCCATTTCTGTAACCCCTCGCAAAATTAAAATCAATGACATAAAAACTGTCATATATTTTACTACCTTTAAAGTTATATATTTTAATGCAGATTGCAACATAATCATTCCACAAGCCCATAAAGGTATGCCATATCGAAATCCGAGTCCGTTTGAACAAGTCATGGGCTTTTAAAAATGGAGGAAGGCCCATTTCTATAAGCCTTTGCAAAACTAAAATCAATGACATAAAAACGGTCATTTTTTTACTTCCTTTAAAGTTGAATGTTTTAATGCAGATAACAAAATTGAAATCAATGACATAAAAACGGTCATATTTTTACTACCTTTAAAGTTATATATTTTAATGCAGATAGCATCATAAACATTCCACAAGCCCATAAAGGTATGCCATATCGAAATCCGAGTCCGTTTGAACAAGTAATGGGCTTTTAAAGATGGAGGAAGGCCCATTTCTATAAGCCTTTGCAAAATTAAAATCAATGACATAAAAACGGTCATATTTTTACTTCCTTTAAAGTTGAATATTTTAATGCAAATGACAAAATTAAAATCAATGACATAAAAAGGGTCATTTTTTTTACTACCTTTAAAGTTAATATTTTAATGCAGATAGCAACATAATCATTCCACAAGCACATAAAGGTATGCCATATCGAAATCCGAGTCCTTTTGCCCAATGTATGGGCTTTTATAGATGGAAAGACGGCCCATTTCTGTAATCCCACGCAAAATTTAAATCAATGACATAAAAACAGTCATATATTTTACTACCTTTAAAGTTATATATTTTAATACAGATTGCAACATAATCATTCCACAAGCCCATAAAGGTATGCCATATCGAAGTCCGAGTCCTTTTGACCAAGTTATGGGCTTTTAAATATGGAAAGAAGTCCCATTTCTCAAAGCCTTCGCAAAATTAAAACCAATGACATAAAAACGGTCATAGTTTTGACTATCTTTAAATTTAAATGTTTAAGTGCGGATAACAGTATAATAATTCCACAAGCTTGTAAAGGTATGCCATATCGAAATTCGAGTCCTTTTGACCAAACTATGGGCTTTTAAATATGGAAAGAGGTCCCATTTCTGTAAGCCTTCGCAAAATTAAAACCAATGACATAAAAACGGTCATATTTTTTACTACCTTTAAAGTTATATATTTTAATGCAGATAGCAACATAATCATTCCACAAGCCCATAAAGGTATGCCATATCGAAATCCGAGTCCTTTTGCCCAAGTTATGGGCTTTTAAATATGGAAAGAAGTCCCATTTCTCAAAGCCTTCGCAAAATTAAAACCAATGACATAAAAACGGTCATATTTTTTACTACCTTTAAAGTTATATCTTTTAATGCAGATAGCAACATAATCATTTCGCAAGCCCATGAAGGTATGCCAAATGACCAAGTAATGGGCTTTTAAAATTGGAGGAAGGCCAATTTCTATAAGCCTTTGAAAAATTAAAATCAATGACATAAAAACGGTCATATTTTTACTTCCTTTAAAGTTGATTGTTTTAATGCAGATAACAAAATTAAAATCAATGACATAAAAAGGGTCATTTTTTTTACTACCTTTAAAGTTAATATTTTAATGCAGATAGCAACATAATCATTCCACAAGCACATAAAGGTATGCCATATCGAAATCCGAGTCCTTTTGCCCAATGTATGGGCTTTTAAAGATGGAAAGAAGGCCCATTTCTGTAATTCCTCGCAAAATTAAAATCAATGACATAAAAACTGTCAAATATTTTACTACCTTTAAAGTTATATATTTTAATGCAGATTGCAACATAATTATTCCACAAGCCCATAAAGGTATGCCATATCGAAATCCGAGTCCGTTTGAACAAGTAATGGGCCTTTAAAGATGGAGGAAGGCCCATTTCTATAACGCTTTGAAAAACTAAAATCAATGACATAAAAACGGTCATAGTTTTGACTATCTTTAAATTTAAATGCTTTAATGCGGATAACAGTATAATAATTCCACAAGCTTGTAAAGGTATGCCATATCGAAACCCGAGTCAGTTTGAACAAGTAATGGGCTTTTAAAAATGGAGGAAGGCCAATTTCTATAAGACTTTGCAAAACTAAAATCAATTACATAAAAACGGTCATATTTTTACTACCTTTAAAGTTGAATGTTTTAATGCAGATAACAAAATTAAAATCAATGACATAAAAACGGTCATATTTTTTACTACCTTTAAAGTTATATCTTTTAATGCAGATAGCAACATAATCATTTCGCAAGCCCATGAAGGTATGCCATATCGATATCCGAGTCCTTTTGACCAAGTAATGAGCTTTAAAAGATGGAAAGAAGGCCCATTTCTGTAAGCCTTTGCAAAATTAAAATCAATGACATAAAAACGGTCATATTTTTACTTCCTTTAAAGTTGAGTGTTTTAATCCAGATAACAAAATTAAAATCAATGACATAAAAAGGGTCTTATTTTTTACTACCTTTAAAGTTATATATTTTAATGCAGATAACAACATAATCATTCCACAAGCACATAAAAGTATGCCATATCGAAGTCCGAGTCCGTTTGACCAAGTTATGGGCTTTTAAAGATGGAGGAAGGCCCATTTCTATAAACTTTTCCAAAAATTAAAATCAATGACATAAAAACGGTCATATTTTTACTTCCTTTAAAGTTGAATGTTTTAATGCAGATAACAAATTTAAAATCAATGACATAAAAACTGTCATATATTTTACTACCTTTAAAGTTATATATTTTAATGCAGATTGCAACATAATCATTCCACAAGCCCATAAAGGTATGCCATATCGAAATCCGAGTCCGTTTGAACAAGTCATGGGCTTTTAAAAATGGAGGAAGGCCCATATCTATAAGCCTTTGCAAAACTAAAATCAATGACATAAAAACGGTCATATTTTTACTTCCTTTAAAGTTGAATGTTTTAATGCAGATAACAAAATTAAAATCAATGACATAAAAACGGTCATATTTTTTACTACCTTTAAAGTTATATATTTTAATGCAGATAGCAACATAATCATTCCACAAGCCCATAAAGGTATGCCATATCGAAATCCGAGTCCGTTTAAACAAGTAATGGGCTTTTAAAGATGGAGGAAGGCCCATTTCTATAAGCCTTTGCAAAATTAAAATCAATGACATAAAAACGGTCATATTTTTACTTCCTTTAAAGTTGATTGCTTTAATGCAGATAACAAAATTAAAATCAATGACATAAAAAGGGTCATATTTTTTACTACCTTTAAAATTAATATTTTAATGCAGATAGCAACATAATCATTCCACAAGCACATAAAGGTATGCCATATCGAAATCCGAGTCCTTTTGTCCAATGTATGGGCTTTTAAAGATGGAAAGAAGGCCCATTTCTGTAATCCCACGCAAAATTAAAATCAATGACATAAAAACTGTCATATATTTTACTACCTTTAAAGTTATATATTTTAATGCAGATTGCAACATAATCATTCCACAAGCCCATAAAGGTATGCCATATCGAAATCCGAGTCCTTTTGACCAAGTTATGGGCTTTTAAATATGGAAAGAAGTTCAATTTCTCAAAGCCTTCGCAAAATTAAAACCAATGACATAAAAACGGTCATAGTTTTGACTATCTTTAAATTTAAATGTTTAAGTGCGGATAACAGTATAATAATTCCACAAGCTTGTAAAGGTATGCCATATCGAAATTCGAGTCCTTTTGACCAAGTTATGGGCTTTTAAATATGGAGAGAAGGCCCATTTCTGTAAGCCTTTGCAAAATTAAAATCAATGACATAAAAACAGTCATATTTTTTACTACCTTTAAAGTTAGATATTTTAATGCAGATAGCAACATAATAATCCACAAGCCCATAAAGGTATGCCATATCGATATCCGCGTCCTTTTAACCAAGTAATGGGCTTTTAAAATTGGAGGAAGGCCCATTTCTATAAGCCTTTGCAAAATTAAAATCAATGACATAAAAACGGTCATATTCTTACTACCCTTAAAGTTAAATGTTTTAATGCAGATAACAACATAATCATTTCACAAGCCCATAAAGGTATGCCATACCGGTCAGAGTCCCTTTGACCAATGTATGGGCTTTTAAAGATGGAAAGAAGGCCCATTTCTGTAACCCCTCGCAAAATTAAAATCAATGACATAAAAACTGTCATATATTTTACTACCTTTAAAGTTATATATTTTAATGCAGATTGCAACATAATCATTCCACAAGCCCATAAAGGTATGCCATATCGAAATCCGAGTCCGTTTGAACAAGTCATGGGCTTTTAAAAATGGAGGAAGGCCCATTTCTATAAGCCTTTGCAAAACTAAAATCAATGACATAAAAACGGTCATTTTTTTACTTCCTTTAAAGTTGAATGTTTTAATGCAGATAACAAAATTGAAATCAATGACATAAAAACGGTCATATTTTTACTACCTTTAAAGTTATATATTTTAATGCAGATAGCAACATAATCATTCCACAAGCCCATAAAGGTATGCCATATCGAAATCCGAGTCCGTTTGAACAAGTAATGGGCTTTTAAAGATGGAGGAAGGCCCATTTCTATAAGCCTTTGCAAAATTAAAATCAATGACATAAAAACGGTCATATTTTTACTTCCTTTAAAGTTTAATATTTTAATGCAAATAACAAAATTAAAATCAATGACATAAAAAGGGTCATTTTTTTTACTACCTTTAAAGTTAATATTTTAATGCAGATAGCAACATAATCATTCCACAAGCACATAAAGGTATGCCATATCGAAATCCGAGTCCTTTTGCCCAATGTATGGGCTTTTAAAGATGGAAAGAAGGCCCATTTCTGTAATCCCACGCAAAATTTAAATCAATGACATAAAAACAGTCATATATTTTACTACCTTTAAAGTTATATATTTTAATACAGATTGCAACATAATCATTCCACAAGCCCATAAAGGTATGCCATATCGAAGTCCGAGTCCTTTTGACCAAGTTATGGGCTTTTAAATATGGAAAGAAGTCCCATTTCTCAAAGCCTTCGCAAAATTAAAACCAATGACATAAAAACGGTCATAGTTTTGACTATCTTTAAATTTAAATGTTTAAGTGCGGATAACAGTATAATAATTCCACAAGCTTGTAAAGGTATGCCATATCGAAATTCGAGTCCTTTTGACCAAACTATGGGCTTTTAAATATGGAAAGAGGTCCCATTTCTGTAAGCCTTCGCAAAATTAAAACCAATGACATAAAAACGGTCATATTTTTTACTACCTTTAAAGTTATATCTTTTAATGCAGATAGCAACATAATCATTTCGCAAGCCCATGAAGGTATGTCATATCGATATCCTAGTCCTTTTGACCAAGTAATGGGCTTTAAAAGATGGAAAGAAGGCCCATTTCTGTAAGCCTTTGCAAAATTAAAATCAATGACATAAAAACGGTCATATTTTTTACTACCTTTAAAGTTATATATTTTAATGCAGATAGCAACATAATCATTCCACAAGCCCATAAAGGTATGCCATATCGAAATCCGAGTCCGTTTGAACAAGTAATGGGCTTTTAAAGATGGAGGAAGGCCCATTTCTATAAGCCTTTGCAAAATTAAAATCAATGACATAAAAACGGTCATATTTTTACTTCCTTTAAAGTTTAATGTTTTAATGCAAATAACAAAATTAAAATCAATGACATAAAAAGGGTCATTTTTTTTACTACCTTTAAAGTTAATATTTTAATGCAGATAGCAACATAATCATTCCACAAGCACATAAAGGTATGCCATATCGAAATCCGAGTCCTTTTGCCCAATGTATGGGCTTTTAAAGATGGAAAGAAGGCCCATTTCTGTAATCCCACGCAAAATTTAAATCAATGACATAAAAACAGTCATATATTTTACTACCTTTAAAGTTATATATTTTAATACAGATTGCAACATAATCATTCCACAAGCCCATAAAGGTATGCCATATCGAAGTCCGAGTCCTTTTGACCAAGTTATGGGCTTTTAAATATGGAAAGAAGTCCCATTTCTCAAAGCCTTCGCAAAATTAAAACCAATGACATAAAAACGGTCATAGTTTTGACTATCTTTAAATTTAAATGTTTAAGTGCGGATAACAGTATAATAATTCCACAAGCTTGTAAAGGTATGCCATATCGAAATTCGAGTCCTTTTGACCAAACTATGGGCTTTTAAATATGGAAAGAGGTCCCATTTCTGTAAGCCTTCGCAAAATTAAAACCAATGACATAAAAACGGTCATATTTTTTACTACCTTTAAAGTTATATCTTTTAATGCAGATAGCAACATAATCATTTCGCAAGCCCATGAAGGTATGTCATATCGATATCCTAGTCCTTTTGACCAAGTAATGGGCTTTAAAAGATGGAAAGAAGGCCCATTTCTGTAAGCCTTTGCAAAATTAAAATCAATGACATAAAAACGGTCATATTTTTTACTACCTTTAAAGTTATATATTTTAATGCAGATAGCAACATAATCATTCCACAAGCCCATAAAGGTATGCCATATCGAAATCCGAGTCCTTTTGCCCAAGTTAAAGTTAAATATGGAAAGAAGTCCCATTTCTCAAAGCCTTCGCAAAATTAAAACCAATGACATAAAAACGGTCATATTTTTTACTACCTTTAAAGTTATATCTTTTAATGCAGATAGCAACATAATCATTTCGCAAGCCCATGAAGGTATGCCATATCGATATCCGCGTCCTTTTGACCAAGTAATGGGCTTTTAAAATTGGAGGAAGGCCCATTTCTATAAGCCTTTGCAAAATTAAAATCAATGACATAAAAACGGTCATATTTTTACTTCCTTTAAAGTTGATTGTTTTAATGCAGATAACAAAATTAAAATCAATGACATAAAAAGGGTCATTTTTTTTACTACCTTTAAAGTTAATATTTTAATGCAGATAGCAACATAATCATTCCACAAGCACATAAAGGTATGCCATATCGAAATCCGAGTCCTTTTGCCCAATGTATGGGCTTTTAAAGATGGAAAGAAGGCCCATTTCTGTAATTCCTCGCAAAATTAAAATCAATGACATAAAAACTGTCAAATATTTTACTACCTTTAAAGTTATATATTTTAATGCAGATTGCAACATAATTATTCCACAAGCCCATAAAGGTATGCCATATCGAAATCCGAGTCCGTTTGAACAAGTAATGGGCCTTTAAAGATGGAGGAAGGCCCATTTCTATAACGCTTTGAAAAACTAAAATCAATGACATAAAAACGGTCATAGTTTTGACTATCTTTAAATTTAAATGCTTTAATGCGGATAACAGTATAATAATTCCACAAGCTTGTAAAGGTATGCCATATCGAAATCCGAGTCCGTTTGAACAAGTAATGGGCTTTTAAAAATGGAGGAAGGCCCATTTCTATAAGCCTTTGCAAAACTAAAATCAATTACATAAAAACGGTCATATTTTTACTACCTTTAAAGTTGAATGTTTTAATGCAGATAACAAAATTAAAATCAATGACATAAAAACGGTCATATTTTTTACTACCTTTAAAGTTATATATTTTAATGCAAATAGCAACATAATCATTCCACAAGCCCATAAAGGTATGCCATATCGAAATCCGAGTCCGTTTGAACAAGTAATGGGCTTTTAAAGATGGAGGAAGGCCCATTTCTATAACGCTTTGCAAAACTAAAATCAATGACATAAAAACGGTCATAGTTTTGACTATCTTTAAATTTAAATGCTTAAATGCGGATAACAGTATAATAATTCCACAAGCTTGTAAAGGTATCCCATATCGAAATCCGAGTCCGTTTGAACAAGTAATGGGCTTTTAAAAATGGAGGAAGGCCCATTTCTATAAGCCTTTGCAAAACTAAAATCAATGACATAAAAACGGTCATATTTTTACTTCCTTTAAAGTTGAATGTTTTAATGCAGATAGCAACATAATCATTTCGCAAGCCCATGAAGGTATGCCATATCGAAGTCAGAGTCCTTTTGACCAAGTAATGGGCCCTAAAAGATGGAAAGAAGGCCCATTTATGTAAGCCTTTGCAAAATTAAAACCAATGACATAAAAACGGTCATATTTTTACTTCCTTTAAAGTTGAATGTTTTAATGCAGATAACAAAATTAAAATCAATGACATAAAAAGGGTCATATTTTTTACGGTCATATTTTTGACTATCTATAAATTTAAATGTTTAAGTGCGGATAACAGTATAATAATTCCACAAGCTTGTAAAGGTATGCCATATCGAAGTTTGAGTACTTTTGAACAAGTTATGGAATTTTAAGTATGGAAAGAAGTCCCATTTCTGTAAGCCTTCGCAAAATTAAAACCAATGACATAAAAACGGTCATATTTTTTACTACCTTTAGAGTTATATCTTTTAATGCAGATAGCAACATAATCATTTCGCAAGCCCATGAGGGTATGCCATATCGATATCCGAGTCCTTTTGACCAAGTAACGGGCTTTTAAAGATGGAAAGAAGGCCCATTTCTGTAATCCCTCGCAAAATTAAAATCAATGACATAAAAACGGTCATATTTTTACTTCCTTTAAAGTTCAATGTTTTAATGCAGATAACAAAATTAAAATCAATGACATAAAAACGTTCATATTTTTTACTACCTTTAGGGTTATATATTTTAATGCAGATAGCAACATAACCATTCCACAAGCCCATAAAGGTATGCCATATCGAAATCCGAGTCCGTTTGAGCAAGTAATGGGCTTTAAAAGATGGAAAGAAGGCCAATTTTAAAACTGTCATATTTTTTACTACCTTTAAAGTTATATATTTTAATGCAGATAGCAACATAACCATTCCACAAGCCCGTAAAGGTATGCCATATCGAAATCCGAGTCCGTTTGAACAAGTAATGGGCTTTTAAAGATGGAGGAAGGCCCATTTCTATAAGCCTTTGCAAAATGAAAATCAATGACATTAAAACGGTCAAATTTTTACTTCCTTTAAAGTTGAATGTTTTAATGCAGATAACAAAATTAAAATCAATGACATAAAAAGGGTCATATTTTTACTACCTTTAAAGATATATATTTTAGTGCAGATAGCAACATAATCATTCCACAAGCCCATAAAGGTATGCCATATCGATATCCGAGTCCTTTTGACCAAGTAACGGGCTTTTAAAGATGGAAAGAAGGCCCATTTCTGTAATCCCTCGCAAAATTAAAATCAATGACATAAAAACGGTCATATTTTTACTTCCTTTAAAGTTGAATATTTTAATGCAGATAACATCGTAATCATTCCAGGAGCCCGTAAAGGTATGCCGTATCGAAATCGGAGTCCTTTTGACCAAGCTTTTGGCTTTTAAAGATGGAGGAAGGCACATTTTTATAAACCTTTGCAAAATTAAAATCAGTGACATAAAAACTGTCATATTGTTTACTACTATTAAAGTTATATATTTTTATGCAGATAGCAACATAATCATTCCACAAACCCATAAAGGTATGCCATATCGAAATCCGAGTCCGTTTGACCAAGCTATGGGCTTTTAAAGATGGAGGAAGGCCCATTTCTGTAAGCCTTTGCAAAAATTAAAATCAATGACATAAAAACTGTCATATTTTTTCTACCTTTAAAGTTATATATTTTAATGCAGATAGCAACAGTCCTTTTGACCAAGATATGGGCTTTTAAAGATGGAAAAAAGGCCCATTTCTGTAAGCCTTTGCAAAATTAAAATCAATGACATAAAAACGGTCGTATTCTTACTACCCTTAAAGTTAAATGTTTTAATGCAGATAACAACATAATCATTTCACAAGCCCAAAAAGGTATGCCATATCGAAGTCAGAGTCCCTTTGACCAATGTATGGGCTTTTAAAGATGGAAAGAAGGCCCATTTCTGTAATCCCTCGCAAAATTAAAATCAATGACATAAAAACTGTCATATATTTTACTACCTTTAAAGTTATATACTTTAATGCAGATTTCAACATAATCATTCCACAAGCCCATAAAGGTATGCCATATCGAAATCCGAGTCCGTTTGAACAAGTAATGGGCTTTTAAAGATGGAGGAAGGCCCATTTCTATAAGCCTTTGCAAAATTAAAATCAATGACATAAAAACGGTCATATTTTTACTACCTTTAAAGTTGAATGTTTAAATGCAGATAACAAAATTAAAATCAATGACATATAAACGGTCATAATTTGTTCTTTCTTTAAAGTTATATATTTTAATGCAGATAGCAACATAGCCATTCCACAAGCCTATAAAGGTATGCCATATCGAAATCCGAGTCCGTTTGAGCAAGTAATGGGCTTTTAAAGATGGAGGAAGGCCCATTTCTATAAGCCTTTGCAAAATTAAAATCAATGACATAAAAACGGTCATATTTTACTTCCTTTAAAGTTGAATGTTTTAATGCAGATAACAAAATTAAAATCAATGACATAAAAACGGTCAAAATTTGTACTACCTTTAAAGTTATATATTTAAATGCAGATAGCAACATAATCATTCCACAAGCACATAAAGGTATGCCATATCGAAATCCGAATCCTTTTGACCAATGTATGGGCTTTTAAAGATGGAAAGAAGGCCCATTTCTGTAATCCCTCGCAAAATTAAAATCAATGAAATAAGAACTGTCATATATTTTACTACCTTTAAAGTTATATATTTTAATGCAGATTTCAACACATTCATTCCACAAGCCCATAAAGGTATGCCATATCGAAATCCGAGTCCGTTTGAACAAGTAATGGGCTTTTAAAGATGGAGGAAGGCCCATTTCTATAAGCCTTTGCAAAACTAAAATCAATGACATAAAAACGGTCATATTTTTACTTCCTTTAAAGTTGAATGTTTAAATGCAGATAACAAAATTAAAATCAATGACATAAAAACGGTCATATTTTTTACTACCTTTAAAGTTATATATTTTAATGCAGATAGCAACATAATCATTCCACAAGCCCATAAAGGTATGCCATATCGAAATCCGAGTCCGTTTGAACAAATAATGGGCTTTTAAAGATGGAGGAAGGCCCATTTCTATAAGCCTTTGCAAAATTAAAATCAATGACATAAATACGGTCATATTTTACTTCCTTTAAAGTTGAATGTTTTAATGCAGATAACAAAATTGAAATCAATGACATAAAAACGGTCAAAATTTGTACTACCTTTAAAGTTATATATTTAAATGCAGATAGCAACATAATCATTCCACAAGAACATAAAGGTATGCCATATCGAAATCCGAGTCCTTTTGACCAATGTATGGGCTTTTAAAGATGGAAAGAAGGCCCATTTCTGTAATCCCTCGCAAAATTAAAATCAATGACATAAAAACTGTCATATTGTTTACTACTATTAAAGTTATATATTTTTATGCAGATAGCAACATAATCATTCCACAAACCCATAAAGGTATGCCATATCGAAGTCCGAGTCCGTTTGACCAAGCTATGGGCTTTTAAAGATGGAGGAAGGCCCATTTCTGTAAGCCTTTGCAAAAATTAAAATCAATGACATAAAAACGGTCATATTTTACTTCCTTTAAAGTTGAATGTTTTAATGCAGATAACAAAATTAAAATCATAAATCATGACATAAAAACGGTCAAAATTTGTACTACCTTTAAAGTTATATATTTAAATGCAGATAGCAACATAATCATTCCACAAACCCATAAAGGTATGCCATATCGAAATCCGAGTCCGTTTGACCAAGCTATGGGCTTTTAAAGATGGAGGAAGGCCCATTTCTGTAAGCCTTTGCAAAAATTAAAATCAATGACATAAAAACTGTCATATTTTTTCTACCTTTAAAGTTATATATTTTAATGCAGATAGCAACAGTCCTTTTGACCAAGATATGGGCTTTTAAAGATGGAAAAAAGGCCCATTTCTGTAAGCCTTTGCAAAATTAAAATCAATGACATAAAAACGGTCGTATTCTTACTACCCTTAAAGTTAAATGTTTTAATGCAGATAACAACATAATCATTTCACAAGCCCAAAAAGGTATGCCATATCGAAGTCAGAGTCCCTTTGACCAATGTATGGGCTTTTAAAGATGGAAAGAAGGCCCATTTCTGTAATCCCTCGCAAAATTAAAATCAATGACATAAAAACTGTCATATATTTTACTACCTTTAAAGTTATATACTTTAATGCAGATTTCAACATAATCATTCCACAAGCCCATAAAGGTATGCCATATCGAAATCCGAGTCCGTTTGAACAAGTAATGGGCTTTTAAAGATGGAGGAAGGCCCATTTCTATAAGCCTTTGCAAAATTAAAATCAATGACATAAAAACGGTCATATTTTTACTACCTTTAAAGTTGAATGTTTAAATGCAGATAACAAAATTAAAATCAATGACATATAAACGGTCATAATTTGTTCTTTCTTTAAAGTTATATATTTTAATGCAGATAGCAACATAGCCATTCCACAAGCCTATAAAGGTATGCCATATCGAAATCCGAGTCCGTTTGAGCAAGTAATGGGCTTTTAAAGATGGAGGAAGGCCCATTTCTATAAGCCTTTGCAAAATTAAAATCAATGACATAAAAACGGTCATATTTTACTTCCTTTAAAGTTGAATGTTTTAATGCAGATAACAAAATTAAAATCAATGACATAAAAACGGTCAAAATTTGTACTACCTTTAAAGTTATATATTTAAATGCAGATAGCAACATAATCATTCCACAAGCACATAAAGGTATGCCATATCGAAATCCGAATCCTTTTGACCAATGTATGGGCTTTTAAAGATGGAAAGAAGGCCCATTTCTGTAATCCCTCGCAAAATTAAAATCAATGAAATAAGAACTGTCATATATTTTACTACCTTTAAAGTTATATATTTTAATGCAGATTTCAACACATTCATTCCACAAGCCCATAAAGGTATGCCATATCGAAATCCGAGTCCGTTTGAACAAGTAATGGGCTTTTAAAGATGGAGGAAGGCCCATTTCTATAAGCCTTTGCAAAACTAAAATCAATGACATAAAAACGGTCATATTTTTACTTTCTTTAAAGTTGAATGTTTTAATGCAGATAACAAAATTAAAATCAATGACATAAAAACGGTCATATTTTTTACTACCTTTAAAGTTATATATTTTAATGCAGATTTCAACATAATCATCCCACAAGCCCATAAAGGTATGTCCGTTTGAACAAGTAATGGGCTTTTAAAGATGGAGGAAGGCCCATTTCTATAAGCCTTTGCAAAACTAAAATCAATGACATAAAAACGGTCATATTTTTACTTCCTTTAAAGTTGAATGTTTTAATGCAGATAACAAAATTAAAATCAATGACATAAAAACGGTCATATTTTTTACTACCTTTAAAGTTATATATTTTAATGCAGATAGCAACATAATCATTCCACAAGCCCATAAAGGTATGCCATATCGAAATCCGAGTCCGTTTGAACAAGTAATGGGCTTTTAAAGATGGAGGAAGGCCCATTTCTATAAGCCTTTGCAAAATTAAAATCAATGACATAAAAACGGTCATATTTTTACTTCCTTTAAAGTTGATTGTTTAAATGCAGATAACAAAATTGAAATCAATGACATAAAAAGGGTCATATTTTTTACTACCTTTAAAGTTAATATTTTAATGCAGATAGCAACATAATCATTCCACAAGCCCATAAAGGTATGCCATATCGAAATCCGAGTCCGTTTGAACAAGTAATGGGCTTTTAAAGATGGAGGAAGGCCCATTTCTATAAGCCTTTGCAAAATTAAAATCAATGACATAAAAACGGTCATATTTTTACTTCCTTTAAAGTTGATTGTTTAAATGCAGATAACAAAATTGAAATCAATGACATAAAAAGGGTCATATTTTTTACTACCTTTAAAGTTAATATTTTAATGCAGATAGCAACATAATCATTCCACAAGCACATAAAGGTATGCCATATCGAAATCCGAGTCCTTTTGCCCAATGTATGGGCTTTTAAAGATGGAAAGAAGGCCCATTTCTGTAATGCCTCGCAAAATTAAAATCAATGACATAAAAACTGTCACATATTTTACTACCTTTAAAGTTATATATTTTAATGCAGATTGCAGCATAATCATTCCACAAGCCCATAAAGGTATGCCATATCGAAATCCGAGTCCGTTTGAACAAGTAATGGGCTTTTAAAGATGGAGGAAGGCCCATTTCTATAACGCTTTGCAAAAGTAAAATCAATGACATAAAAACGGTCATAGTTTTGACTATCTTTAAATTTAAATGCTTAAATGCGGATAACAGTATAATAATTCCACAAGCTTGTAAAGGTATGCCATGTCGGAATCCGAGTCCGTTTGAACAAGTAATGGGCTTTTAAAGATGGAGGAAGGCCCATTTCTATAACGCTTTGCAAAACTAAAATCAATGACATAAAAACGGTCATATTTTTACTTCCTTTAAAGTTGAATGTTTTAATGCAGATAACAAAATTAAAATCAATGACATAAAAAGGGTCATATTTTTACTACCTTTAAAGTTGAATGTTTTAATGCAGATAACAAAATTAAAATCAATGACATAAAAAGGGTCATATTTTTACTACCTTTAAAGATATATATTTCAGTGCAGATAGCAACATAATCATTCCACAAGAACATAAAGGTATGCCATATCGAAATCCGAGTCCTTTTGACCAATGTATGGGCTTTTAAAGATGGAAAGAAGGCCCATTTCTGTAATCCCTCGCAAAATTAAAATCAATGACATAAAAACTGTCATATATTTTACTACCTTTAAAGTTATATATTTTAATGCAGATTTCAACATAATCATCCCACAAGCCCATAAAGGTATGTCCGTTTGAACAAGTAATGGGCTTTTAAAGATGGAGGAAGGCCCATTTCTATAAGCCTTTGCAAAACTAAAATCAATGACATAAAAACGGTCATATTTTTACTTCCTTTAAAGTTGAATGTTTTAATGCAGATAACAAAATTAAAATCAATGACATAAAAACGGTCATATTTTTTACTACCTTTAAAGTTATATATTTTAATGCAGATAGCAACATAATCATTCCACAAGCCCATAAAGGTATGCCATATCGAAATCCGAGTCCGTTTGAACAAGTAATGGGCTTTTAAAGATGGAGGAAGGCCCATTTCTATAAGCCTTTGCAAAATTAAAATCAATGACATAAAAACGGTCATATTTTACTTCCTTTAAAGTTGAATGTTTTAATGCAGATAACAAAATTGAAATCAATGACATAAAAAGGGTCATATTTTTTACTACCTTTAAAGTTAATATTTTAATGCAGATAGCAACATAATCATTCCACAAGCCCATAAAGGTATGCCATATCGAAATCCGAGTCCGTTTGAACAAGTAATGGGCTTTTAAAGATGGAGGAAGGCCCATTTCTATAAGCCTTTGCAAAATTAAAATCAATGACATAAAAACGGTCATATTTTTACTTCCTTTAAAGTTGATTGTTTAAATGCAGATAACAAAATTGAAATCAATGACATAAAAAGGGTCATATTTTTTACTACCTTTAAAGTTAATATTTTAATGCAGATAGCAACATAATCATTCCACAAGCACATAAAGGTATGCCATATCGAAATCCGAGTCCTTTTGCCCAATGTATGGGCTTTTAAAGATGGAAAGAAGGCCCATTTCTGTAATGCCTCGCAAAATTAAAATCAATGACATAAAAACTGTCACATATTTTACTACCTTTAAAGTTATATATTTTAATGCAGATTGCAGCATAATCATTCCACAAGCCCATAAAGGTATGCCATATCGAAATCCGAGTCCGTTTGAACAAGTAATGGGCTTTTAAAGATGGAGGAAGGCCCATTTCTATAACGCTTTGCAAAAGTAAAATCAATGACATAAAAACGGTCATAGTTTTGACTATCTTTAAATTTAAATGCTTAAATGCGGATAACAGTATAATAATTCCACAAGCTTGTAAAGGTATGCCATGTCGGAATCCGAGTCCGTTTGAACAAGTAATGGGCTTTTAAAGATGGAGGAAGGCCCATTTCTACAACGCTTTGCAAAACTAAAATCAATGACATAAAAACGGTCATATTTTTACTTCCTTTAAAGTTGAATGTTTTAATGCAGATAACAAAATTAAAATCAATGACATAAAAAGGGTCATATTTTTACTACCTTTAAAGTTGAATGTTTTAATGCAGATAACAAAATTAAAATCAATGACATAAAAAGGGTCATATTTTTACTACCTTTAAAGATATATATTTCAGTGCAGATAGCAACATAATCATTCCACAAGCTTGTAAAGGTATGCCATATCGATATCCGAGTCCTTTTGACCAAGTAATGGGCTTTAAAAGATGGAAAGAAGTCCCATTTCTGTAAGCCTTCGCAAAATTAAAACCAATGACATAAAAACGGTCATATTTTTTACTACCTTTAAAGTTATATCTTTTAATGCAGATAGCAACATAATCATTTCGCAAGCCCATGAAGGTTTGCCATATCGAAGTCAGAGTTCTTTTGACCAAGTAATGGGCTTTAAAAGATGGAAAGAAGGCCCATTTATGTAAGCCTTTTCAAAATTAAAATCAATGACATAAAAACGGTCATATTTTTTACTACCTTTAAAGTTATATATTTTAATGCAGATAGCAACATAACCATTCCACAAGCCCGTAAAGGTATGCCATATCGAAATCCGAGTCCGTTTGAACAAGTAATGGGCTTTTAAAGATGGAGGAAGGCCCATTTCTAAAAGCCTTCGCAAAATTAAAATCAATGACATAAAAACGGTCATATTTTTACTTCCTTTAAAGTTGAATGTTTTAATGCAGATAACAAAATTAAAATCAATGACATAAAAAAGGTCATATTTTTACTACCTTTAAAGATATATATTTCAGTGCAGATAGCAACATAATCATTCCACAAGCCCATAAAGGTATGCCATATCGAAATCCGAGTCCTTTTGACCAAGTTATGGGCTTTTAAATATGGAATAAAGTCCCATTTCTGTAAGTCTTCGCAAAATTAAAACGAATGACATAAAAACGGTCATATTTTTTACTACCTTTAAAGTTATATCTTTTAATGCAGATAACAACATAATCATTTCGCAAGCCCATGAAGGTATGCCATATCGATATCCGAGTCCTTTTGACCAAGTAACGGGCTTTTAAAGATGGAAAGAAGGCCCATTTCTGTAATCCCTCGCAAAATTAAAATCAATGACATAAAAACGGTCATATTTTTACTTCCTTTAAAGTTGAATATTTTAATGCAGATAACATCGTAATCATTCCACAAGCCCGTAAAGGTATGCCGTATCGAAATCGGAGTCCTTTTGACCATGCTTTTGGCTTTTAAAGATGGAGGAAGGCACATTTCTATAAACCTTTGCAAAATTAAGATCAGTGACATAAAAACTGTGATATTTTTTACTACTATTAAAGTTACATATTATAATGCAGATAGCAACATAATAATTCCACAAACACATAAAGGTATGCCTTATCGAAATCCGAGTCCGTTTGACCAAGTTATGGGCTTTTAAAGATGGAGGAAGGCCCATTTCTGTAAGCCAATGACATAAAAACTGTCATATTTTTTCTACCTTTTAAGTTATATATTTTAGTGCAGATAGCAACAGTCCTTTTGACCAAGATATGGGCTTTTAAAGATGGAAAAAAGGCCCATTTCTGTAAGCCTTTGCAAAATTAAAATCAATGACATAAAAAAGGTCATATTCTTACTACCCTTAAAGTTAAATGTTTTAATGCAAATAACAACATAATCATTTCACAAGCCCATAAAGGTATGCCATATCGAAATCCGAGTCCGTTTGAGCAAGTAATGGGCTTTTTAAGATGGAGGAAGGACCATTTCTATAAGCCTTTGCAAAATTAAAATCAATGACATAAAAACGGTCATATTTTTTCTACCTTTAAAGTTATATATTTTAATGCAGATAGCAACAGTCCTTTTGACCAATTTATGGGCTTTTAAAGATGGAAAGAAGGCCCATTTCTGTAATCCCTCGCAAAATTAAAATCAATGACATAAAAACTGTCATATATTTTACTACCTTTAAGGGGGTATTCTAGTCTAGAGGCTCTAGTTTCGAGCCTTTTTTAACAATTAATTAAAACTACACAATTGATATTTTTACCGTCGGGTTTTTTATCATTTGTTTATTTAACTTAGAAGAGTACATAAAATAAAATTTAAAAAAAAAATATTTTTTTTTTCATCGAGTTATGCGTCCTTGAAGTAGAGGGGGAAAAAAAAAGGCCGTGTCCTCGTCGCCATGATTTCTACCCTTGTGGTCATTTGAAAAATAAAAAAAAAAGATTCTTAGTCAGTACGAATGTCGCTATGTCATGAACCAGCCAAACTAAAAAAAATATTTTTTTCATAAAATGGCGGCCACTCAAAAAAAAGGTCGATTTTTTTACTAATTTTGTAATTTTATCGAATTTTTTAAATATATTACAAATTTTAAATTCCAATTTTTTGTTGGTTCATGCGATAGAGAGATATTGAAAGAATATTCATGCCAAATTTTAAGTAAATCGGCTGATTAGAACTTGAAATATTATGGCTACCGTATCAGAAAAAGTAGTTTGGAGAAAAACGCGTTTAAAGTTTTACGTTAAATTTCAGGCAGTGTAACTGATAGAATAGCACGTATAACTTACATTCTCTTAATCAGTCATAATTTTAAAAATAATTTGAATTTTGAATAATCCGTTTAGGGAGATATTTTTAAATATCTAAGCTATCGAATTATAAAAAAAAAAATTTTTCGATTTTTTCAAATTTCTAGACTAGAATACCCCCTTAAAGTTATATATTTTAATGCAGATTTCAACATAATTATTCCACAAGACCATAAAGGTATGCCATATCGAAATCCGATCCCGTTTGAACAAGTAATGGGCTTTTAAAGATGGAGGAAGGCCCATTTCTATAAGCCTTTGCAAAATTAAAATCAATGACATAAAAACGGTCATATTTTTACTTCCTTTAAAGTTGAATGTTTTAATGCAGATAACAAAATTAAAATCAATGACATAAAAACGGTCATATTTTTTACTACCTTTAAGGTTATATATTTTAATGCAGATAGCAACATAACCATTCCACAAGCCTAAAAAGGTATGCCATATCGAAATCCGAGTCCGTTTGAACAAGTAATGGGCTTTTAAAAATGGAGGAAGGCCCATTTCTATAAGCCTTTTCAAAACTAAAATCAATGACATAAAAACGGTCATATTTTACTTCCTTTAAGTTGAATGTTTTAATGCAGATAACAAAATTAAAATCAATGACATAAAAATGGTCATAATTTGTACTACCTTTAAAGTTATATATTTTAATGCAGATAGCAACATAACCATTCCACAAGCCTATAAAGGTATGCCATATCGAAATCCGAGTCCGTTTGAGCAAGTAATGGGCTTTTTAAGATGGAGGAAGGACCATTTCTATAAGCCTTTGCAAAATTAAAATCAATGACATAAAAACGGTCATATTTTACTTCCTTTAAAGTTGAATGTTTTAATGCAGATAACAAAATTAAAATCAATGACATAAAAACGTCAAAATTTGTACTACCTTTAAAGTTATATATTTAAATGCAGATAGCAGCATAATCATTCCACAAGCACATAAAGGTATGCCATATCGAAATCCGAGTCCTTTTGACCAATGTATGGCCTTTTAAAGAGGGAAAGAAGGCCCATTTCTGTAATCCCTCGCAAAATTAAAATCAATGACATAAAAACTGTCATATATTTTACTACCTTTAAAGTTATATATTTTAATGCAGATTGCAACATAATCATTCCACAAGCCCATAAAAGTATGCCATGTCGAAATCCGAGTCCGTTTGAACAAGTAATGGGCTTTTAAAGATGGAGGAAGGCCCATTTCTATAAGCCTTTGCAAAATTAAAATCAATTACATAAAAACGGTTATATTTTACTTCCTTTAAAGTTGAATGTTTTAATGCAGATAACAAAATTAAAATCAATGACATAAAAACGGTCATATTTTGTACTACCTTTAAAGTTATATATTTTAATGCAGATAGCAACATAATCATTCCACAAGCACATAAAGGTATGCCATATCGAAATCTGAGTCCTTTTGACCAAGATATGGACTTTTAAATATGGAAAGAAGTCCCATTTATCAAAGCCTTCGCAAAATTAAAACCAATGACATAAAAACGGTCATAGTTTTGACTATCCTTAAATTTAAATGTTTAAGTGCGGATAACAGTATAATTATTCCACATGCTTATAAAGGTATGCCATATCGAAATTCGAGTCCTTTTGACCAAGTTATGGGCTTTAAATATGGAAAGAGGTCCCATTTCTGTAAGCCTTCACAAAATTAAAACCAATGACATTAAAACGGTCATATTTTCTACTAATTTTAAGGTTATATTTTTTAATGCAGATAGCAACATAATCATTTCGCAAGCCCATGAAGGTATGCCATATCGAAATCCGAGTCCTTTTGACCAAGTAATGGGCTTTTAAAGACGGAAAGAAGGCCAATTTCTGTTATCCCTCCCAAATTTAAAATCAATGACAAAAAAACGGTTATATTATTATTTTACTACCTTTAAAGTTATATATTTTAATGCAGATTGCAACATAACCATTCCACAAGCCCAAAAAGGTATGCCATATCGAAATCCGAGTCCGTTTGAACAAGTAATGGGCTTTTAAAATTGGAGGAAGGCCCATTTCTATGGCAACATATTCATTTCGCAAGCCCGTGAAGGTATGCCATATCGATATCCGTGTCCTTTTGACCAAGTATTGGGCTTTTAAAGATGGAAAAAAGGCCCATTTCTGTAAGCCTTTGCAAAATTAAAATCGATGACATAAAAACTGTCATATATTTTACTACCTTTAAAGTTATATATTTTAATGCAGCTTGCAACATAATCATTCCACAAGCCCATAAAATTATGCCATATCGAAATCAGAGTCCCTTTGACCAATGTATGGGCTTTTAAAGATGGAAAGAAGGCCCATTTCTGTAATCCCTCGCAAAATTAAAATCAATGACATTAAAACGGTCATATTTTTGACTATCTTTAAACTTAAATGTTTAAGTGCGGATAACAGTATAATAATTCCTTGTAAAGGAATGCCATATCGAAATTCGAGTCCTTTTGACCAAGTTATGGGCTTTAAATATGGAAAGAGGTCCCATTTCTGTAAGCCTTCACAAAATTAAAACCAATGACATAAAAACGGTCATATTTTTTACTACCTTTAAAGTTATATTTTTTAATGCAGATAGCAACATAATCATTTCGCAAGCCCATGAAGGTATGCCATATCGATATCCGAGTCCTTTTGACCAAGTAATGGGCTTTTAAAGATGGAAAGAAGGCCAATTTCTGTTATCCCTCGCAAAATTAAAATTAATGACATAAAAACGGTTATATTATTATTTTACTACCTTTAAAGTTATATATTTCCACAAGCCCAAAAAGGTATGCCATATCGAAATACGAGTCCGTTTGAACAAGAAATGGGCCTTTAAAGATGGAGGAAGGCCCATTTCTATGAGCCTTTGCAAAATTAAAATCAATGACATAAAAACGGTCATATTTTTACTTCCTTTAAAGTTGAATGTTTTAATGCAGATAACAAAAATTAAAATCAATGACATAAAAACGGTCATATATTTTACTACCTTTAAGGTTATATATTTTAATGCAGATAGCAACATAATCATTTCACAAGCCCATAAAGGTATGCCATATCGAAATCCGAGTTCGTTTGAACAAGTAATGGGCTTTTAAAGATGGAGGAAGGCCCATTTCTATAAGCCTTTGCAAAATTAAAATCAATGACATAAAACCGTGCATATTTTTACTTCCTTTAAAGTTGAATGTTTTAATGCAGATAACAAAATTAAAATCAATGACATAAAAACGGTAATAATTTGTACTACCTTTAAAGTTATATATTTTAATGCAGATAGCAACATAATCATTCCACAAGCACATAAAGGTATGCCATATCGAAATCCGAGTCCTTTTGATCAATGTATGGGCTTTTAAAGATGGAAAGAAGGCCCATTTCTGTAATCCCTCGCAAAATTAAAATCAATGACATAAAAACTGTCATATATAAAAAGTTATATATTTTAATGCAGATTGCAACATAATCATTTCGCAAGCCCATAAAGGTATGCCATATCGAAATCCGAGTCCGTTTGAACAAGTAATGGGCTTTTAAAGATGGAGGAGGGCCCATTTCTATAAGCCTTTGCCAAATTAAAATCAATGACATAAAAACGTTCATATTTTACTTCCTTTAAAGTTGAATGTTTTAATGCAGATAACCAAATTAAAGCCAATGACATAAAATCTGTCATATTTTTTACTACCTTTAAAGTTATATCTTTTAATGCAGATAGCAACATAATCATTTCGCAAGCCCATGAAGGTATGCCATATCGATATCCGAGTCCTTTTGACCAAGTAATGGGCTTTTAAAGATGGAAAGAAGGCCAATTTCTGTTATCCCTCGCAAAATTAAAATTAATGACATAAAAACGGTTATATTATTATTTTACTACCTTTAAAGTTATATATTTCTACAAGCCCAAAAAGGTATGCCATATCGAAATACGAGTCCGTTTGAACAAGAAATGGTCCTTTAAAGATGGAGGAAGGCCCATTTCTATGAGCCTTTGCAAAATTAAAATCAATGACATAAAAACGGTCATATTTTTACTTCCTTTAAAGTTGAATGTTTTAATGCAGATAACAAAATTAAAATCAATGACATAAAAACGGTCATATTTTTTACTACCTTTAAGGTTATATATTTTAATGCAGATAGCAACATAATCATTTCACAAGCCCATAAAGGTATGCCATATCGAAATCCGAGTTCGTTTGAACAAGTAATGGGCTTTTAAAGATGGAGGAAGGCCCATTTCAATAAGCCCTTGCAAAATTAAAATCAATGACATAAAACCGTGCATATTTTTACTTCCTTTAAAGTTGAATGTTTTAATGCAGATAACAAAATTAAAATCAATGACATAAAAACGGTCATATTTTTTACTACCTTTAAGGTTATATATTTTAATGCAGATAGCAACATAACCATTCCACAAGCCTATAAAGATATGCCATATCGAAATCCTAGTCCGTTTGAGCAAGTAATGGGCTTTTAAAGATGGAGGAAGGCCCATTTCTTTAAGCCTTTGCAAAATTAAAATCAATGACATAAAAACGGTCATATTTTACTTCCTTTAAAGTTGAATGTTTTAATGCAGATAACAAAATTAAAATCAATGACATAAAAACGGTAATAATTTGTACTACCTTTAAAGTTATATATTTTAATGCAGATAGCAACATAATCATTTCACAAGCACATAAAGGTATGCCATATCGAAATCCGAGTCCTTTTGATCAATGTATGGGCTTTTAAAGATGGAAAGAAGGCCCATTTCTGTAATCCCTCGCAAAATTAAAATCAATGACATAAAAACTGTCATATATAAAAAGTTATATATTTTAATGCAGATTGCAACATAATCATTTCGCAAGCCCATAAAGGTATGCCATATCGAAATCCGAGTCCGTTTGAACAAGTAATGGGCTTTTAAAGATGGAGGAGGGCCCATTTCTATAAGCCTTTGCCAAATTAAAATCAATGACATAAAAACGTTCATATTTTACTTCCTTTAAAGTTGAATGTTTTAATGCAGATAACCAAATTAAAGCCAATGACATAAAATCTGTCATATTTTTTACTACCTTTAAAGTTATATCTTTTAATGCAGATAGCAACATAATCATTTCGCAAGCCCATGAAGGTATGCCATATCGATATCCGAGTCCTTTTGACCAAGTAATGGGCTTTTAAAGATGGAAAGAAGTCCCATTTCTGTAATCCCTCGCAAAATTAAAATCAATGACATAAAAACTGTCATATATTTTACTACCTTTAAAGTTATATATTTTAATGCAGATTGCAACATGATCATTCCACAAGCCCATAAAGGTATGCCATATCGAAATCCGAGTCCTTTTGACCAAGTTATGGGCTTTTAAATATGGAAAGAAGTCCCATTTCTCAAAGCCTTCGCAAAATTAAAACCAATGACATAAAAACGGTCATAGTTTTGACTATCTTTAAATTTAAATGTTTAAGTGCGGATAACAGTATAATAATTCCACAAGCTTGTAAAGGTATGCCATGTCGAAATTCGAGTCCTTTTGACCAAGTTATGGGCTTTTAAATATGGAAAGAAGTCCCATTTCTGTAAGCCTTCACATATTAAAACCAATGACATAAAAGCGGTCATATTCTTTACTACCTTTAAAGTTATATCTTTTAATGCAGATAGCAACATAATCATTTCGCAAGCCCATGAAGGTATGCCATATCGATATCCGAGTCCTTTTGACCAAGTAATGGGCTTTTAAAGATGGAAAGAAGGCCAATTTATGTAATCCCTCGCAAAATTAATATCAATGACATAAAAACTGTCACATATTTTAATACCTTTAAAGTTATATATTTTAATGCAGATTGCAACATAATCATTCCACAAGCCCAAAAAGGTATGCCATATCGAAATCCGAGTCCGTTTGAACAAGTAATGGGCTTTTAACATTGGAGGAAGGCCCATTTCTATAAGCCTTTGCAAAATTAAAATCAATGACATAAAAACGGTCATATTTTTACTTCCTTTAAAGTTGAATGTTTTAATGCAGATAACAAAATTAAAATCAATGACATAAAAACTGTCATATATTTTACTACCTTTAAAGTTATATATTGTAATGCAGATTGCCACATAATCATTCCACAAGCCCATAAAGGTATGCCATATCGAACTCCGAGTCCGTTTGAACAAGTAATGGGCTCTTAAAGATGGAGGAAGGCCCATTTCTATAAGCCTTTGCAAAATTAAAATCAATGACATAAAAACGGTCATTTTTTACTTCCTTTAAAGTTGAATGTTTTAATGCAAATAACAAAATTAAAATCAATGACATAAAAACGGTCATATTTTGTACTACCTTTAAAGTTATATATTTTAATGCAGATAGTAACATAATCATTCCACAAGTACATAAAGGTATGCCATATTGAAATCCGAGTCCTTTTGACCAAGTTATGGGCTTTTAAATATAGAAAGAAGTCCCATTTCTCAAAGCCTTCGCAAAATTAAAAGCAATGACATAAAAGCGGTCATAGTTTTGACTATCTTTAAATTTAAATGTTTAAGTGCGGATAACAGAATAATAATTCCACAAGCCCATAAAACTATGCCATATCGAAATTCGAGTCCTTTTGACCAAGTTATGGGCTTTTAAATATGGAAAGAAGTCCAATTTCTGTAAGCCTTCACAAAATTAAAACCAATGACATAAAAACGGTCATATTCTTTACTACCTTTAAAGTTATATCTTTTAATGCAGATAGCAACATAATCATTCCACAAGCACATAAAGGTATGCCATATCGAAATCCGAGTCCTTTGACCAATGTATGGGCTTTTAAAGATGGAAAGAAGGCCCATTTCTGTAATCCCTCGCAAAATTAAAATCAATGACATAAAAACTGTCATATATTTTAATACCTTTAAAGTTATATATTTTAATGCAGATTGCAACATAATCATTCCACAAGCCCAAAAAGGTATGCCATATCGAAATCCGAGTCCGTTTGACCAAGTTATGGGCTTTTAAATATGGAAAGAAGTCCCATTTCTCAAAGCCTTCGCAAAATTAAAACCAATGACATAAAAACGGTCATAGTTTTGACTATCTTTAAATTTAAATGTTTAAGTGCGGATAACAGTATAATAATTCCACAAGCTTGTGAAGGTATGCCATATCGAAATTCGAGTCCTTTTGACCAAGTTATGGGCTTTTAAATATGGAAAGAAGTCCCATTTCTGTAAGCCTTCACAAAATTAAAACCAATGACATAAAAACGGTCATATTCTTTACTACCTTCAAAGTTATATCTTTTAATGCAGATAGCAACATAATCATTTCGCAAGCCCATGAAGGTATGCTATATCGATATCCGAGTCCTTTTGACCAAGTAATGGGCTTTTAAAGATGGAAAGAAGGCCAATTTATGTAATCCCTCGCAAAATTAAAATCAATGACATAAAAACTGTCATATATTTTAATACCTTTAAAGTTATATATTTTAATGCAGATTGCAACATAATCATTCAACAAGCCCAAAAAGGTATGTCATATCGAAATCCGAGTCCGTTTGAACAAGTAATGGGCTTTTAAAGATGGAAAGAAAGCCCATTTCTGTAAACCTTCGCAAAATTAAAATCATTGACATAAAAACGGTCATATATTTTACTACCTATAAACTTATATATTTTAATGCAGAAAACAACATTATCATTCCACAAGCCCATAAAGGCATGCCATATCGAAAACCGAGTTCATTTGACCAAGTTATGGGCTTTTAAAGATGGAAAGGAGGCCCATTTCTGGAAACCTTAGCAAAATTAAAATAAATGACATATAAACGGTCATATATTTTACTACCTTTAAAGTTATATATATTAATGCAGATAGCAACATTATCATTTCACAATCCCATAGGGGTGTGCAAAATCGAAATCCGAGTTCATTTGACAAAGTTATGGGCTTTTAAAGATGGAAAGAAAGCCCATTTCTGTAAACCTTCGCAAAATTAAAATCATTGACATAAAAACGGTCATATTTTTTACTACCTTTAAAGTTATATTTATTAATGCAGGTAACAACATAATCATTCCACAAGCCCATAAAGCTATGCCATATCGAAATCCTAATTCATTTGACCAAGTTATGGGCTTTTAAAGATGGAAAAAAGGGCCATTTTCATATTTATTACTACCTTTAGAAATATATATATTAATGTAGATAACAACATAATCATTCCAAAAGCCCATAAAGGTGTGCCATAACGAAATTCGAGTTCATTTGAACAATTTATGGGCCTTTCAAGATGGAAAGAAAGCCAATTTCTGTAAACTTCGCAAAATTAAAATCATTGACATAAAAACGGTCACATTTTTTACAACCTTTAAACTTATATATTTTAATGCAGATAACAACATAATCATTCCACAAGCCCATAAATGTATGCCATATCGAAATCCGAGTTCATTTGACCAAGTTATGGGCTTTTAAAGATGGGAAGAAGGCCCATTTTAGTAAAACTTCGCAAAACTAAAATCAAAGACATAAAAATGGTCATATTTTTTACAACCTTTAAAGTTATATATTTTAATGCAGATAACAACATAATCATTCCACAAGCCCATAAATGTATGCCATATCGAAATACGAGTTCATTTGACCAAGTTATGGGCTTTTAAAGATGGAAAGAAGGCCCATTTTAGTAAACCTTCGCAAAACTAAAATCAATGACATAAAAACGGTCACATTTTTTACTACCCTTAAAGTTACATATATTAATGCAGATAGCAACATAATCATTCCACAAGCCCATAAAGGTGTGCCATATCGAAATCCGAGTTCATTTGACCAAGTTATGGGCCTTTAAATATGGAAAAGAGGCCCAATTCTGTAAACCTTCGCAAAATTAAAATCAATGACATAAAAACGGTCATATTTTTTACTACCTTTAAAATTATATTTATTAATGCAGATAACAACATAATCATTCCACAAGCCCATAAAGGTATGCCATATCGAAATCCGAGTTCATTTGACCAAGTTATGGACTTTTAAATATGGAAAAAAGGGTCATTTTCATATTTATTACTACCTTTAAAAATATATATATAAATGTAGATAGCAACATAATCATTCCAAAAGCCCATAAAGGTGTGCCATATAGAAATTCGAGTGCATTTGAACAAGTTAAGGGCCTTTCAAGATGGAAAGAAAGCCCATTTCTGTAATCTTCGCAAAATTAAAGTCATTGACATAAAAACGGTCACATTTTTTACAACCTTTAAACTTATATATTTTAATGCAGATAACAACATAATCATTCCACAAGCCCATAAAGGCATGCCATATCGAAAACCGAACTCATTTGACCAAGTTATGGGCTTTTAAAGAAAATTAAAATCATTGACATAAAAACGGTCATATATTTTACTACCTTTAAAGTTATATATTTTAATGCAGAAAACAACATTATCATTCCACAAGCCCATATCGAAAACCGAGTTCATTTGACCAAGTTATGGGCTTTTAAAGATGGAAAGGAGGCCCATTTCTGGAATCCTTAGCAAAATTAAAATAAATGACATATAAACGGTCATATTTTTTACTACCTTTAAAGTTACATATTCTAATGCAGATAACAACATTTTCATTCCACAAGCCCATAAAGGCATGCCATATCGAAATCCGAGCTCATTTGAACAAGTTATGGGCTTTTAAAGATAGAAAGGAGGCCCATTTCTGTAAACCTTCGCAAAATTAAAATCAATGACATAAAAACGGTCATATTTTTTACTTCCTTTAAAGTTATATATTTTAATGCAGATAACAACATTATCATTCCACAAGCTTGCCATATCGAAATCCGAGTTCATTTGACCAAGTTATGGGCTTTTAAAGATGGAAAGAAAGCCTATTTCAGTAAACCTTCGCAACTAAAATCAAAGACATAAAAACGGTCACATTTTTTACCACCCTTAAAGTTACATATATTAATGCAGATAGCAACATTATCATTTCAAAATCCCATAGGGGTGTGCAAAATCGAAATTGGGGTTATGGGCTTTTAAAGATGGAAAGAAAGCCCATTTCTGTAAACCTTCGCAAAATTAAAATCATTGACATAAAAACGGTCATATTTTTTACTACCTTTAAAGTTATATTTATTAATACAGATAACAACATAATCATTCCACAAGCCCATAAAGCTATGCCATATCGAAATCCTAGTTCATTTGACCAAGTTATGGGCTTTTTAAGATGGAAAAAAGGGCCATTTTCATTTTTATAACTACCTTTAGAAATATATATATTATTGTAGATAACAACATAATCATTCCACAAGCCCATAAAGGTGTGCCATATTGAAATTCGAGTTCATTTGAACAAGTTATGGGCCTTTCAAGATGGAAAGAAAGCCCATTTCTGTAAACTTCGCAAAATTAAAATCATTGACATAAAAACGGTCACATTTTTTACACCCTTTAAACTTATATATTTTAATGCAGATAACAACATAATCATTCCACAAGCCCATAAATGTATGCCATATCGAAATCCGAGTTCATTTGACCAAGTTATGGGCTTTTAAAGATGGAAAGAAGACCCATTTCTGTAAACCTTCGCAAAATTAAAATCAATGACATAAAAACGGTCATATTTTTTACTACCTTTTAAATTATATATTTTAGTGCAGATAGGTTAGGTTAGGTTAGGTAGGAGTGGTTGGAGACTAAATATTAGTCGCCTCACTTAGGCCACAATGGGCCCCTTGTGATACCACATGATCCCTGAAAGATCCGTTTCCCTAGCTCATGGGTTTACTGCCTTCGCGAAGTATTCTGTTCTTCTTAAGAAACATAGTAGTTTTTGAATGCTTACGTCCTGAATGGCCGCAAGGTTCGGAAGTGTGTAGCTACCTAGGGTTTGAAAGCGCTTTAGGTTATGCGCTGGGCAGAAGCATAGGAGGTGTTCGATGCTCTCCTCTTCGTCTATCTCTTTGCAGCTGCGGCAGAAGTCGTGGTTACTTAGACCCAGCCTTGTCGCATGAGTCCCTATGAGACAGTGGCCCGTGAGGGCATTTAGGAGAGTGGAGATGTCCTCCCTACTACATTGTAGGAGAGTTTTTGTTCTTTTCGTGTTATAGTTTGGCCATGTGAGTCTAGAATTGCGGCATATTGAGATTGAGTTCCAACGGTTGTTGGAAAGAGTATACAATCTCTGCCTGAGAAGGAGCTTGCAGGTAGCCATGGGCATCCCTACCGTGTCCTTATCACGAAGGATATCGGCGGTTGTCCCCTGTCTTGCCAGCTCGTCTGCTATGCAGTTGCCCTCAATGTTGCGGTGCCCAGGCACCCAGATGAGGCTGATTCTCAGATGAGTGGCCATCTCGTTAAGAGATTTGCGGCATTCAGAGATTGTTTTTGAGCTCGTTGTGTAGGAGTCGAGGGCCCTGAGGGCAGCTTGACTATCCGAGAATATGAAGATATCACTGTCTTTATGTACAGACGTGTTCAGGTGGGTAGTGGCTTCCTGAATTGCCATCACTTCCGCTTGGAAAACACTACAGTGGTCTGGTAGGCGGAATGAGACTTTTATGTCTAGTTCGGGGGAGAAGACTCCCCCACCTGTTTGGGAGTTAAACTTGGAGCCGTCAGTGTATATGTTGACGGCGTTTACGAATTGATGTGGGAGGTTGTCCCAGTCTGAACGGGTGGGTATATGAATTTTGTATCTTCTTTCGAAGTTGACTATGGGTGGGACGTAGTCTGTATAACGTGGTAGGGGTGAATGTTTTGATAGGATAATGGAGTGACCCGTGGAGCCCGTTGTCCAAGCCGCTGCTTCACGGAGTCTCAGCGCTGTTGCAGATGCCCAGCTTTTGGCAAGTAGGTCCAGGGGTTGGAGATCGAGAATTGTGTTTAGTGCCTCGGTGGCGGTAGTGCGCAGCGCCCCACTGATGCAGAGCTCTGCGCTCCTTTGGATCTTGTGAAGGATCCGGAGGTTGCAGTTCTTATCTAGAGAAGGCCACCAAACGATGTTTCCGTAGAGGAGAATGGGCCTGACTATTGCAGTATATAGCCAGTGAACTATCATGGGGGAGAAACCCCACTTCCTCCCTATGGCTTTTTTACAAGCGAAGAGGGCTATGGCCGCTTTGCGTGTGCGATCTAGGATGTTATCAGTCCAGAGGAGCTTTTTGTCAAGAATGACACCTAGGTACTTTGCTTGGTTGCTAAGGGTTAGGCGCGTTTGGTGTAGTTTTGGGGGAACTAGAATTGGTACCTTGTACTTCCTTGTAAAGAGAACTAGTTCGGTCTTTTCCGGGTTAACTCCCAGTCCACAGCCAGCCGTCCACCTGGAAAGGGTGGATAGGGCTGTCTCCATTAGATTACAAAGGGTTTGCGGGAACTTGCCCTGCAGTAGGATAACCACGTCATCCGCGTAGGCTACCACTTTTGTGCCCGCCTCTTCTAGAAGTGATAGCAGTTTGTTGACCACCAAAACCCATAGAAGAGGTGAGAGTACGCCCCCTTGTGGGGTTCCTCTACTGACATTCCTGGTCGAGAGGGCCGATCCCATAGTGGAGTGCACTACCCTGCTGGTTAGCATGGTGTGTATGAGTCCCACTATGGGCCGCTCAATGCCCAGTTCAGTCAGAGCACCAGTGATCGCCGTTGGGGTGACGTTGTTGAAGGCGCCTTCTATGTCTAGAAACGCTGCAAGAGAGTATTCCTTATTGTGGAAGCCTCGTTCTATACTGTACACTAGAGAGTGGAGGGCTGTATCGGTTGATCTACCCTTACGGTACGCATGCTGTGCGTCAGAGAGTAGGCTATGGTCGATGGTTAGTCTGATATGGGTGTCAATTAGCCTTTCCAGGGTCTTCAACAAGAAGGAAGAGAGACTGATCGGGCGGAAGTCCTTTGGGTTAGTGTGGGAGGGCTTGCCGGCTTTCGGTATAAAGATTACCTTGACGTCCAGCCACCTTGTTGGAATATGGTTTAGAGCAAGGCAGCCGTGGAAGATGGCTGTCAGCCAGGGAAGGGACATATCTAATGTCCGTTGTAGCTGGGCCGGGAAGAACCCATCTGGGCCAGGTGATTTGAAGGGCTTAAAAGAGTTAACAGCCCACTGAATGCGGTCAGGGTTTGAAATGTTGGCAATACTCTGGTCGTCTAGATTCACCTCTATGTGGAGGTCCTCCACTACCTGGGTATTGTTAGGGAAGTGTGTGTCTAACAGTAGTTCAAGGGTTTCCTGACTGTTTTCCGTCCAGCCATCAGCATTGGTTTTAAGATAGCCAATGGTAGCTGGAGCTTTAGATAGAATTCTTCTGAGTCTGGATGCCTCCGCAGTAGATTCTATGCTACTGCAGAAGTTAGCCCAGGCTCTTCGTTTTGATATTCTTATTTCCTTTTTGTATAGGCTTAGTTTTGAATGATATAGATTCCAGGAGGATTCGCTATTGTTGTATTTAGCTTTATTGAAGTAAGTTCTACACTCTCTTTTAAGGTTCGCTAGGGTTGGGTTCCACCATGGGGGTTTGTGCTTTGTTTTGACTGTTCTACTTGGGCAAGCCCTTTTTAAGGCCTCACCGCAGATATCAGTAAAAGTGTTAACTAGGCTATCTAATTCTTGACGGTTGCGTATGTGTGTCGGAGGAGCAGGTAGGTTCCTGTTGAGGAGATTTTTATAGTATCCCCAGTTGGTTAATCTTAGATTAGTTATGTTCTCGGCGGGAGGATGTTCTAGACTTATTGTAAATTCTATGTATCGGTGGTCCGAGAATGAGTGTTCGATCCCCACCTTCCACGCGTCTAGCTGGTTAAGTAAGGGATCAGATATTAGAGTAATGTCTAGTACTTCCCTCCTATTTCTAGTGATGAAAGTTGGGTCATTACCTTTGTTGCAGATGAATAGATTTGATTGAAGGAGATAGTCGTAGAGTAACTCACCCCTTTCGTTGGTGTTTGTACTTCCCCATTGTGTGTGGTGTGAGTTAGCGTCCCCACCCAGGATGAGTTCCTTAGATGAGTGAGTGCGTATGAGTTCTTGTGTAGTGGTGTTTGGTAGTGGCCCTTCGTGGTCGTGAGCCAGATAGAATGATGCTATGGTGTGATGGGTGTGTTCGTTTAGCTCCAGTCTGACCGTGGTAAGGTCGCCTTCGCTAAACTGTGGAATAAGAAATGTGTTAAAGTGTGTTTTTGTAAGAATGCAGGTTCTGGTTTTACCCTTGTCCTTGGTGTAAAATAGCTTGTATAGGGGGGTTGATAGGCCACAGATGTTGTTACCAACAATCCATGGCTCTTGAATGAGGACTACGTCTATGTTGCCTGTTGCCAGGCGGGTGAGGAGGGCAGCGGATGCTGCCTTGCTGTGGTGCAGATTAATTTGCAGAAACTGCACCATCTTTGGGACTGGGGTCGGGCTGGGTACCCTCCGCTTCCTCCGCTATGTCCTGGAGGACAGAGCGCCCTGGTCGGGTTGTGTCCTGGGTGCACAGCTGTTTCAGGCTCTCCGTCAGCTCCGAGTCGGTTGACACGTAGCCGGTGAGGGTGGCCTCCTCGTGATCTGGTTCGTCGTCGCTCGGGGGTTCGTACGACGCACAGGCAGCCAGGTTGTCTGCCGCTGTTTTATCGGTGTCGTAAATACGAAGCTGCACCTTGTCGAACCCGTAGTTCACTCTGTGCTGCTGGGCTGCGAGGGGTTCCAAGCAGGCCTGGTTTAGGAGGATAACCACGCTCATGGTGACTCGCTCGGTTTTCTCCACCTTGACCACCTTCCAACCGTCTGTTGGCAGTTTTGGGTTGAACCTGGTCAGCAGGCTGAGTATAGCCTCTGGTTCCGATGGTTCCGACGGCAGCCACACCCTCGCTCTCGGTCGAGACGGGATGTCCGCAGCCTCACAAACTGCCAGCTTGGCCCCGGGGTAGACCTCGCCGACTTTGTCAATTGCAGCCTTGTAGAGTGCTGCCGATCTCTCGTCTTCGCAGGCGATCAACTTTACGTTGCCCTGGTACCACCCTGCATCTGTGCAATCGGGTGGCGGTCCTGGGTTTTCGTCCAGCACTTTCAAGGCCACTGTCGCAAGGGCCCGTCTAACCAGACCCCAATGGTTTCTTGGGATCCTTCCGCCTTCATCGCTCTGGTCGATGACTCCAATGATCTTCCGATCCTTTACCACCTCCGCAAAGGATCTCGACCATGTGCCGCGGTTGGTTACTTTGGCCTTCTTGCTCGCTGGTTGAGCTGACTCCATCGACCTCTCTCGCTTGTTGCTGGTAGTCATAGCGATGTCGAAATCTGGGATAACTGCCTTCGCCCAGGCTATGTCCTCTTGGATTTTCTGGTAATCCAATTTCGAAGTCTGATCCTCACGTATCGGATTGGTGGCCAGCCGTTTGAGGATCCTAGTAGCCTTCTTTCTTTCAAGAGGTCCTGCCTGGTTAGGTGGTACCCTCTTAAACTCCTTTGCCCTGGTACTCACCATGAGACCGGCTTTGGCGCTCCCCTCAGGTTGGAGTGGCTGGTTAGCCACACCTACGCTGGTGGGAGGCTTGGGCTTGTCACTATGGCGAGTTGGGCTTAGCCGGCTGCGTTGTTCGCTGGCCTTGGCAGGGGTCGACGTCACGTGGACTGGGGTAGTCAGAGCCGTGATCTTGCTCTTACTTTCGTCGTTGGTTACGACTTCCGACTTTATAAGAGTGTCGGGCTCTCGTCTTGTGCAGTCTTTTTGTTTATTAATTGTTAAGTTCTCCATGTTAAATCCCACGAGCTGCGGAGAAAGGACAGGTCCACCCGGGCAGAGATCCGCCGTACCCGGGTAAGGCTGACTTAGAACAGGCGGTCGCCACTTGCCTGAGCTCACCGTTTGAGACTGAGTTATTTGATGACTCGGGCTCCCAGCCAGATTGACTCTCGGCACGGTACGAGTGACACCTTAGTCCAGCCCGGGGTGAGATGAGTTGTGTGGGTGGGAAAGAGGAAGGTTCAAAGAGTGTGGGAAGGGGGTGTGTGTGAGCTATTTGTCGGAGGCGGCAGCACAAGCGCGACGTCGGTACTGCTACGGCGCAGATACCCGCTGACTGTCCGGGGCTACTTATTTGCGCTTCGTGTTGGGAGCTTGGCGGTGGCCGGGCCGTGTCCAACTTCCACGCTTATTCGTAGCTACCCTGGAGAACCAGGGCGCTCGCTATCCGCAACCTGCGACCCGTTCGGTAGCCTTCAGCTCGGCGCCCTCAGAGCCATCTCACTAGCTCTTTGGCCAAATTAGTGCAGATAACAACATAATCATTCCACAAGCCCATAAAGGTATGCCATATCGAAAACCGAGTTCATTTGACCAAGTTATGGGCTTTTAAAGATGGAATGAAGGCCCATTTTCATATTTATTACTACCTTTAAAAATATATATATTAATGTAGATAACAACATTATCATTCCACAAGCCCATAAAGGTGTGCCATATCGAAATTCGAGTTCACTTGAACAAGTTATGGGCTTTTAAAGATGGAAAGGAGGCCCATTTCTGGAAACCTTCGCAAAATTAAAATCAATGATATTAAAACGGTCATATTTTTTACTACCCTTAAAGTAACATATATTAATGCAGATGGCAACATTATCATTCCACAAGCCCATAAAGGCATGCCATATCGAAATCCGAGCTCATTTGACCAAGTTATGGGCTTTTAAAGATAGAAAGGAGGCCCATTTCTGTAAACCTCCGCAAAATTAAAATCAATGACATAAAAACGGTTATATTTTTTACTACCTTTAAAAATATATATATTAATGCAGATAACAACATAATTATTCCACAAGCCCATAAAGGTGTGCCATATCGAAATCCGAGTTCATTTGACCAAGTTATGGGCTTTTAAAGATGGAAAGAAGGCCCATTTCAGTAAACCTTCGCAACTAAAATCAAAGACATAAAAACGGTCATATTTTTTACTACCCTTAAAGTTTTAAATATTAATGCAGATAGCAACACTATCATTCCAAAAGCCCATAAAGGCATGCCATATCGAAATCCGAGCTCGTTTGACCAAGTTATGGGCTTTTAAAGATAGAAAGGAGGCCCAATTCTGTAAACCTTCGCAAAATTAAAATCAATGAGATAAAAACGGTCACATATTTTACTACCTTTTAAATTATATATTTTAGTGCAGATAACAACATAATCATTCCACAAGCTTATAAAGGTATGCCATATCGAAAACCGAGTTCATTTGGCCAAGTTATGGGCTTTTAAAGATGGAATGAAGGCCCATTTTAGTAAACCTTCGCAAAACTAAAATCAATGACATAAAAACGGTCATATTTTTTACTACCCTTAAAGATACATATATTAATGCAGTGTGAGGAGTTGAATAACTCCCCACAAATAGAAGCAGCAGCAGATGGCCGGCCGCTTACCAGATACGCGGCGAATTCGCGTAGTAACGGCGCGGCGGGGAGATCGAGAGAGTTTGGAGACCAACGAAGGAGAGCGAGAGAGTTTGGAGACCAATGAAGGAGAGCGAGAGAGATTGGAGACCAAGGATGGAGAGCGAGAGAGTTGGAGACCAATGAAGGAGAGCGAGAGAGATTGGAGACCAAGGATGGAGATCGAGAGAGAATGGAGACTTCGCGGGCAGAGCAAGAGTGCCGTATGCAGAAGGGGATAACGGAACTCCTCTGGACTTTGGACTCTCCCGTGAACTTTGGACCGGGAGAGGAAGTGCCACATCTCGGCAGTGGAGCGGCACACAGGTGTGCCACAAGCGGCACGGGAATCAGCGGAACGGCAGCAGTGGGCGGAACATCCATTGGAAGCGGTACATAAAGGACAAGTGGGTCATCCAGGAGGCACGGACTTTGGACCCAAAGTGGAGAGATCCAGCGGGCCGTGCGCAAAAGGGGAATAACGGTGCTTGGAGGCCCTATATAAGGCCGCAGAGCGCTGGCAGCTGGATCAGTCGATCACAAGGAGTCAAACCGTCAAGATCACTCAGATACCAAAGTGAACAATCAAACAACCAGATAACCTACAAGGGAGCAGCAGCAAGTCGAGTCGCCAGAGAAGCAGCGCCGTGGGAGCCTACAAGGAGCGAGATTGCTACGTCGAGACGTTCGGGATTGGGATACCAGGAATCTCCGAATTGAGACGCAGGTAGCTGAGATCCAGAGGGCATCACACGGCTAGGTCAAGGCGGTCGAGTAATCCTGTCCACAAAGTCCTGGCGTTACGCCTGGAAAGAGTATAACAAGCCAGAAGGGAGAGCGGTCGATCAGTAAGGTCTCGAGTGGAATTGTCCAGGAGAGCCCTACGGATTCGACTTGCGAGGTCCCGGAGCGGCGTGCCCGAACCACGAATATAACAAGCCAGAAGGGAGAGCGGTCGATCGGTACGGTCTCGAGTGGAATTATCCAGGAGAGCCCTACGGATTCGACTTGCGAGGTCCCGGAGCGGCGTGCCCGAACCCCGAGTACCACAAGCCACACGGGAACGTCCCGGACAAAAAGCAAAAGGGTGAGGCTAGGGTGGAACGTTCGTTTACACTAGGCGTGGAAGCGAAGTAAGGCGCGAGGCAGCTTCCTGGCGTTACCGCCTTGACTGTCCGCGCGGGCTGAGCAGAAACCCCAGTGGGACCATCCGGGACAGAGCAAGGGACAGGCGGCGGTGTGTCGAAAGGAGCGATCCTGGAGAGCGCAGCTTCTGTTCACCCTAGTCTGAGAACGGTGACGCTTCCCTAAGCCCGTACGGCCGATACCCCTCGCGAGTCCGAGTCGTTACCAGCAGTCACCAAGTCACGCGTGAGAAGCGAACCGCGAGCGAGCATCTTCAGGGAGCTGCGAGGATCTTCAGGGAGCGGCGAGGATCTTCAGGGAGCTGCGAGTATCTTCAGGGAGCTACAGGACGGGAGCACCGAGTCATCAAGGCGAGAGGTCGTAGAGTCATCCAGGACCGGCGGAAGCACCGAAGGTCACAAGCAACGAGTCAAAGCCAACCAAGCGACTAAGACACTTGTAATAATATACCCGCAATAAAACCCAATACGAACCCGTGAATTCTGTGCTTTCTCACTGAGCTACTGGGCGGTCACGTTAATATAAATTTTGTGGGACGAACACACAATATACTGAGCTAGCCGCACGAATCTCGTAGCGAGCAGACAATAAAAATCAGTTCGTTACAGCAGATAGCAACATAATCATTCCACAAGCCCATAAAGGTGTGCCATATCGAAATCCAAGTTCATTTGACCAAGTTATGGGCTTTTAAATATGGAAAGGAGGCCCATTTCAGTAAACCTTCGCAACTAAAATCAAAGACATAAAAACGGTCATATTTTTTAATACCCTTAAAGTTTCAAATATTAATGCAGATAGCAACACTATCATTCCAAAAGCCCATAAAGGCATGCCATATCGAAATCCGAGCTCGTTTGACCAAGTTATGGGCTTTTAAAGATAGAAAGGAGGCCCAATTCTGTAAACCTTCGCAAAATTAAAATCAATGAGATAAAAACGGTCACATATTTTACTACCTTTTAAATTATATATTTTAGTGCAGATAACAACATAATCATTCCACAAGCCCATAAAGGTATGCCATATCGAAAACCGAGTTCATTTGGCCAAGTTATGGGCTTTTAAAGATGGAATGAAGGCCCATTTTAGTAAACCTTCGCAAAACTAAAATCAATGACATAAAAACGGTCATATTTTTTACTACCCTTAAAGATACATATATTAATGTAGATAGCAACATAATCATTCCACAAGCCCATAAAGGTGTGCCATATCGAAATCCGAGTTCATTTGACCAAGTTATGGGCTTTTAAATATGGAAAGGAGGCCCAATTCTGTAAACCTTCGCAAAATTAAAATCAATGTCATAAAAACGGTCATATTTTTTACTACCTTTTAAATTATATATTTTAATGCAGATAACAACATAATCATTCCACAAGCCCATAAAGGTATGCCATATCGAAAACCGAGTTCATTTGACCAAGTTATGGGCTTTTAAAGATGGAATGAAGGCCCATTTCAGTAAACCTTCGCAAAATTAAAATCAATGACATAAAAACTGTCATATTTTTTACTACCTTTAAGGTTATATTTATTTATGCAGATAACAACATATTCATTCCACAAGCCCATAAAGCTATGCCATATCGAAATTTGAGTTAATTTGACCAAGTTATGGGCTTTTAAAGATGGAAAAAAGGGCCATTTTCATATTTATTACTACCTTTAAAAATATATATATTAATGTGATAACAACATAATCATTCCACAAGCCCATAAAGGTGTGCCATATCGAAATTCGAGTGCATTTGAACAAGTTAAGGGCCTTTCAAGATGGAAAGAAAGCCCATTTCTGTAATCTTCGCAAAATTAAAGTCATTGACATAAAAACGGTCACATTTTTTACAACCTTTAAACTTATATATTTTAATGCAGATAACAACATAATCATTCCACAAGCCCATAAAGGCATGCCATATCGAAAACCGAACTCATTTGACCAAGTTATGGGCTTTTAAAGAAAATTAAAATCATTGACATAAAAACGGTCATATATTTTACTACCTTTAAAGTTATATATTTTAATGCAGAAAACAACATTATCATTCCACAAGCCCATATCGAAAACCGAGTTCATTTGACCAAGTTATGGGCTTTTAAAGATGGAAAGGAGGCCCATTTCTGGAAACCTTAGCAAAATTAAAATAAATGACATATAAACGGTCATATTTTTTACTACCTTTAAAGTTATATATTCTAATGCAGATAACAACATTTTCATTCCACAAGCCCATAAAGGCATGCCATATCGAAATCCGAGCTCATTTGAACAAGTTATGGGCTTTTAAAGATAGAAAGGAGGCCCATTTCTGTAAACCTTCGCAAAATTAAAATCAATGACATAAAAACGGTCATATTTTTTACTTCCTTTAAAGTTATATATTTTAATGCAGATAACAACATTATCATTCCACAAGCTTGCCATATCGAAATCCGAGTTCATTTGACCAAGTTATGGGCTTTTAAAGATGGAAAGAAAGCCTATTTCAGTAAACCTTCGCAACTAAAATCAAAGACATAAAAACGGTCACATTTTTTACCACCCTTAAAGTTACATATATTAATGCAGATAGCAACATTATCATTTCAAAATCCCATAGGGGTGTGCAAAATCGAAATTGGGGTTATGGGCTTTTAAAGATGGAAAGAAAGCCCATTTCTGTAAAACTTCGCAAAATTAAAATCATTGACATAAAAACGGTCATATTTTTTACTACCTTTAAAGTTATATTTATTAATACAGATAACAACATAATCATTCCACAGGCCCATAAAGCTATGCCATATCGAAATCCTAGTTCATTTGACCAAGTTATGGGCTTTTTAAGATGGAAAAAAGGGCCATTTTCATTTTTATAACTACCTTTAGAAATATATATATTATTGTAGATAACAACATAATCATTCCACAAGCCCATAAAGGTGTGCCATATTGAAATTCGAGTTCATTTGAACAAGTTATGGGCCTTTCAAGATGGAAAGAAAGCCCATTTCTGTAAACTTCGCAAAATTAAAATCATTGACATAAAAACGGTCACATTTTTTACAACCTTTAAACTTATATATTTTAATGCAGATAACAACATAATCATTCCACAAGCCCATAAATGTATGCCATATCGAAATCCGAGTTCATTTGACCAAGTTATGGGCTTTTAAAGATGGGAAGAAGGCCCATTTTAGTAAACCTTCGCAAAACTAAAATCAAAGACATAAAAACGGTCACATTTTTTACAACCTTTAAACTTATATATTTTAATGCAGATAACAACATAATCATTCCACAAGCCCATAAATGTATGCCATATCGCAATCCGAGTTCATTTGACCAAGTTATGGGCTTTTAAAGATGGAAAGAAGACCCATTTTAGTAAACCTTCGCAAAATTAAAATCAATGACATAAAAACGGTCATATTTTTTACTACCTTTTAAATTATATATTTTAGTGCATTTGACCAAGTTATGGGCTTTTAAAGATGGAATGAAGGCCCATTTTCATATTTATTACTACCTTTAAAAATATATATATTAATGTAGATAACAACATTATCATTCCACAAGCCCATAAAGGTGTGCCATATCGAAATTCGAGTTCACTTGAACAAGTTATGGGCTTTTAAAGATGGAAAGGAGGCCCATTTCTGGAAACCTTCGCAAAATTAAAATCAATGATATTAAAACGGTCATATTTTTTACTACCCTTAAAGTAACATATATTAATGCAGATAGCAACATTATCATTCCACAAGCCCATAAAGGCATGCCACATCGAAATCCGAGCTCATTTGACCAAGTTATGGGCTTTTAAAGATAGAAAGGAGGCCCATTTCTGTAAACCTCCGCAAAATTAAAATCAATGACATAAAAACGGTTATATTTTTTCCTACCTTTAAAAATATATATATTAATGCAGATAACAACATAATTATTCCACAAGCCCATAAAGGTGTGCCATATCGAAATCCGAGTTCATTTGACCAAGTTATGGGCTTTTAAAGATGGAAAGAAGGCCCATTTCAGTAAACCTTCGCAACTAAAATCAAAGACATAAAAACGGTCATATTTTTTAATACCCTTAAAGTTTCAAATATTAATGCAGATAGCAACACTATCATTCCAAAAGCCCATAAAGGCATGCCATATCGAAATCCGAGCTCGTTTGACCAAGTTATGGGCTTTTAAAGATAGAAAGGAGGCCCAATTCTGTAAACCTTCGCAAAATTAAAATCAATGAGATAAAAACGGTCACATATTTTACTACCTTTTAAATTATATATTTTAGTGCAGATAACAACATAATCATTCCACAAGCCCATAAAGGTATGCCATATCGAAAACCGAGTTCATTTGGCCAAGTTATGGGCTTTTAAAGATGGAATGAAGGCCCATTTTAGTAAACCTTCGCAAAACTAAAATCAATGACATAAAAACGGTCATATTTTTTACTACCCTTAAAGATACATATATTAATGTAGATAGCAACATAATCATTCCACAAGCCCATAAAGGTGTGCCATATCGAAATCCGAGTTCATTTGACCAAGTTATGGGCTTTTAAATATGGAAAGGAGGCCCAATTCTGTAAACCTTCGCAAAATTAAAATCAATGTCATAAAAACGGTCATATTTTTTACTACCTTTTAAATTATATATTTTAATGCAGATAACAACATAATCATTCCACAAGCCCATAAAGGTATGCCATATCGAAAACCGAGTTCATTTGACCAAGTTATGGGCTTTTAAAGATGGAATGAAGGCCCATTTCAGTAAACCTTCGCAAAATTAAAATCAATGACATAAAAACTGTCATATTTTTTACTACCTTTAAGGTTATATTTATTTATGCAGATAACAACATATTCATTCCACAAGCCCATAAAGCTATGCCATATCGAAATTTGAGTTAATTTGACCAAGTTATGGGCTTTTAAAGATGGAAAAAAGGGCCATTTTCATATTTATTACTACCTTTAAAAATATATATATTAATGTGATAACAACATAATCATTCCACAAGCCCATAAAGGTGTGCCATATCGAAATTCGAGTTTATTTGAACAAGTTATGGGCTTTTAAAGATGGAAAGGAGGCCCATTTCTGAACACCTTCGCAAAATTAAAATCAAATACATTAAAACGGTCATATTTTTTACTACCTTTACAAATATATATATTAATGCAGATAACAACATAATCATTCCACAAGCCCATAAAGGTGTGCCATATCGAAATCCGAGTTCATTTGACCAAGTTATGGGCTTTTAAAGATGGAAAGAAGGACCATTTCAGTAAACCTTCGCAACTAAAATCAAAGACATAAAAAAGGTCATATTTTTTACTACCCTTAAAGTTACAAATATTAATGCAGATAGCAACATAATCAATCCACAAGCCCATAAAGGTGTGCCACATCGGAATCCGAATTCATTTGACCAAGTTGTGGGCTCTTAAAGATGGAAAGGAATCCCATTTCTGTAAACTTCGCAAAATTAAAATCATTGACATAAAAACGGTCACATTTTTTACAACCTTTAAAGTTATATATTTTAATGCAGAAAACAACATTATCATTCCACAAGCCCATAAAGGCATGCCATATCGAAAACCGAGTTCATATGACCAAGTTATGGGCTTTTAAAGATGGAAAGGAGGCCCATTTTAGTAAACCTTCGCAAAACTAAAATCAAAGATATAAAACCGGTCATATTTTTTACAACCTTTAAAGTTATATATTTTAACGCAGAAAACAACATAATCATTCCACAAGCACATAAATGTATGCCATATCGAAATCCGAGTTCATTTGATTAAGTTATGGGCTTTTAAAGATGGAATGAAGGCCCATTTTAGTAAACCTTCGCAAAATTAAAACCAGTGACATAAAAACTGTCATATTTTTTACTACCTTTAAAGTTATATCTTTTAATGCAGATAGCAACATAATCATTCCACAAGCCCATAAAGGTGTGCCATATCGAAATCCGAGTTCATTTGACCAAGTTATGGGCTTTTAAATATGGAAAGGAGGCCCATTTCTGGAAACCTTCGCAAAATTAAAATCAATGACACAAAAACGGTCATATTTTTTACTACCTTTAAAGTTATATATTTTAATGCAGATAACAACATAATCATTCCACAAGCCCATAAAGCTATGCCATATCGAAAACCGAGTTCATTTGACCAAGTTATGGGCTTTTAAAGATGGAATGAAGGCCCATTTTCGCATTTATTACTACCTTTAAAAATATATATATTAATGTAGATAACAACATTATCTTTCCACAAGCCCATAAAGGTGTGCCATATCGAAATTCGAGTTCACTTGAACAAGTTATGGGCTTTTAAAGATGGAAAGGAGGCCCATTTCTGGAAACCTTCGCAAATTTAAAATCAATGACATTAAAACGGTCATATATTTTACTACCCTTAAAAAAACATATATTAATGCAGATAGCAACATTATCATTCCACAAAGGCATGCCATATCGAAATCCGAGCTCATTTGACCAAGTTATGGGCTTTTAAAGATAGAAAGGAGGCCAACATTATCATTCCACAAGCCCATAAAGGTGTGCCATATCGAAATTCGAGTTCACTTGAACGAGTTATGGGCTTTTAAAGATGGAAAGGAGGCCCATTTCTGGAAACCTTCGCAAAATTAAAATCAATGACATTAAAACAGTCATATATTTTACTACCCTTAAAAAAACATATGTAAGGACCTTTTTCATGGGCTGGGATAAAACTCAGTCCGGCCAGGGTCCTCTACAGTTAAATTTGTGGAAAAGTGTTGGGACGAAACTGGACGGGGAGTTGCCGCGGGGATTTGTGGGGAAAGGAGGCCAGAGTATCCGCGTTGCACCGAGTAAGCAGCTCTAGCGCAACACGGCACCCGAAAGGTATAGTGGAGGGCGGGGCTGCTCCCGGCGAAAATACTAACGAAACGAGCGGCGTAGCCGATCCCTGAGAAAATACCAACAAAACTGGACGGCGTGGCCGTTCCCCCTGGATGTGCGACTCACAAGCTACTGGGGTAGGGGGGGTAGGGATCCGAGGGGAGGATGGCCGGAGGCGACCCTTCCCTGTGCTCCCTGTGGTCGATCGAGTGGTCGTTTGCACTGAGTAAGCTTCTCTGGCGCAACCCGATTCCCGACCGGCACAGATCACTGCACGTGGCTCGCGACTACCTAAACCGTATTTGGGGCGGGGTTCCCAGAAGAGGGTGGCCAGATGCGATCCTTTCCTATGCTCCTTGTGGGCGATCGGGTGGTCGTTTGCACTGAGTAAGCAGCTCTGGCGCAACACGATTCCCGACCGGCACAAATCACTGCACGTGGCTCGCGCCTACCTAAACCGTAATTGGGGCGGGGCTCCCAGGAGAGGGTGGCCAAAGGCGATCCTTTCCTATGCTCCTTGTGGGCGATCGGGTGGTCGTTTGCACTGAGTAAGCAGCTCTGGCGCAACACGATTCCCGACCGGCACAAATCACTGCACGTGGGTTCCCGAAAAATGCACAAATTCACACGGACACATATTTCTTCATTCTCGCTTGTCTTTATTATGCGCTAGTACTACTACTACTACTACACCTACTCGCACTCAGTCTGATCGCTATTGTCCGTCCCACTTACTCCTTGGATCCGGCGTGCCGACGCTCGTGCCGCTGTACCACTCCGGGTTGTAGTCCGCTCCTAGGTCTGATCGCCTTGGCTGCCATTCGAGAATGAGAGCGAGCTTCCGCCCTTGCGGCCGCATATAAGCCCGGCTTGAAGGGTTTCTTCGTTTCCCAACACAGTTTCTTATCGAACCTCCCGCCTATCGCTATCGGCACTATCAGCTGTTGGCCCTCGGTCGACCAAGACTGGGTGGTTTTCCAGCCCTGGTGCGCGCAATATTTAAATCGGATAAGCTTAGCTTCTAGTTTGAACTTATATAAATTGCCTTCGTGGCGTAATCTCCAATTGTATGCCTTCGTGGCAGAAAGAATAGAAAAGGCGAAATGTGGAGGGTGTGTTTCACGCATCCTCACACATATATTAATGCAGATAGCAACATTATCATTCCACAAGCCCATAAAGGCATGCCATATCGAAATCCGAGCTCATTTGACCAAGTTATGGGCTTTTAAAGATAGAAAGGAGGCCCATTTCTGTAAACCTTCGCAAAATTAAAATCAATGAGATAAAAACGGTTATATTTTTTACTACCTTTACAAATATATATATTAATGCAGATAACAACATAATCATTCCACAAGCCCATAAAGGTGTGCCATATCGAAATCCAAGTTCATTTGACCAAGTTATGGGCTTTTAAAGATGGAACGAAGGCCCATTTCAGTAAACCTTCGCAACTAAAATCAAAGACATAAAAACGGTCATATTTTTTAATACCCTTAAAGTTACAAATATTAATGCAGATAGCAACATAATCAATCCACAAGCCCATAAAGGTGTGCCACATCGAAATCCGAATTCATTTGACCAAGTTATGGGCTTTTAAAGATGGAAAGGAAGCCCATTTCTGTAAACTTCGCAAAATTAAAATCATTAACATAAAAACGGTCACATTTTTTACAGCCTTTAAAGTTATATATTTTAATGCAGAAAACAACATTATCATTCCACAAGCCCATAAAGGCATGCCATATCGAAAACCGAGTTCATATGACCAAGTTACCGGCTTTTAAAGATGGAAAGGAGGCCCATTTCTGGAAACCTTCGCAAAATTAAAATCAATGACATTAAAACAATCATATTTTTTACTTCCCTTAAAGTAACATATATTAATGCAGATAGCAACATAATCATTCCACAAGCCAATAAAGGCATGCCATATTGAAATCCGAGCTCATTTGACCAAGTTATGGGCTTTTAAAGATAGAAAGGAGGCCCATTTCTGTAAACCTTCGCAAAATTAAAATCAATGACATTAAAACAATCATATTTTTTACTACCCTTAAAGTAACATATATTAATGCAGATGGCAACATAATCATTCCACAAGCCCATAAAGGTATGCCATATCGAAAACCGAGTTCATTTGACCAAGTTATGGGCTTTTAAAGATGGAATGAAGGCCCATTTTAGTAAACCTTCGCAAAACTAAAATCAATGACATAAAAACGGTCATATTTTTTACTACCCTTAAAGATACATATATTAATGCAGATAGCAACATAATCATTCCACAAGCCCATAAAGGTGTGCCATATCGAAATCCGAGTTCATTTGACCAAGTTATGGGCTTTTAAATATGGAAAGGAGGCCCAATTCTGTATACCTTCGCAAAATTAAAATCAATGACATAAAAACGGTCATATTTTTTACTACCTTTTAAATTATATATTTTAATGCAGATAACAACATAATCATTCCACAAGCCCATAAATGTATGCCATATCGAAAACCCAGTTCATTTGACCAAGTTATGGGCTTTTAAAGATGGAATGAAGGCCCATTTCAGTAAACCTTCGCAAAATTAAAATCAATGACATAAAAGCTGTCATATTTTTTACTTCCTTTAAAGTTATATTTATTTATGCAGATAACAACATAATCATTCCACAAGGCCGTAAAGCTATGCCATATCGAAATCAGAGTTCATTTGACCAAGTTATGGGCTTTTAAAGATGGAAAAAAGGGCCATTTTCATATTTATTACTACCTTTAAAAATATATATATTAATGTAGATAACAACATAATCATTCCACAAGCCCATAAAGGTGTGCCATATTGAAATTCGAGTTCATTTGAACAAGTTATGGGCTTTTTAAGATGGAAAGGAGGCCCATTTCTGGAAACCTTCGCAAAGTTAAAATCAATGACATTAAAACGGTCATATTTTTTACTACCCTTAAAGTAACATATATTAATGCAGATAGCAACATTATCATTCTACAAGCCCATAAAGGCATGCCATATCGAAATCCGAGCTCATTTGACCAAGTTATGGGCTTTTAAAGATAGAAAGGAGGCCCATTTCTGTAAACCTTCGCAAAATTAAAATCAATGACAATAAAACGGTTATATTTTTTACTACCTTTACAAATATATATATTAATGCAGATAACAACATAATCATTCCACAAGCCCATAAAGGTGTGCCATATCGAAATCCGAGTTCATTTGACCAAGTTATGGGCTTTTAAAGATGGAAAGAAGGCCCATTTCAGTAAACCTTCGCAACTAAAATCAAAGACATAAAAAAGGTCATATTTTTTACTACCCATAAAGTTACAAATATTAATGCAGATAGCAACATGATCAATCCACAAGCCCATAAAGGTGTGCCACATCGAAATCCGAATTCATTTGACCAAGTTGTGGGCTTTTAAAGATGGAAAGGAATCCCATTTCTGTAAACTTCGCAAAATTAAAATCATTGACATAAAAACGGTCACATTTTTTACAACCTTTAAAGTTATATATTTTAAAGCAGAAAACAACATTATCATTCCACAAGCCCATAAAGGCATGCCATATCGAAAACCGAGTTCATATGACCAAGTTATGGGCTTTTAAAGATGGAAAGGCGGCCCACTTCTGGAAACCTTCGCAAAATTAAAATCAATGACATTAAAACGGTCATATTTTTTACTACCCTTAAAGTAACATATATTAATGCAGATAGCAACATTATCATTCCACAAAGGCATGCCATATCGAAATCCGAGCTCATTTGACCAAGTTATGGGCTTTTAAAGATAGAAAGGAGGCCCGTTTCTGTAAACCTTCGCAAAATTAAAATCAATGACATAAAAACGGTTATATTTTTTACCACCTTTAAAAATATATATATTAATGCAGATAACAACATAATCATTCCACAAGCCCAAAAAGGTGTGCCATATCGAAATCCGAGTTCATTTGACCAAGTTATGGGCTTTTAAAGATGGAAAGAAGGCCCATTTCAGTAAACCTTCGCAACTAAAATCAAAGACATAAAAACGGTCATATTTTTTACTACCCTTAAAGTTACAAATATTAATGCAGATAGCAACATAATCAATCCACAAGCCCATAAAGGTGTGCCACATCGAAATCCGAACTCATTTGACCAAGTTATGGGCTTTTAAAGATGGAAAGGAAGCCCATTTATGTAAACCTTCGAGAAATTAAAATCATTGACATTAAAACGGTCATATTTTTTACTAACATAATTTAATGCACATATATTCATGCAGATAGCAACACTATCATTCCAAAAGCCCATAAAGGCATGCCATATCGAAATCCGAGCTCGTTTGACCAAGTTATGGGCTTTTAAAGATAAAAAAGGAGGCCCAATTCTGGAAACCTTCGCAAAATTAAAATCAATGACATAAAAACGGTCATATATTTTACTACCTTTTAAATTATATATTTTAATGCAGATAACAACATAATCATTCCACAAACCCATAAAGGTATGCCACATCGAAATCCGAGTTCATTTGAACAAGTTATGGGCCCTTATAGATGGAAAGAAAGCCCATTTCTGTAAACCTTCCCAAAATTAAAATCATTGACATTAAAACAGTCACATTTTTGACAACCTTTAAACTTATATATTTTAATGCAGATAGCAACATAATCATTCCACAAGCCCATAAAGGCATGCCATATCGAAAACCGAGTTCATTTGACCAAGTTATGGGCCTTTAAAGATGGAAAGGAGGCTTATTTCTGGAAACCTTCGCAAAATTAAAATCAATGACACAAAAACGGTCATATTTTTTACTACCTTTAAAGTTGTATATTTTAATGCAGATAACAACATAATCATTCCACAAGCCCATAAAGCTATGCCATATCGAAATCCGAGTTCATTTGACCAAGTTATGGGCTTTTAAAGATGGAAAAAAGGGCCATTTTCATATTTATGACTACCTTTAAAAATATATATATTAATGTAGATAACAACATAATCATTCCACAAGCCCATAAAGGTGTGCCATATCTAAATTCGAGTTCATTTGAACAAGTTATGGGCCTTTCAAGATGGAAAGAAAGCCCATTTCTGTAAACTTCGCAAAATTAAAATCATTGACATTAAAACGGTCACATTTCTTACAACCTTTAAAGTTATATATTTTAATGCAGAAAACAACATTATCATTCCACAAGCCCATAAAAGCATGCCATATCGAAAACCGAGTTCATATAACCAAGTTATGGGCTTTAAAAGATGGAAAGGAGGCCTATTTCTGTAAACCTTCGCAAAATTAAAATCAATGACATAAAAACGGTCATATTTTTTACTACCTTTAAAAATATATATATTAATGCAGATAAGAAACTAATCATTCCACAAGTCCACAAGGGTGTGCCATATCGAAATCCGAGTTCATTTGACCAAGTTATGGGCTTTTAAAGATGGAAAGAAGGCCCATTTCAGTAAACCTTCGCAACTAAAATCAAAAACATAAAAACGGTCATACTTTTTACTACCCTTAAAGTTACAAATATTAATGCAGATAGCAACATAATCAATCCACAAGCCCATAAATGTGTGCTACATCGAAATCCGAATTCATTTGACCAAGTTATGGGCTTTTAAAGATGGAAAGGAAGCCCATTTCTGTAAACCTTCGCAAAATTAAAATCATTGACATTAAAACGGTCCTATTTTTTACTTCCCTTAAAGTTACATATATTAATGCAGATAGCAACATAATCAATCCACAAGCCCATAAAGGTGTGCCACACAAGTTATGGGCTTTTAAAGATGGAAAGGAAGCCCATTTCTGTAAACCTTCGCAAAATTAAAATCATTGACATTAAACGGTCATATTTTTTACTACCCTTAAAGTAAGATATATTAATGCAGATAGCAACACTATCATTCCACAAGCCCATAAAGGCATGCCATATCGAAATCCGAGCTCGTTTGAACAAGTTATGGGCTTTTAAAGATAGAAAGGAGGCCCATTTCTGTAAAACTTCGCAATATTAAAATCAATGACATAAAAACGGTCATATTTTTTACTACCTTTAAAAGTATATATATTAATGCAGATAACAACATAATCATTCCACAAGCCCATGAAGGTGTGCCATATCGAGATCCGAGTTCATTTGAACAAGTTATGGGCCTTTAAAGATGGAAAGAAAGCCCATTTCTGGAACCTTCGCAAAATTAAAATCAACGACACAAAAACGGTCATATTTTTTACTACCTTTTAAGTTGTATATTTTAATGCAGATAACAACATAATCATTCCACAAGCCCATAAAGGTATGCCATATCGAAAACCGAGTTCATTTGACCAAGTTATGGGCTTTTAAAGATGGAATGAAGGCCCATTTCAGTAAACCTTCGCAAAATTAAAACCAATGACATAAAAACTGTCATATTTTTTACTACCTTTAAAGTTATATTTATTAATGCAGATAACAACATAATCATTCCACAAGCCCATAAAGCTATGCCATATCGAAATCCGAGTTCATTTGACCAAGTTATGGGCTTTTAAAGATGGAAAGGAAGCCCATTTCTGTAAACCTTCGCAAAATTAAAATCATTGACATTAAAACGGTCATATTTTTTACTACCCTTAAAGTAAGATATATTAATGCAGATAGCAACACTATCATTCCACAAGCCCATAAAGGCATGCCATATCGAAATCCGAGCTCGTTTGACCAAGTTATGGGCTTTTATAGATAGAAAGGAGGCCCATTTCTGTAAAACTTCGCAAAATTAAAATCATTGACATAAAAACAGTCACATTTTTGACAACCTTTAAACTTATATATTTTAATGCAGATAGCAACATAATCATTCCACAAGCCCATAAAGGCATGCCATATCGAAAACCGAGTTCATTTGACCAAGTTATGGGCCTTTAAAGATGGAAAGGAGGCCCATTTCTGGAACCTTCGCAAAATTAAAATCAACGACACAAAAACGGTCATATTTTTTACTACCTTTTAAGTTGTATATTTTAATGCAGATAACAACATAATCATTCCACAAGCCCATAAAGGTATGCCATATCGAAAACCGAGTTCATTTGACCAAGTTATGGGCTTTTAAAGATGGAAAGGAGGCCCGTTTCTGTAAACCTTCGCAAAAGTAAAATCAATGACATAAAAGCGGTCATATTTATTACTACCTTTAAAGTTATATATATAATTGCAGATAGCAACATAATCATTCCACAAGCCCATAAAGGTGTGCCATATCGAAATCAGAGTTCATTTGACCAAATTATGAGCTTTTAAAGATGGAAAAATGACCCATTTCAGCAAACCTTCGCAAAACTAAAATCAATGACATAAAAACGGTCATATTTATTACTACATTTAAAGTTATATATATTAATGCAGATAACAACATAATCATTCCACAAGCCCATAAAGGCATGCCATATCGAAATCCGAGTTCATTTGAACAAGTTATGGGCTTTTAAAGATGGAAAGAAAGCCCATCTCTGAAATCCTTTGCAAAATTAAAACCATTGATATAAAAACGGTCACATTTTTTACAACCTTTAAAGTTATATATTTTTATGCAGATAACAACATAATCATTCCACAAGCCCATAAAAGCATGCCATATCGAAAACCGAGTTCATATAACCAAGTTATGGGCTTTTAGAGATAGAAAGGAGGGCCATTTCTGTAAACCTTCGCAAAATTAAAATCAATGACATAAAAACGGTCATATTTTTTACTACCTTTAAAAATATATATATTAATGCAGATAACAAATTAATCATTCCACAAGTCCACAAGGGTGTGCCATATCGAAATCCGAGTTCATTTGACCAAGTTATGGGCTTATAAAGATGAAAAGAAGGCCCATTTCAGTAAACCTTCGCAACTAAAATCAAAGACATAAAAACGGTCATACTTTTTACTACCCTTAAAGTTACAAATATTAATGCAGATAGCAACATAATCAATCCACAAGCTCATAAATGTGTGCCACATCGAAATCCGAATTCATTTGACCAAGTTATGGGCTTTTAAAGATGGAAAGGAAGCCCATTTCTGTAAACCTTCGCAAAATTAAAATCATTGACATTAAAACGGTCATATTTTTTACTACACTTAAAGTTACATATATTTATGCAGATAGCAACACTATCATTCCACAAGCCCATAAAGGCATGCCATATCGAAATGCGAGCTCGTTTGACCAAGTAATGGGCTTTTAAAGATAGAAAGGAGGCCCATTTCTGTAAAACTTCGCAAAATAAAATCAATGACATAAAAACGGTCATATTGTTTACTACCTTTAAAAATATATATATTAATGCCGATAACAACATAATCATTCCACAAGCCCATAAAGGTGTGCCATATCGAAATCCGAGTTCATTTGAACAAGTTATGGGCCTTTAAAGATGGAAAGAAAGCCCATTTCTGTAAACCTTCCCAAAATTAAAATCATTGACATAAAAACAGTCACATTTTTGACAACCTTAAAACTTATATATTTTAATGCAGATAGCAACATAATCATTCCACAAGCCCATAAAGGCATGCCATATCGAAAACCGAGTTCATTTGACCAAGTTATGGGCCTTTAAAGATGGAAAGGAGGCCCATTTCTGGAAACCTTCGCAAAATTAAAATCAATGACACAAAAACGGTCATATTTTTTACTACCTTTTAAGTTGTATATTTTAATGCAGATAACAACATAATCATTCCACAAGCCCGTAAAGGTATGCCATATCGAAAACCGAGTTCATTTGACCAAGTTATGGGCTTTTAAAGATGGAAAGGAGGCCTGTTTCTGTAAACCTTCGCAAAACTAAAATCAATGACATAAAAACGGTCATATTTATTACTACATTTAAGGTTATATATATTAATGCAGATAACAACATAATCATTCCACAAGCCCATAAAGGCATGCCATATCGAAATCCGAGTTCATTTGAACAAGTTATGGGCTTTTAAAGATGGAAAGAAAGCCCATCTCTGAAATCCTTTGCAAAATTAAAACCATTGATATAAAAACGGTCACATTTTTTACAACCTTTAAAGTTATATATTTTTATGCAGATAACAACATAATCATTCCACAAGCCCATAAATGTATGCCATATCGAAATCCGAGTTCATTTGACCAAGTTATGGGCTTTTAAAGATGGAAAGAAGGCCCATTTTAGTAAACCTTCGCAAAACTAAAATCAATGACATAAAAACGGTCATTTTTTTTAATACCCTTTAAGTTACATATATTAATGCAGATAGCAACATAATCATTCCACAAGCCCATAAAGGTGTGCCATATCGAAATCCAAGTTCATTTGAACAAGTTATGGGCTTTTAAAGATGGAAAGAAGGCCCATTTTAGTAAACCTTCGCAAAATTAAAATCATTGACATTAAAACGGTAATATATTTTACAACCTTTAAAGTTATATATTTTAATGCAGAAAACAACACTATCATTTCACAAGCCCATAAAGGCATGCCATATCGAAAACCGAGTTCATTTGACCAAGCTATGGGCTTTTAAAGATGGAAAGGAGGCCCATTTCTGGAAACCTTCGCAAAATTAAAATGATTGACATTAAAACGGTCATATTTTTTACTACCTTTTAAGTTATATATTTTAATGCAGACAACAACATTATAATTCCACAAGCCCATAAAGGCATGCCATATCGAAAACCGAGTTCATTTGACCAAGCTATGGGCTTTTAAAGATGAAAAGGAGGCCCACTTCTGGAAACCTTCGCAAAATTAAAATCAATGACATAAAAACGGTCATAATTTTTACTACCTTTAAAGTTATATATTTTAGTGCAGATAACAACATTATCATTCCACAAGCCCATAAAGGCATGCCATATCGAAATCCGAGTTCATTTGAATAAGTTATGGGCTTTTAAAGATGGAAAGAAAGCCCATTTCTGAAATCCTTTGCAAAATTAAAACCATTGATATAAAAACGGTCACATTTTTTACAACCTTTAAAGTTATATATTTTAATGCAGATAACAACATAATCATTCCACAAGCCCATAAATGTATGCCATACCGAAATCCGAGTTCATTTGACCAAGTTATGGGCTTTTAAAGATGGAAAGAAGGCCCATTTTAGTAAATCTTCACAAAACTAAAATCAATGACATAAAAACGGTCATATTTTTTCCTACCCTTTAAGTTACAAATATTAATGCAGATAGCAACATAATCAATCCACAAGCCCATAAAGGTGTGCCACATCGAAATCCGAATTCATTTGACCAAGTTGTGGGCTTTTAAAGATGGAAAGGAATCCCATTTATGTAAACTTCGCAAAATTAAAATCATTGACATAAAAACGGTCACATTTTTTACAACCTTTAAAGTTATATATTTTAATGCAGAAAACAAAATTATCATTCCACAAGCCCATAAAGGCATGCCATATCGAAAACCGAGTTCATATGACCAAGTTATGGGCTTTTAAAGATGGAAAGGAGGCCCATTTCTGGAAACCTTCGCAAAATTAAAATCAATGACATAAAAACGGTTATATTTTTTACTACCTTTAAACTTATATATTTTAATGCAGATAGCAACATAATCATTCCACAAGCCCATAAAGGCATGCCATATCGAAAACCGAGTTCATTTGACCAAGTTATGGGCCTTTAAAGATGGAAAGGAGGCCCATTTCTGGAAACCTTCGCAAAATTAAAATCAATGACACAAAAACGGTCATATTTTTTACTACCTTTTAAGTTGTATATTTTAATGCAGATAACAACATAATCATTTCACAAGCCCGTAAAGGTATGCCATATCGAAAACCGAGTTCATTTGACCAAGTTATGGGCTTTTAAAGATGGAAAGGAGGCCTGTTTCTGTAAACCTTCGCAAAACTAAAACCAATGACATAAAAGCGGTCATATTTATTACTACCTTTAAAGTTATATATATAATTGCAGATAGCAACATAATCATTCCACAAGCCCATAAAGGTGTGCCATATCGAAATCAGAGTTCATTTGACCAAATTATGAGCTTTTAAAGATGGAAAAATGGCCCATTTCAGCAAACCTTCGCAAAACTAAAATCAATGACATAAAAACGGTCATATTTATTACAACATTTAAGGTTATATATATTAATGCAGATAACAACATAATCATTCCACAAGCCCATAAAGGCATGCCATATCGAAATCCGAGTTCATTTGAACAAGTTATGGGCTTTTAAAGATGGAAAGAAAGCCCATCTCTGAAATCCTTTGCAAAATTAAAACCATTGATATAAAAACGGTCACATTTTTTACAACCTTTAAAGTTATATATTTTTATGCAGATAACAACATAATCATTCCACAAGCCCATAAATGTATGCCATATCGAAATCCGAGTTCATTTGACCAAGTTATGGGCTTTTAAAGATGGAAAGAAGGCCCATTTTAGTAAACCTTCGCAAAACTAAAATCAATGACATAAAAACGGTCATATTTTTTAATACCCTTTAAGTTACATATATTAATGCAGATAGCAACATAATCATTCCACAAGCCCATAAAGGTGTGCCATATCGAAATCCGAGTTCATTTGAAAAAGTTATGGGCTTTTAAAGATGGAAAGAAGGCCCATTTTAGTAAACCTTCGCAAAATTAAAATCATTGACATTAAAACGGTAATATATCTTACAACCTTTAAAGTTATATATTATAATGCAGAAAACAACATTATCATTTCACAAGCCCATAAAGGCATGCCATATCGAAAACCGAGTTCATTTGACCAAGCTATGGGCTTTTAAAGATGGAAAGGAGGCCCATTTCTGGAAACCTTCGCAAAATTAAAATGATTGACATAAAAACGGTCATATTTTTTACTACCTTTAAAGTTATATATTTTAATGCAGATAACAACATTATCATTCCACAAGCCCATAAAGGCATGCCATATCGAAATCCGAGTTCATTTGAACAAGTTATGGGCTTTTAAAGATGGAAAGAAAGCCCATTTCTGAAATCCTTTGCAAAATTAAAACCATTGATTTAAAAACGGTCACATTTTTTACAACCTTTAAAGTTATATATTTTAATGCAGAAAACAAAATTATCATTCCACAAGCCCATAAAGGCATGCCATATCGAAAACCGAGTTCATATGACCAAGTTATGGGCTTTTAAAGATGGAAAGGAGGCCCATTTCTGGAAACCTTCGCAAAATTAAAATCAATGACATAAAAACGGTTATATTTTTTACTACCTTTAAAAATATATATATTAATGCAGATAACAACATAATCATTCCACAAGCCCAAAAAGGCGTGCCATATCGAAATCCGAGTTCATTTGACCAAGTTATGGGCTTTTAAAGATGGAAAGAAGGCCCATTTCAGTAAACCTTCGCAACTAAAATCAAAGACATAAAAACGGTCATATTTTTTACTACCCTTAAAGTTACAAATATTTATGCAGATAGCAACATAATCAATCCACAAGCCCATAAAGGTGTGCCACATCGAAATCCGAATTCATTTGACCAAGTTATGGGCTTTTAAAGATGGAAAGGAAGCCCATTTCTGTAAACCTTCGCAAAATTAAAATCATTGACATTAAAACGGTCATATTTTTTACTAACATAATTTAATGCACATATATTAATGCAGATAGCAACACTATCATTCCAAAAGCCCATAAAGGCATGCCATATCGAAATCCGAGCTCATTTGACCAAGTTGTGGGCTTTTAAAGATAAAAAAGGAGGCCCAATTCTGTAAACCTTCGCAAAATTAAAATCAATGACATAAAAACGGTCATATATTTTACTACCTTTTAAATTATATATTTTTATGCAGATAACAACATAATCATTCCACAAGCCCATAAAGGTATGCCACATCGAAATCCGAGTTCATTTGAACAAGTTATGGGCTTTTAAAGATGGAAAGGAGGCCCATTTCTGTAAACCTTCCCAAAATTAAAACCATTGACATAAAAACAGTCACATTTTTGACAACCTTTAAACTTATATATTTTAATGCAGATAACAACATAATCATTCCACAAGCCCATAAAGCTATGCCATATCGAAATCCGAGTTCATTTGACCAAGTAATGGGCTTTTAAAGATGGAAAAAAGGGCCATTTTCATATTTATGACTACCTTTAAAAATATATATATTAATGTAGATAACAACATAATCATTCCACAAGCCCATAAAGGTGTGCCATATCGAAATTTGAGTTCATTTGAACAAGTTATGGGCCTTTCAAGATGGAAAGAAAGCCCATTTCTGTAAACTTCGCAAAATTAAAATCATTGACATTAAAACGGTCACATTTCTTACAACCTTTAAAGTTATATATTTTAATGCAGGAAACAACATTATCATTCCACAAGCCCATAAAAGCATGCCATATCGAAAACCGAGTTCATATAACCAAGTTATGGGCTTTTAAAGATGGAAAGGAGGCCCATTTCTGTAAACCTTCGCAAAATTAAAATCAATGACATAAAAACGGTCATATTTTTTACTACCTTTAAAAATATATATATTAATGCAGATAACAAATTAATCATTCCACAAGTCCACAAAGGTGTGCCATATCGAAATCCGAGTTCATTTGACCAAGTTATGGGCTTTTAAAGATGGAAAGAAGGCCCATTTCAGTAAACCTTCGCAACTAAAATCAAAGACATAAAAACGGTCATACTTTTTACTACCCTTAAAGTTACAAATATTAATGCAGATAGCAACATAATCAATCCACAAGCCCATAAAGGTGTGCCACATCGAAATCCGAATTCATTTGACCAAGTTATGGGCTTTTAAAGATGGAAAGGAAGCCCATTTCTGTAAACCTTCGCAAAATTAAAATCATTGACATTAAAACGGTCATATTTTTTACTACCCTTAAAGTTACATGTATTAATGCAGATAGCAACATAATCAATCCACAAGCCCATAAAAGTGTGCCACACAAGTTATGGTCTTTTAAAGATGGAAAGGAAGCCCATTTCTGTAAACCTTCGCAAAATTAAAATCATTGACATTAAAACGGTCATATTTTTTACTACCCTTAAAGTAAGATATATTAATGCAGATAGCAACACTATCATTCCACAAGCCCATAAAGGCATGCCATATCGAAATCCGAGCTCGTTTGACCAAGTTATGGGCTTTTAAAGATAGAAAGGAGGCCCATTTCTGTAAACCTTCGCAAAACTAAAATCAATGACATAAAAACGGTCATATTTTTTACTACCTTTAAAGTTATATATTTTAATGCAGATAACAACATAATCATTTCACAAGCCCATAAATGTATGCCATACCGAAATCCGAGTTCATTTGACCAAGTTATGGGCTTTTAAAGATGGAAAGAAGGCCCATTTTAGTAAATCTTCACAAAACTAAAATCAATGACATAAAAACGGTCATATTTTTTACTACCCTTTAAGTTACAAATATTAATGCAGATAGCAACATAATCAATCCACAAGTCCATAAAGGTGTGCCACATCGAAATCCGAATTCATTTGACCAAGTTGTGGGCTTTTAAAGATGAAAAGGAATCCCATTTATGTAAACTTCGCAAAATTAAAATCATTGACATAAAAACGGTCACATTTTTTACAACCTTTAAAGTTATATATTTTAATGCAGAAAACAAAATTATCATTCCACAAGCCCATAAAGGCATGCCATATCGAAAACCGAGTTCATATGACCAAGTTATGGGCTTTTAAAGATGGAAAGAAGGCCCATTTCTGGAAACCTTCGCAAAATTAAAATCAATGACATAAAAACGGTTATATTTTTTACTACCTTTAAAAATATATATATTAATGCAGATAACAACATAATCATTCCACAAGCCCAAAAAGGTGTGCCATATCGAAATCCGAGTTCATTTGACCAAGTTATGGGCTTTTAAAGATGGAAAGAAGGCCCATTTCTGTAAACCTTCGCAAAATTAAAATCATTGACATTAAAACGGTCATATTTTTTACTAACATAATTTAATGCACATATATTAATGCAGATAGCAACACTATCATTCCAAAAGCCCATAAAGGCATGCCATATCGAAATTCGAGCTCGTTTGACCAAGTTATGGGCTTTTAAAGATAAAAAAGGAGGTCCAATTCTGTAAACCTTCGCAAAATTAAAATCAATGACATAAAAACGGTGATATATTTTACTACCTTTTAAATTATATATTTTAATGCAGATAACAACATAATCATTCCACAAGCCCATAAAGGTATGCCACATCGAAATCCGAGTTCATTTGAACAAGTTATGGGCCTTTAAAGATGGAAAGAAAGCCCATTTCTGTAAACCTTCCCAAAATTAAAATCATTGACATAAAAACAGTCACATTTTTGACAACCTTTAAACTTATATATTTTAATGCAGATAGCAACATAATCATTCCACAAGCCCATAAAGGCATGCCATATCGAAATCCGAGTTCATTTGACCAAGTTATGGGCTTTTAAAGATGGAAAGGAGGCCCATTTCTGTAAACCTTCGCAAAATTAAAATCAATGACATAAAAACGGTCATATTTTTTACTACCTTTAAAAATATATATATTAATGCAGATAACAAATTAATCATTCCACAAGTCCACAAAGGTGTGCCATATCGAAATCCGAGTTCATTTGACCAAGTTATGGGCTTTTAAAGATGGAAAGAAGGCCCATTTCAGTAAACCTTCGCAACTAAAATCAAAGACATAAAAACGGTCATACTTTTTACTACCCTTAAAGTTACAAATATTAATGCAGATAGCAACATAATCAATCCACAAGCCCATAAAGGTGTGCCACATCGAAATCCGAATTCATTTGACCAAGTTATGGGCTTTTAAAGATGGAAAGGAAGCCCATTTCTGTAAACCATCGCAAAATTAAAATCATTGACATTAAAACGGTCATATTTTTTACTACCCTTAAAGTAAGATATATTAATGCAGATAGCAACACTATCATTCCACAAGCCCATAAAGGCATGCCATATCGAAATCCGAGCTCGTTTAACCAAGTTATGGGCTTTTAAAGATAGAAAGGAGGCCCATTTCTGTAAACCTTCGCAAAATTAAAATCAATGACATAAAAACGGTCATATTTTTTACTACCTTTAAAGTTATATATTTTAATGCAAATAACAACATTATCATTCCACAAGCCCATAAAGGCATGCCATATCGATGTCCGAGTTCATTTGAACAAGTTATGGGCTTTTAAAGATGGAAAGAAAGCCCATTTCTGAAATCCTTTGCAAAATTAAAACCATTGATATAAAAACGGTCACATTTTTTACAACCTTTAAAGTTATGTATTTTAATGCAGATAACAACATAATCATTTCACAAGCCCATAAGGGCATGCCATATCGAAAATCGAGTTCATTTGACCAAGTTATGGGCTTTTAAAGATGGAAAGGAGGCCCATTTCTGGAAACCTTAGCAAAATTAGAATCAATGACATATAAACGGTCATATTTTTTACTAACATAATTTAATGCACATATATTAATGCAGATAGCAACACTATCATTCCAAAAGCCCATAAAGGCATGCCATATCGAAATCCGAGCTCGTTTGACCAAACTATGGGCTTTTAAAGATAAAAAAGGAGGTCCAATTCTGTAAACCTTCGCAAAATTAAAATCAATGACATAAAAACGGTCATATATTTTACTACCTTTTAAATTATATATTTTAATGCAGAAACAACATAATCATTCCACAAGCCCATAAAGGTATGCCACATCGAAATCCGAGTTCATTTGAACAAGTTATGGGCCTTTAAAGATGGAAAGAAAGCCCATTTCTGTAAACCTTCCCAAAATTAATATCATTGACATAAAAACAGTCACATTTTTGACAACCTTTAAACTTATATATTTTAATGCAAATAGCAACATAATCATTCCACAAGCCCATAAAGGCATGCCATATCGAAAACCGAGTTCATTTGACCAAGTTATGGGCCTTTAAAGATGGAAAGGAGGCCCATTTCTGGAAACCTTCGCAAAATTAAAATCAATGACACAAAAACGGCCATATTTTTTACTACCTTTAAAGTTATATATTTTAATGCAGATAACAACATAATCATTCCACAAGCCCATAAAGCTATGCCATATCGAAATCCGAGTTCATTTGACCAAGTTATGGGCTTTTAAAGATGGAAAAAAGGGCCATTTTCATATTTATGACTACCTTTAAAAATATATATATTAATGTAGATAACAACATAATCATTCCACAAGCCCATAAAGGTGTGCCATATCGAAATTCGAGTTCATTTGAACAAGTTATGGGCCTTTCAAGATGGAAAGAAAGCCCATTTCTGTAAACTTCGCAAAATTAAAATCATTGACATTAAAGTTATATATTTTAATGCAGAAAACTACATTATCATTCCACAAGCCCATAAAAGCATGCCATATCGAAAACCGAGTTCATATAACCAAGTTATGGGCTTTTAAAGATGGAAAGGAGGCCCATTTCTGTAAACCTTCGCAAAATTAAAATCAATGACATAAAAACGGTCATATTTTTTACTACCTTTAAAAATATATATATTAATGCAGATAACAACATTATCATTCCACAAGCCCATAAAGGCATGCCATATCGAAATCCGAGTTCATTTGACCAAGTTATGGGCTTTTAAAGATGGAAAGAAGGCCCATTTCAGTAAAGCTTCGCAACTAAAATCAAAGACATAAAAACGGTCATACTTTTTACTACCCTTAAAGTTACAAATATTAATGCAGATAGCAACATAATCAATCCACAAGCCCATAAAGGTGTGCCACATCGAAATCCGAATTCATTTGACCAAGTTATGGGCTTTTAAAGATGGAAAGGAAGCCCATTTCTGTAAACCTTCGCAAAATTAAAATCATTGACATTAAAACGGTCATATTTTTTACTACCCTTAAAGTTACATATATAAATGCAGATAGCAACATAATCAATCCACAAGCCCATAAAGGTGTGCCACATCGAAATCCGAATTCATTTGACCAAGTTATGGGCTTTTAAAGATGGAAAGGAAGCCCATTTCTGTAAACCTTCGCAAAATTAAAATCATTGACATTAAAACGGTCATATTTTTTACTAACATAATTTAATGCACATATATTAATGCAGATAGCAACACTATCATTCCACAAGCCCATAAAGGCATGCCATATCGAAATCCGAACTCGTTTGACCAAGTTATGGGCTTTTAAAGATAGAAAGGAGGCCCATTTCTGTAAACCTTCGCAAAATTAAAATCATTGACATTAAAACGGTCATATTTTTTACTACCCTTAAAGTTACAAATATTAATGCAGATAGCAACATAAACAATCCACAAGCCCATAAAGGTGTGCCACATCGAAATCCGAATTCATTTGACCAAGTTATGGGCTTTTAAAGATGGAAAGGAAGCCCATTTCTGTAAACCTTCGCAAAATTAAAATCATTGACATTAAAACGGTCATATTTTTTACTAACATAATTTAATGCACATATATTAATGCAGATAGCAACACTATCATTCCACAAGCCCATAAAGGCATGCCATATCGAAATCCGAACTCGTTTGACCAAGTTATGGGCTTTTAAAGATAGAAAGGAGGCCCATTTCTGTAAACCTTTGCAAAATAAAAATCAATGACATAAAAACGGTCATATTTTTTACTACCTTTAAAGTTATATATTTTAATGCAGATAACAACATTATCATTCCACAAGCCCATAAAGGCATGCCATATCGAAATCCGAGTTCATTTGAACAAGTTATGGGCTTTTAAAGATGGAAAGAAAGCCCATTTCTAAAATCCTTTGCAAAATTAAAACCATTGATATAAAAACGGTCACATTTTTTACAACCCTTAAAGTTATGTATTTTAATGGAGATAACAACATAATCATTTCACAAGCCCATAAATGTATGCCATACCGAAATCCGAGTTCATTTGACCAAGTTATGGGCTTTTAAAGATGGAAAGAAGGCCCATTTTAGTAAATCTTCACAAAACTAAAATCAATGACATAAAAACGGTCATATTTTTTACTACCCTTTAAGTTACAAATATTAATGCAGATAGCAACATAATCAATCCACAAGCCCATAAAGGTGTGCCCCATCGAAATCCGAATTCATTTGACCAAGTTGTGGGCTTTTAAAGATGGAAAGGAATCCCATTTATGTAAACTTCGCAAAATTAAAATCATTGACATAAAAACGGTCACATTTTTTACAACCTTTAAAGTTATATATTTTAATGCAGAAAACAAAATTATCATTCCACAAGCCCATAAAGGCATGCCATATCGAAAACCGAGTTTATATGACCAAGTTATGGGCTTTTAAAGATGGAAAGGAGGCCCATTTCTGGAAACCTTCGCAAAATTAAAATCAATGACATAAAAACGGTTATATTTTTTACTACCTTTAAAAATATATATATTAATGCAGATAACAACATAATCATTCCACAAGCCCAAAAAGGTGTGCCATATCGAAATCCGAGTTCATTTGACCAAGTTATGGGCTTTTAAAGATGGAAAGAAGGCCCACTTCAGTAAACCTTCGCAACTAAAATCAAAGACATAAAAACGGTCATATTTTTTACTACCCTTAAAGTTACAAATATTAATGCAGATAGCAACATAATCAATCCACAAGCCCATAAAGGTGTGCCACATCGAAATCCGAATTCATTTGACCAAGTTATGGGCTTTTAAAGATGGAAAGGAAGCCCATTTCTGTAAACCTTCGCAAAATTAAAATCATTGACATTAAAACGGTCATATTCTTTACTACCCTTAAAGTTACATATATTAATGCAGATAGCAACATAATCAATCCACAAGCCCATAAAGGTATGCCACACAAGTTATGGTCTTTTAAAGATGGAAAGGAAGCCCATTTCTGTAAACCTTCGCAAAATTAAAGTCATTGACATTAAAACGGTCATATTTTTTACTACCCTTAAAGTAAGATATATTAATGCAGATAGCAACACTATCATTCCACAAGCCCATAAAGGCATGCCATATCGAAATCCGAGCTCGTTTGACCAAGTTATGGGCTTTTAAAGATAGAAAGGAGGCCCATTTCTGTAAACCTTCGCAAAATTAAAATCAATGACATAAAAACGGTCATATTTTTTACTACCTTTAAAAATATATATATTAATGCAGATAACAACATAATCATTCCACAAGCCCATAAAGGTGTGCCATATCGAAATCCGAGTTCATTTGAACAAGTTATGGGCCTTTAAAGATGGAAAGAAAGCCCATTTCTGTAAACCTTCCCAAAATTAAAATCATTGACATAAAAACAGTCACATTTTTGACAACCTTTAAACTTATATATTTTAATGCAGATAGCAACATAATCATTCCACAAGCCCATAAAGGCATGCCATATCGAAAACCGAGTTCATTTGACCAAGTTATGGGCCTTTAAAGATGGAAAGGAGGCCCATTTCTGGAAACCTTCGCAAAATTAAAATCAATGGCATAAAAACGGTCATATTTTTTACTACCTTTTAAGTTGTATATTTTAATGCAGATAACAACATAATCATTCCACAAGCCCATAAAGGTATGCCATATCGAAAACCGAGTTCATTTGACCAAGTTATGGGCTTTTAAAGATGGAAAGGAGGCCCGTTTCTGTAAACCTTCGCAAAACTAAAATCAATGACATAAAAGCGGTCATATTTATTACTACCTTTAAAGTTATATATATAATTGCAGATAGCAACATAATCATTCCACAAGCCCATAAAGGTATGCCATATCGAAAACCGAGTTCATTTGACCAAGTTATGGGCTTTTAAAGATGGAAAGGAGGCCCGTTTCTGTAAACCTTCGCAAAATTAAAATCAATGACATAGAAGCGGTCATATTTATTACTACCTTTAAAGTTATATATATAATTGCAGATGGCAACATAATCATTCCACAAGCCCATAAAGGTGTGCCATATCGAAATCAGAGTTCATTTGACCAAATTATGGGCTTTTAAAGATGGAAAGAAAGCCCTTCTCTGAAATCCTTTGCAAAATTAAAACCATTGATATACAAACGGTCACATTTTTTACAACCTTTAAAGTTATATATTTTAATGCAGATAACAACATAATCATTCCACAAGCCCATAAATGTATGCCATATCGAAATCCGAGTTCATTTGACCAAGTTATGGGCTTTTAAAGATGGAAAGAAGGCCCATTTTAGTAAACCTTCGCAAAACTAAAATCAATGACATAAAAACGGTCATATTTTTTAATACCCTTTAAGTTACATAGATTAATGCAGATAGCAACATAATCAATCCACAAGCCCATAAAGGTGTGCCACATCGAAATCCGAATTCATTTGACCAAGTTATGGGCTTTTAAAGATGGAAAGGAAGCCCATTTCTGTAAACCTTCGCAAAATTAAAATCATTGACATTAAAACGGTCATATTCTTTACTACCCTTAAAGTTACATATATTAATGCAGATAGCAACATAATCAATCCACAAGCCCATAAAGGTATGCCACACAAGTTATGGTCTTTTAAAGATGGAAAGGAAGCCCATTTCTGTAAACCTTCGCAAAATTAAAGTCATTGACATTAAAACGGTCATATTTTTTACTACCCTTAAAGTAAGATATATTAATGCAGATAGCAACACTATCATTCCACAAGCCCATAAAGGCATGCCATATCGAAATCCGAGCTCGTTTGACCAAGTTATGGGCTTTTAAAGATAGAAAGGAGGCCCATTTCTGTAAACCTTCGCAAAATTAAAATCAATGACATAAAAACGGTCATATTTTTTACTACCTTTAAAAATATATATATTAATGCAGATAACAACATAATCATTCCACAAGCCCATAAAGGTGTGCCATATCGAAATCCGAGTTCATTTGAACAAGTTATGGGCCTTTAAAGATGGAAAGAAAGCCCATTTCTGTAAACCTTCCCAAAATTAAAATCATTGACATAAAAACAGTCACATTTTTGACAACCTTTAAACTTATATATTTTAATGCAGATAGCAACATAATCATTCCACAAGCCCATAAAGGCATGCCATATCGAAAACCGAGTTCATTTGACCAAGTTATGGGCCTTTAAAGATGGAAAGGAGGCCCATTTCTGGAAACCTTCGCAAAATTAAAATCAATGGCATAAAAACGGTCATATTTTTTACTACCTTTTAAGTTGTATATTTTAATGCAGATAACAACATAATCATTCCACAAGCCCATAAAGGTATGCCATATCGAAAACCGAGTTCATTTGACCAAGTTATGGGCTTTTAAAGATGGAAAGGAGGCCCGTTTCTGTAAACCTTCGCAAAACTAAAATCAATGACATAAAAGCGGTCATATTTATTACTACCTTTAAAGTTATATATATAATTGCAGATAGCAACATAATCATTCCACAAGCCCATAAAGGTATGCCATATCGAAAACCGAGTTCATTTGACCAAGTTATGGGCTTTTAAAGATGGAAAGGAGGCCCGTTTCTGTAAACCTTCGCAAAATTAAAATCAATGACATAGAAGCGGTCATATTTATTACTACCTTTAAAGTTATATATATAATTGCAGATGGCAACATAATCATTCCACAAGCCCATAAAGGTGTGCCATATCGAAATCAGAGTTCATTTGACCAAATTATGGGCTTTTAAAGATGGAAAGAAAGCCCTTCTCTGAAATCCTTTGCAAAATTAAAACCATTGATATACAAACGGTCACATTTTTTACAACCTTTAAAGTTATATATTTTAATGCAGATAACAACATAATCATTCCACAAGCCCATAAATGTATGCCATATCGAAATCCGAGTTCATTTGACCAAGTTATGGGCTTTTAAAGATGGAAAGAAGGCCCATTTTAGTAAACCTTCGCAAAACTAAAATCAATGACATAAAAACGGTTATATTTTTTACTACCTTTAAAAATATATATATTAATGCAGATAACAACATAATCATTCCACAAGCCCAAAAAGGTGTGCCATATCGAAATCCGAGTTCATTTGACCAAGTTATGGGCTTTTAAAGATGGAAAGAAGGCCCATTTTAGTAAACCTTCGCAAAACTAAAATCAATGACATAAAAACGGTCATATTTTTTAATACCCTTTAAGTTACATAGATTAATGCAGATAGCAACATAATCAATCCACAAGCCCATAAAGGTGTGCCACATCGAAATCCGAATTCATTTGACCAAGTTATGGGCTTTTAAAGATGGAAAGGAAGCCCATTTCTGTAAACCTTCGCAAAATTAAAATCATTGACATTAAAACGGTCATATTCTTTACTACCCTTAAAGTTACATATATTAATGCAGATAGCAACATAATCAATCCACAAGCCCATAAAGGTATGCCACACAAGTTATGGTCTTTTAAAGATGGAAAGGAAGCCCATTTCTGTAAACCTTCGCAAAATTAAAGTCATTGACATTAAAACGGTCATATTTTTTACTACCCTTAAAGTAAGATATATTAATGCAGATAGCAACACTATCATTCCACAAGCCCATAAAGGCATGCCATATCGAAATCCGAGCTCGTTTGACCAAGTTATGGGCTTTTAAAGATAGAAAGGAGGCCCATTTCTGTAAACCTTCGCAAAATTAAAATCAATGACATAAAAACGGTCATATTTTTTACTACCTTTAAAAATATATATATTAATGCAGATAACAACATAATCATTCCACAAGCCCATAAAGGTGTGCCATATCGAAATCCGAGTTCATTTGAACAAGTTATGGGCCTTTAAAGATGGAAAGAAAGCCCATTTCTGTAAACCTTCCCAAAATTAAAATCATTGACATAAAAACAGTCACATTTTTGACAACCTTTAAACTTATATATTTTAATGCAGATAGCAACATAATCATTCCACAAGCCCATAAAGGCATGCCATATCGAAAACCGAGTTCATTTGACCAAGTTATGGGCCTTTAAAGATGGAAAGGAGGCCCATTTCTGGAAACCTTCGCAAAATTAAAATCAATGGCATAAAAACGGTCATATTTTTTACTACCTTTTAAGTTGTATATTTTAATGCAGATAACAACATAATCATTCCACAAGCCCATAAAGGCATGCCATATCGAAATCCGAGCTCGTTTGACCAAGTTATGGGCTTTTAAAGATAGAAAGGAGGCCCATTTCTGTAAACCTTCGCAAAATTAAAATCAATGACATAAAAACGGTCATATTTTTTACTACCTTTAAAAATATATATATTAATGCAGATAACAACATAATCATTCCACAAGCCCATAAAGGTGTGCCATATCGAAATCCGAGTTCATTTGAACAAGTTATGGGCCTTTAAAGATGGAAAGAAAGCCCATTTCTGTAAACCTTCCCAAAATTAAAATCATTGACATAAAAACAGTCACATTTTTGACAACCTTTAAACTTATATATTTTAATGCAGATAGCAACATAATCATTCCACAAGCCCATAAAGGCATGCCATATCGAAAACCGAGTTCATTTGACCAAGTTATGGGCCTTTAAAGATGGAAAGGAGGCCCATTTCTGGAAACCTTCGCAAAATTAAAATCAATGGCATAAAAACGGTCATATTTTTTACTACCTTTTAAGTTGTATATTTTAATGCAGATAACAACATAATCATTCCACAAGCCCATAAAGGTATGCCATATCGAAAACCGAGTTCATTTGACCAAGTTATGGGCTTTTAAAGATGGAAAGGAGGCCCGTTTCTGTAAACCTTCGCAAAACTAAAATCAATGACATAAAAGCGGTCATATTTATTACTACCTTTAAAGTTATATATATAATTGCAGATAGCAACATAATCATTCCACAAGCCCATAAAGGTATGCCATATCGAAAACCGAGTTCATTTGACCAAGTTATGGGCTTTTAAAGATGGAAAGGAGGCCCGTTTCTGTAAACCTTCGCAAAATTAAAATCAATGACATAGAAGCGGTCATATTTATTACTACCTTTAAAGTTATATATATAATTGCAGATGGCAACATAATCATTCCACAAGCCCATAAAGGTGTGCCATATCGAAATCAGAGTTCATTTGACCAAATTATGGGCTTTTAAAGATGGAAAGAAAGCCCTTCTCTGAAATCCTTTGCAAAATTAAAACCATTGATATACAAACGGTCACATTTTTTACAACCTTTAAAGTTATATATTTTAATGCAGATAACAACATAATCATTCCACAAGCCCATAAATGTATGCCATATCGAAATCCGAGTTCATTTGATCAAGTTATGGGCTTTTAAAGATGGAAAGAAGGCCCATTTTAGTAAACCTTCGCAAAACTAAAATCAATGACATAAAAACGGTCATATTTTTTAATACCCTTTAAGTTACATAGATTAATGCAGATAGCAACATAATCATTCCACAAGCCCATAAAGGTGTGCCATATCGAAATCCGAGTTCCTTTGACCAAGTTATGGGCTTTTAAATATGGAAAAGAGGCCCAATTCTGTAAACCTTCGCAAAATTAAAATCAATGACATAAAAACGGTCATATTTCTTACTACCTTTTAAGTTATATATTTTAATGCAGATAACAACATAATCATTCCACAAGCCCATAAAGGTATGCCATATCGAAAACCGAGTTCATTTGACCAAGTTATGGGCTTTTAAAGATGGAAAGGAGGCCCGTTTCTGTAAACCTTCGCAAAACTAAAATCAATGACATAAAAGCGGTCATATTTATTACTACCTTTAAAGTTATATATATAATTGCAGATAGCAACATAATCATTCCACAAGCCCATAAAGGTGTGCCATATCGAAATCAGAGTTCATTTGACCAAATTATGGGCTTTTAAAGATGGAAAGAAAGCCCTTCTCTGAAATCCTTTGCAAAATTAAAACCATTGGTATAAAAACGGTCACATTTTTTACAACCTTTAAAGTTATATATTTTAATGCAGATAACAACATAATCATTCCACAAGCCCATAAATGTATGCCATATCGAAATCCGAATTCATTTGACCAAGTTATGGGCTTTTAAAGATGGAAAGAAGGCCCATTTTAGTAAACCTTCGCAAAACTAAAATCAATGACATAAAAACGGTCATATTTTTTAATACCCTTTAAGTTACATATATTAATGCAGATAGCAACATAATCATTCCACAAGCCCATAAAGGTGTGCCATATCGAAGTCCGAGTTCATTTGAACAAGTTATGGGCTTTTAAAGATGGAAAGAAGGCCCATTTTAGTAAACCTTCGCAAAATTAAAATCATTGACATTAAAACGGTAATATATTTTACAACCTTTAAAGTTATATATTTTAATGCAAAAAACAACATTATCATTTCACAAGCCCATAAAGGCATGCCATATGGAAAACCGAGTTCATTTGACCAAGCTATGGGCTTTTAAAGATGGAAAGCAGGCCCATTTCTGGAAACCTTCGCAAAATTAAAATGATTGACATTAAAACGGTCATATTTTTTACTACCTTTAAAGTTATATATTTTAATGCAGAAAACAACATTATCATTCCACAAGCCAATAAAGGCATGCCATATCGAAAACCGAGTTCATTTGACCAAGCTATGGGCTTTTAAAGATGAAAAGGAGGCCCATTTCTGGAAACCTTCGCAAAATTAAAATCAATGACATAAAAACGGTCATATTTTTTACTACCTTTAAAGTTATATATTTTAATGGAGATAACAACATTATCATTCCACAAGCCCATAAAGGCATGCCATATCGAAATCCAAGTTCATTTGAACAAGTAATGGGCTTTTAAAGATGGAAAGAAAGCCCATTTCTGAAATCCTTTGCAAAATTAAAACCATTGATATAAAAACGGTCACATTTTTTACAACCTTTAAAGTTATATATTTTAATGCAGATAACAACATAATCATTCCACAAGCCCATAAATGTATGCCATACCGAAATCCGAGTTCATTTGACCAAGTTATGGGCTTTTAAAGATGGAAAGAAGGCCCATTTTAGTAAATCTTCACAAAACTAAAATCAATGACATAAAAACGGTCATATTTTTTACTACCCTTTAAGTTACATATATTAATGCAGATAGCAACATAATCATTCCACAAGCCCATAAAGGTGTGCCATATCGAAATCCGAGTTCCTTTGACCAAGTTATGGGCTTTTAAATATGGAAAAGAGGCCCAATTCTGTAAACCTTCGCAAAATTAAAATCAATGACATAAAAACGGTCATATTTCTTACTACCTTTAAAGTTATATATTTTAATGGAGATAACAACATTATCATTCCACAAGCCCATAAAGGCCTGCCATATCGAAATCCAAGTTCATTTCAACAAGTTATGGGCTTTTAAAGATGGAAAGAAAGCCCATTTCTGAAATCCTTTGCAAAATTAAAACCATTGATATAAAAACGGTCACATTTTTTACAACCTTTAAAGTTATATATTTTAATGCATATAACAACATAATCATTATACAAGCCCATAAATGTATGCCATACCGAAATCCGAGTTCATTTGACCAAGTTATGGGCTTTTAAAGATGGAAAGAAGGCCCATTTTAGTAAATCTTCACAAAACTAAAATCAATGACATAAAAACGGTCATATTTTTTACTACCCTTTAAGTTACATATATTAATGCAGATAGCAACATAATCATTCCACAAGCCCATAAAGGTGTGCCATATCGAAATCCGAGTTCCTTTGACCAAGTTATGGGCTTTTAAATATGGAAAAGAGGCCCAATTCTGTAAACCTTCGCAAAATTAAAATCAATGATATAAAAACGGTCATATTTCTTACTACCTTTTAAGTTATATATTTTAATGCAGATGACAACATAATCATTCCACAAGCCCATAAAGGTATGCCATATCGAAAACCGAGTTCATTTGACCAAGTTATGGGCTTTTAAAGATGGAATGAAGGCCCATTTCAGTAAACCTTCGCAAAATTAAAACCAATGACATAAAAACTGTCATATTTTTTACTACCTTTAAAGTTATATTTATTAATGCAGATAACAACATAATCATTCCACAAGCCCATAAAGCTATGCCATATCGAAATCCGAGTTCATTTGACCAAGTTATGGGCTTTTAAAGATGGAAAAAAGGCCCATTTTAGTAAACCTTCGCAAAACTAAAATCAATGACATAAAAACGGTCATATATTTTACTACCCTTAAAGTTACATATATTAATGCAGATAGCAACATAATCATTTCACAAGCCCATAAAAGTGTGCCATATCGAAATCCGAGTTCCTTTGACCAAGTTATGGGCTTTTAAATATGGAAAGGAGGCCCAATTCTGTAAACGTTCGCAAAATTAAAATCAATGACATAAAAACGGTCATATTTTTTTACTACCTTTTAAGTTATATATTTTAATGCAGATAACAACATAATCATTCCACAAGCCCATAAAGGTATGCCATATCGAAAACTGAGTTCATTTGACCAAGTTATGAGCTCTTAAAGATGGAATGAAGGCCCATTTCAGTAAACCTTCGCAAAATTAAAATCAATGACATAAAAACTGTCATATTTTTTACTACCTTTAAAGTTATATTTATTTATGCAGATAACAACATAATCATTCCACAAGCCCATAAAGCTATGCCATATCGAAATCCGAGTTCATTTGACCAAGTTATGGGCTTTTAAACATGGAAAAAAGGGCCATTTTAATATTTATTACTACCTTTAAAAATATATATATTAATGTAGATAACAACATAATCATTCCACAAGCCCATAAGGGTGTGCCATATCGAAATTCGAGTTCATTTGAACAAGTTATGTGCCTTTCAAGATGGAAAGAAAGCCCATTTCTGTAAACTTCGCAAAATTAAAATCATTGACATAAAAACGGTCACATTTTTTACAACCTTTAAACTTATATATTTTAATGCAGATAACAACATAATCATTCCACAAGCCCATAAAGGTATGCCTTATCGGAATCCGAGTTCATTTTACCAAGTTATGGACTTTTAAAGATGGAAAGAAGGCCCATTTCAGTAAAACTTCTCAACCAAAATCAAAGACATAAAAACGGTCATATTTTTTACTACCCTTAAAGTTACATATATAAATGCAGATAGCAACATAATCATTCCACAAGCCCATAAAGGCATGCCATATCGAAAACCGAGTTTATTTTACCAAGTTATGGACTTTTAAAGATGGAAAGAAAGCCCATTTCTGTAAACCTTCGCAAAATTAAAATCATTGACATAAAAACGGTCATATTTTTTACTACCTTTAAAGTTATATATTTTAATGCAGAAAACAACATTATCATTCCACAAGCCCATAAAGGCATCCCATATTGAAAATCGAGTTCATTTGACCAAGTTATGGGCTTTTAAAGATGGAAAGGAGGCCCATTTCTGGAAACCTTAGCAAAATTAAAATCAATGACATATAAACGGTCATATTTTTTACTACCTTTAAAGTTATATATTTTAATGCAGATAACAACATTATCATTCCACAAGCCCATAAAGGCATGCCATATCGAAATCCGAGTTTATTTGAACAAGTTATGGGCTTTTAAAGATAGAAAGAAGGCCCATTTCAGTAACGCAACTAAAATCAAAGACATAAAAACGGTCATATTTTTTATAACCCTTAAAGTTACATATATTAATGCAGATAGCAACATAATCATTTCACAATCCCATAAGGGTGTACAACATCGAAATCCGAGTTCATTTGACAAAGTTATGGGCTTTTAAAGATGGAAAGAAAGCCCATTTCTGTAAACCTTCGCAAAATTAAAATCATTGACATAAAAACGGTCATATTTTTTACTACCCTTAAAGTAACGTATATTAATGCAGATAGCAACATAATCATTCCACAAGCCCATAAAGGCATGCCATATCGAAAACCGAGTTTATTTGACCAAGTTATGGACTTTTAAAGATGGAAAGAAAGCCCATTTCTGTAAACCTTCGCAAAATTAAAATCATTGACATAAAAACGGTCATATTTTTTACTACCTTTAAAGTTATATATTTTAATGCAGAAAACAACATTATCATTCCACAAGCCCATAAAGGCATGCCATATTGAAAATCGAGTTCATTTGACCAAGTTATGGGCTTTTAAAGATGGAAAGGAGGCCCATTTCTGTAAACCTTCGCAAAATTAAAATCAATGACATAAAAACGGTCATATTTTTTACGTCCTTTAAAGTTATATATTTTAATGCAAATAACAACATTATCATCCCACAAGCCCATAAAGGGATGCCATATCGAAATCCGAGTTCATTTGACCAAGTTATGGGCTTTTAAAGATGGAAAGAAGGCCCATTTCAGTAACGCAACTAAAATCAAAGACATAAAAACGGTCATATTTTTTATAACCCTTAAAGTTACATATATTAATGCAGATAGCAACATAATCATTTCACAATCCCATAAGGGTGTACAACATCGAAATCCGAGTTCATTTGACAAAGTTATGGGCTTTTAAAGATGGAAAGAAAGCCCATTTCTGTAAACCTTCGCAAAATTAAAATCATTGACATAAAAACGGTCATATTTTTTACTACCCTTAAAGTAACGTATATTAATGCAGATAGCAACATAATCATTCCACAAGCCCATAAAGGTGTGCCATATCGAAATCCGAGTTCATTTGACCAAGTTATGGGCTTTTAAATATGGAAAGGAGGCCCATTTTAGTAAACCTTCGCTAAACTAAAATCAAAGACATAAAAATGGTCATATTTTTTACAACCTTTAAAGTTTTATATTTTAATGCAGATAACAACATAATCATTCCACAAGCCCATAAAGGTATGCCATATCGAAAACTGAGTTCATTTGACCAAGTTATGAGCTCTTAAAGATGGAATGAAGGCCCATTTCAGTAAACCTTCGCAAAATTAAAATCAATGACATAAAAACTGTCATATTTTTTACTACCTTTAAAGTTATATTTATTTATGCAGATAACAACATAATCATTCCACAAGCCCATAAAGCTATGCCATATCGAAATCCGAGTTCATTTGACCAAGTTATGGGCTTTTAAACATGGAAAAAAGGGCCATTTTCATATTTATTACTACCTTTAAAAATATATATATTAATGTAGATAACAACATAATCATTCCACAAGCCCATAAGGGTGTGCCATATCGAAATTCGAGTTCATTTGAACAAGTTATGTGCCTTTCAAGATGGAAAGAAAGCCCATTTCTGTAAACTTCGCAAAATTAAAATCATTGACATAAAAACGGTCACATTTTTTACAACCTTTAAACTTATATATTTTAATGCAGATAACAACATAATCATTCCACAAGCCCATAAAGGTATGCCTTATCGAAATCCGAGTTCATTTTACCAAGTTATGGACTTTTAAAGATGGAAAGAAGGCCCATTTCAGTAAAACTTCTCAACCAAAATCAAAGACATAAAAACGGTCATATTTTTTACTACCCTTAAAGTTACATATATTAATGCAGATAGCAACATAATCATTCCACAAGCCCATAAAGGCATGCCATATCGAAAACCGAGTTTATTTGACCAAGTTATGGACTTTTAAAGATGGAAAGAAAGCCCATTTCTGTAAACCTTCGCAAAATTAAAATCATTGACATAAAAACGGTCATATTTTTTACTACCTTTAAAGTTATATATTTTAATGCAGAAAACAACATTATCATTCCACAAGCCCATAAAGGCATGCCATATTGAAAATCGAGTTCATTTGACCAAGTTATGGGCTTTTAAAGATGGAAAGGAGGCCCATTTCTGGAAACCTTAGCAAAATTAAAATCAATGACATATAAACGGTCATATTTTTTACTACCTTTAAAGTTATATATTTTAATGCAGATAACAACATTATCATTCCACAAGCCCATAAAGGCATGCCATATCGAAATCCGAGTTTATTTGAACAAGTTATGGGCTTTTAAAGATAGAAAGAAGGCCCATTTCAGTAACGCAACTAAAATCAAAGACATAAAAACGGTCATATTTTTTATAACCCTTAAAGTTACATATATTAATGCAGATAGCAACATAATCATTTCACAATCCCATAAGGGTGTACAACATCGAAATCCGAGTTCATTTGACAAAGTTATGGGCTTTTAAAGATGGAAAGAAAGCCCATTTCTGTAAACCTTCGCAAAATTAAAATCATTGACATAAAAACGGTCATATTTTTTACTACCCTTAAAGTAACGTATATTAATGCAGATAGCAACATAATCATTCCACAAGCCCATAAAGGCATGCCATATCGAAAACCGAGTTTATTTGACCAAGTTATGGACTTTTAAAGATGGAAAGAAAGCCCATTTCTGTAAACCTTCGCAAAATTAAAATCATTGACATAAAAACGGTCATATTTTTTACAACCTTTAAAGTTTTATATTTTAATGCAGATAACAACATAATCATTCCACAAGCCCATAAAGGTATGCCATATCGAAAACTGAGTTCATTTGACCAAGTTATGAGCTCTTAAAGATGGAATGAAGGCCCATTTCAGTAAACCTTCGCAAAATTAAAATCAATGACATAAAAACTGTCATATTTTTTACTACCTTTAAAGTTATATTTATTTATGCAGATAACAACATAATCATTCCACAAGCCCATAAAGCTATGCCATATCGAAATCCGAGTTCATTTGACCAAGTTATGGGCTTTTAAACATGGAAAAAAGGGCCATTTTCATATTTATTACTACCTTTAAAAATATATATATTAATGTAGATAACAACATAATCATTCCACAAGCCCATAAGGGTGTGCCATATCGAAATTCGAGTTCATTTGAACAAGTTATGTGCCTTTCAAGATGGAAAGAAAGCCCATTTCTGTAAACTTCGCAAAATTAAAATCATTGACATAAAAACGGTCACATTTTTTACAACCTTTAAACTTATATATTTTAATGCAGATAACAACATAATCATTCCACAAGCCCATAAAGGTATGCCTCATCGAAATCCGATTTCATTTTACCAAGTTATGGACTTTTAAAGATGGAAAGAAGGCCCATTTCAGTAAAACTTCTCAACCAAAATCAAAGACATAAAAACGGTCATATTTTTTACTACCCTTAAAGTTACATATATTAATGCAGATAGCAACATAATCATTCCACAAGCCCATAAAGGCATGCCATATCGAAAACCGAGTTTATTTGACCAAGTTATGGACTTTTAAAGATGGAAAGAAAGCCCATTTCTGTAAACCTTCGCAAAATTAAAATCATTGACATAAAAACGGTCATATTTTTTACTACCTTTAAAGTTATATATTTTAATGCAGAAAACAACATTATCATTCCACAAGCCCATAAAGGCATGCCATATTGAAAATCGAGTTCATTTGACCAAGTTATGGGCTTTTAAAGATGGAAAGGAGGCCCATTTCTGGAAACCTTAGCAAAATTAAAATCAATGACATATAAACGGTCATATTTTTTACTACCTTTAAAGTTATATATTTTAATGCAGATAACAACATTATCATTCCACAAGCCCATAAAGGCATGCCATATCGAAATCCGAGTTTATTTGAACAAGTTATGGGCTTTTAAAGATAGAAAGAAGGCCCATTTCAGTAACGCAACTAAAATCAAAGACATAAAAACGGTCATATTTTTTATAACCCTTAAAGTTACATATATTAATGCAGATAGCAACATAATCATTTCACAATCCCATAAGGGTGTACAACATCGAAATCCGAGTTCATTTGACAAAGTTATGGGCTTTTAAAGATGGAAAGAAAGCCCATTTCTGTAAACCTTCGCAAAATTAAAATCATTGACATAAAAACGGTCATATTTTTTACTACCCTTAAAGTAACGTATATTAATGCAGATAGCAACATAATCATTCCACAAGCCCATAAAGGCATGCCATATCGAAAACCGAGTTTATTTGACCAAGTTATGGACTTTTAAAGATGGAAAGAAAGCCCATTTCTGTAAACCTTCGCAAAATTAAAATCATTGACATAAAAACGGTCATATTTTTTACTACCTTTAAAGTTATATATTTTAATGCAGAAAACAACATTATCATTCCACAAGCCCATAAAGGCATGCCATATTGAAAATCGAGTTCATTTGACCAAGTTATGGGCTTTTAAAGATGGAAAGGAGGCCCATTTCTGTAAACCTTCGCAAAATTAAAATCAATGACATAAAAACGGTCATATTTTTTACGTCCTTTAAAGTTATATATTTTAATGCAAATAACAACATTATCATCCCACAAGCCCATAAAGGGATGCCATATCGAAATCCGAGTTCATTTGACCAAGTTATGGGCTTTTAAAGATGGAAAGAAGGCCCATTTCAGTAACGCAACTAAAATCAAAGACATAAAAACGGTCATATTTTTTATAACCCTTAAAGTTACATATATTAATGCAGATAGCAACATAATCATTTCACAATCCCATAAGGGTGTACAACATCGAAATCCGAGTTCATTTGACAAAGTTATGGGCTTTTAAAGATGGAAAGAAAGCCCATTTCTGTAAACCTTCGCAAAATTAAAATCATTGACATAAAAACGGTCATATTTTTTACTACCTTTAAAGTTATATATTTTAATGCAGAAAACAACATTATCATTCCACAAGCCCATAAAGGTGTGCCATATCGAAATCCGAGTTCATTTGACCAAGTTATGGGCTTTTAAATATGGAAAGGAGGCCCATTTTAGTAAACCTTCGCTAAACTAAAATCAAAGACATAAAAATGGTCATATTTTTTACAACCTTTAAAGTTTTATATTTTAATGCAGATAACAACATAATCATTCCACAAGCCCATAAATGTATGCCATATCGAAATCCGAGTTCATTTGACCAAGTTATGGGCTTTTAAAGATAGAAAGAAGGCATATTTTAGTAAACCTTCGCAAAACTAAAATCAATGACATAAAAACGGTCATATTTTTTAACTACCCTTAAAGTTACATATATTAATGCAGATAGCAACATAATCATTTCACAAGCCCATAAAGGTGTGCCATATCGAAATCCGAGTTCATTTGACCAAGTTATGGGCTTTTAAATATGGAAAGGAGGCCCAATTCTGTAACCCTTCGCAAAATTAAAATCAATGACATAAAAACGGTCATATTTTTTACTACCTTTTAAGTTATATATTTTAATGAAGATAACAACATAATCATTCCACAAGCCCATAAATGTATGCCACATCGATTATGTGCCTTTCAAGATGGAAAGAAAGCCCATTTCTGTAAACTTCGCAAAATTAAAATCATTGACATAAAAACGGTCACATTTTTTAAAACCTTTAAATTTATATATTTTAATGCAGATAACAACATAATCATTCCACAAGCCCATAAAGGTATGCCATATCGAAATCCGACTTTATTTGACCAAGTTATGGACTTTTAAAGATGGAAAGAAGGTCCATTTCAGTAAAACTTCGCAACTAAAATCAAAGACATAAAAACGGTCATATTTTTTACTACCCTTAAAGTTACATATATTAATGCAGATAGCAACATTATCATTCCACAAGCCCATAAAGGCATGCCATATCGAAAACCGAGTTCATTTGACCAAGCTATGGGCTTTTAAAGATGGAAAGAAAGCCCATTTCTGTAAACCTTCGCAAAATTAAAATTATTGACATAAAAGCGGTCATATTTTTTACTACCTTTAAAGTTATATTTATTAATACAGAAGACAACATAATCATTCCACAAGCCCATAAAGCTATGCCATATCGAAATCCGAGTTCATTTGACCAAGTTATGGGCTTTTAAAGGTGGAAAAAAGGGTCATTTTCATATTTATTACTACCTTTAAAAATATATATATTAATGTAGATAACAACATAATCATTCCACAAGCCCATAAAGGTGTGCCATATTGAAATTCGAGTTCACTTGAACAAGTTATGGGCCTTTCAAGATGGAAAGAAAGCCCATTTCTGTAAACTTCGCAAAATTAAAATCATTGACATAAAAACGGTCACATTTTTTACAACCTTTAAACTTATATATTTTAATGCAGATAACAACATAATCATTGCACAAGCCCATAAATGTATGCCATATCGAAATCCGAGTTCATTTGACCAAGTTATGGGCTTTTAAAGATGGAAAGAAGGCCCATTTTAGTAAACCTTCGCAAAACTAAAATCAATGACATAAAAACGGTCATATTTTTTACTACCCTTAAAGTTACATATATTAATGCAGATAGCAACATAATCATTCCACAAGCCCATAAAGGTGTGCCATATCGAAAACCGAGTTCATTTGACCAAGTTATGGGCTTTTAAAGATGGAAAGAAAGCCCATTTCTGTAAACCTTCGCAAATTAAAATCATTGACATAAAAACGGTCATATTTTTTACTACCTTTAAAGTTATATATTTTAATGCAGAAAACAACATTATCATACCACAAGCCCATAAGGGCATGCCATATCGAAAATCGAGTTCATTTGACCAAGTTATGGGCTTTTAAATATGGAAAGGAGGCCCAATTCTGTAACCCTTCGCAAAATTAAAATCAATGACATAAAAACGGCTTTTATTTTTTATTACCTTTTAAGTTATATATTTTAATGTAGATAACAACATAATCATTCCACAAGCCCATAAATGTATGCCACATCGAAAACCGAGTTCATTTGACCAAGTTATGGGCTTTTAAAGATAGAATGAAGGCCCATTTCAGTAAACCTTCGAAAAATTAAAATCAATGACATAAAAACTGTCATATTTTTTACTACCTTTAAAGTTATATTTATTAATGCAGATAACAACATAATCATTCCACAAGCCCATAAAGCTATGCCATATCGAAATCCGAGTTCATTTGACCAAGTTATGGGTTTTTAAAGATGGAAAAAAGGGCCATTTTCATATTTATTACTACCTTTAAAAATATATATATTAGTGTAGATAGCAACATAATCATTCCACAAGCCCATAAGGGTGTGCCATATCGAAATCCGAGTTCATTTGAACAAGTTATGGGCCTTTCAAGATGGAAAGAAAGCCCATTTCTGTAAACTTCGTAAAATTAAAATCATTGACATAAAAACGGTCACATTTTTAACAACCTTTAAACTTATATATTTTAATGCAGATAACAACATAATCATTCCGCAAGCCCATAAAGGTATGCCATATCGAAATCCGAGTTCATTTGACCAAGTTATGGACTTTTAAAGATAGAAAGAAGGCCCATTTCAGTAAAACTTCGCAACTAAAATCAAAGACATAAAAACGGTCATATGTTTTACTACCCTTAAAGTTGCATATATTAATGCAGATAGCACCATAATCATTCCACAAGCCCATAAAGGCATGCCATATCGAAAACCGAGTTCATTTGACCAAGTTATGGGCTTTTAAAGATGGAAAGAAAGCCCATTTCTGTAAACCTTCGCAAATTAAAATCATTGACATAAAAACGGTCATATTTTTTACTACCTTTAAAGTTATATATTTTAATGCAGATAACAACATTATCATTCCACAAGCCCACAAAGGCATGCCATATCGAAATCCGAGTTCATTTGAACAAGTTATGGGCTTTTAAAGATGGAAAGAAGGCCCATTTCAATAACGCAACTAAAATCAAAGACATAAAAACGGTCATATTTTTTACCACCCTTAAAGTTACATATATTAATGCAGATAGCAACATAATCATTTCACAATCCCATAAGGGTGTACAACATCGAAATCCGAGTTCATTTGACAAAGTTATGGGCTTTTAAAGATGGAAAGAAAGCCCATTTCTGTAAACCTTCGCAAAATTAAAATCATTGACATAAAAACGGTCATATTTTGTACTACCTTTAAAGTTATATTTATTAATACAGATAACAACATAATCATTCCACAAGCCCATAAAGCTATGCCATATCGAAATCCGAGTTCATTTGACCAAGTTAAGGGCTTTTAAAGATGGAAAAAAGGGTCATTTTCGTATATATTACTACCTTTAAAAATATATATATTAATGTAGATAACAACATAATCATTCCACAAGCCCATAAAGGTGTGCCATATCGAAATTCGAGTTCATTTGAACAAGGTATGGGCCTTTCAAGATGGAAAGGAAGCCCATTTCTGTAAACTTCGCAAAATTAAAATCATTGACATAAAAACGGTCACATTTTTTACAACCTTTAAACTTATATATTTTAATGCAGATAACAACATAATCATTGCACAAGCCCATAAATGTATGCCATATCGAAATCCGAGTTCATTTGACCAAGTTATGGGCTTTTAAAGATGGAAAGAAGGCCCATTTTAGTAAACCTTCGCAAAACTAAAATCAAAGACATAAAAACGGTCATATTTTTTACAACCTTTAAAGTTATATATTTTAATGCAGATAACAACATAATCATTCCACAAGCCCATAAATGTATGCCATATCGAAATCCGAGTTCATTTGACCAAGTTATGGGCTTTTAAAGATAGAAAGAAGGCCCATTTTAGTAAACCTTCGCAAAACTAAAATCAATGACATAAAAACGGTCATATTTTTTACTACCCTTAAAGTTACATATATTAATGCAGATAGCAACATAATCATTCCACAAGCCCATAAAGGTGTGCCATATCGAAATCCGAGTTTATTTGACCAAGTTATGGGCTCTTAAATATGGAAAGGAGGCCCAATTCTGTAACCCTTCGCAAAATTAAAATTAATGACATAAAAACGGTCATATTTTTTACTACCTTTTAAGTTATATATTTTAATGTAGATAACAACATAATCATTCCACAAGCCAATAAATGTATGCCATATCGAAAACCGAGTTCATTTGACCAAGTTATGGGCTTTTAAAGATAGAATGAAGGCCCATTTCATTAAACCTTCGCAAAATTAAAATCAATGACATAAAAAATGTTATATTTTTTACTACCTTTAAAGTTATATTTATTAATACGGATAACAACATAATAATTCCACAAGCCCATAGAGCTATGCCATATCGAAAACCGAGTTCATTTGACCAAGTTATGGGCTTTTAAAGATGGAAAAAAGGGCCATTTTCATATTTATTACTACCTTTAAAAATATATATATTAGTGTAGATAGCAACATAATCATTCCACAAGCCCATAAGGGTGTGCCATATCGAAATTCGAGTTCATTTGAACAAGTTATGGGCCTTTCAAGATGGAAAGAAAGCCCATTTCTGTAAACCTTCGCAAATTAAAATCATTGACATAAAAACGGTCACATTTTTTACTACCTTTAAAGTTATATATTTAAATGCAGATAACAACATAATCATTCCACAAGCCCATAAAGGTATGCCATATCAAAATCCGAGTTCATTTGACCAAGTTATGGACTTTTAAAGATGGAAAGAATACCCATTTCAGTAAAACTTCGCAACTAAAATCAAAGACATAAACACGGTCATATTTTTTACTACATTTAAAGTTACATATATTAATACAGATAGCAACATAATCATTCCACAAGCCCATAAAGGCATGCCATATCGAAAACCGAGTTCATTTGACCAAGTTATGGGCTTTTAAAGATGGAAAGAAAGCCCATTTCTGTAAACCTTCGCAAATTAAAATCAATGTCATAAAAACGGTCACATTTTTTACAACCTTTAAAGTTATATATTTTAATGCAGATAACAACATAATCATTCCACAAGCCCATAAATGTATGCCATATCGAAATCCGAGTTCATTTGACCAAGTTATGGGCTTTTAAAGATGGAAAGAAGGCCCATTTTAGTAAACCTTCGCAAAACTAAAATCAATGACATAAAAACGGTCATATTTTTTACTACCCTTAAAGTTACATATATTAATGCAGATAGCACCATAATCATTCCACAAGCCCATAAAGGTGTGCCATATCGAAATCCGAGTTCATTTGAACAAGTTATGGGCTTTTAAAGATGGAAAGAAGGCCCATTTTAGTAAACCTTCGCAAAATTAAAATCATTGACATTAAAACGGTTATATATTTTACAACCCTTAAAGTTATATATTTTAATGCAAAAAACAACATTATCATTTCACAAGCCCATAAAGACATGCCATATCGAAATCCGAGTTCATTTGACCAAGTTATGGGCTTTTAAATATGGAAAGGAGGCCCAATTCTGTAACCCTTCGCAAAATTAAAATCAATGACATAAAAACCGTCATATTTTTTACTACCTTTTAAGTTATATATTTTAATGTAGATAACAACATAATCATTCCACAAGCCCATAAATGTATGCCATATCGAAATCCGAGTTCATTTGACCAAGTTATGGGCTTTTAAAGATAGAAAGAAGGCCCATTTTAGTAAACCTTCGCAAAACTAAAATCAATGACATAAAAACGGTCATATTTTTTACTACCCTTAAAGTTACATATATTAATGCAGATAGCAACATAATCATTCCACAAGCCCATAAAGGTGTGCCATATCGAAATCCGAGTTTATTTGACCAAGTTATGGGCTTTTAAATATGGAAAGGAGGCCCAATTCTGTAACCCTTCGCAAAATTAAAATCAATGACATAAAAACGGTCATATTTTTTACTACCTTTTAAGTTATATATTTTAATGTAGATAACAAAATAATCATTCCAAAACCCCATAAATGTAGGCCACGTCGAAAACCGAGTTCATTTGACCAAGTTATGGGCTTTTAAAGATAGAATGAAGGCCCATTTCAGTAAACCTTCGCAAAATTAAAATCAATGACATAAAAACTGTCATATTTTTTACTACCTTTAAAGTTATATTTATTAATGCAGATAACAACATAATCATTCCACAAGCCCATAAAGCTATGCCATATCGAAATCCGAGTTCATTTGACCAAGTTATGGGTTTTTAAAGATGGAAAAAAGGGCCATTTTCATATTTATTACTACCTTTAAAAATATATATATTAGTGTAGATAGCAACATAATCATTCCACAAGCCCATAAGGGTGTGCCATATCGAAATTCGAGTTCATTTGAACAAGTTATGGGCCTTTCAAGATGGAAAGAAAGCCCATTTCTGTAAACTTCGCAAAATTAAAATCATTGACATAAAAACGGTCACATTTTTTACAACCTTTAAACTTATATATTTAAATGCAGATAACAACATAATCATTCCACAAGCCCATAAAGGTATGCCATATCAAAATCCGAGTTCATTTGACCAAGTTATGGACTTTTAAAGATGGAAAGAAGGCCCATTTCAGTAAAACTTCGCAACTAAAATCAAAGACATAAAAACGGTCATATTTTTTACTACATTTAAAGTTACATATATTAATACAGATAGCAACATAATCATTCCACAAGCCCATAAAGGCATGTCATATCGAAAACCGAGTTCATTTGACCAAGTTATGGGCTTTTAAAGATGGAAAGAAAGCCCATTTCTGTAAACCTTCGCAAATTAAAATCATTGACATAAAAACGGTCATATTTTTTACTACCTTTAAAGGTATATATTTTAATGCAGAAAACAACATTATCATACCACAAGCCCATAAGGGCAGCCATATCGAAAATCGAGTTCATTTGACCAAGTTATGGGCTTTTAAAGATGGAAAGGAGGCCCATTTCTGGAAACCTTAGCAAAATTAAAATCAATGACATATAAACGGTCATATTTTTTACTACCTTTAAAGTTATATATTTTAATGCAGATAACAACATTATCATTCCACAAGCCCATAAAGGCATGCCATATCGAAATCCGAGTTCATTTGAACAAGTTATGGGCTTTTAAAGATGGAAAGAAGGCCCATTTCAGTAACGCAACTAAAATCAAAGACATAAAAACGGTCATATTTTTTACCACCCTTAAAGTTACATATATTAATGCAGATAGCAACATAATCATTTCACAATCCCATAAGGGTGTACAACATCGAAATCCGAGTTCATTTGACAAAGTTATGGGCTTTTAAAGATGGAAAGAAAGCCCATTTCTGTAAACTTCGCAAAATTAAAATCATTGACATTAAAACGGTCATATTTTTTACTACCCTTAAAGTAAGATATATTAATGCAGATAGCAACACTATCATTCCACAAGCCCATAAAGGCATGCCATATCGAAATCCGAGCTCGTTTGACCAAGTTATGGGCTTTTAAAGATAGAAAGGAGGCCCATTTTAGTAAACCTTCGCAAAACTAAAATCAAAGACATAAAAACGGTCATATTTTTTACAACCTTTAAAGTTTTATATTTTAATGCAGATAACAACATAATCATTCCACAAGCCCATAAATGTATGCCATATCGAAATCCGAGTTCATTTGACCAAGTTATGGGCTTTTAAAGATAGAAAGAAGGCCCATTTTAGTAAACCTTCGCAAAACTAAAATCAATGACATAAAAACGGTCATATTTTTTACTACCCTTAAAGTTACATATATTAATGCAGATAGCAACATAATCATTCCACAAGCCCATAAAGATGTGCCATATCGAAATCCGAGTTCATTTGACCAAGTTATGGGGTTTCTAAATATGGAAAGGAGGCCCAATTCTGTAACCCTTCGCAAAATTAAAATCAATGACATAAAAACGGTCATATTTTTTACTACCTTTTAAGTTATATATTTTAATGTATATAACAACATAATCATTCCACAAGCCCATAAAGCTATGCCATATCGAAATCCGAGTTCATTTGACCAAGTTATGGGTTTTTAAAGATGGAAAAAAGGGCCATTTTCATATTTATTACTACCTTTAAAAATATATATATTAGTGTAGATAGCAACATAATCATTCCACAAGCCCATAAGGGTGTGCCATATCGAAATTCGAGTTCATTTGAACAAGTTATGGGCCTTTCAAGATGGAAAGAAAGCCCATTTCTGTAAACTTCGCAAAATTAAAATCATTGACATTAAAACGGTCACATTTTTTACTACCCTTAAAGTAAGATATATTAATGCAGATAGCAACACTATCATTCCACAAGCCCATAAAGATGTGCCATATCGAAATCCGAGTTCATTTGACCAAGTTATGGGGTTTCTAAATATGGAAAGGAGGCCCAATTCTGTAACCCTTCGCAAAATTAAAATCAATGACATAAAAAGGGTCATATTTTGTACTACCTTTAAAGTTATATTTATTAATACAGATAACAACATAATCATTCCACAAGCCCATAAAGCTATGCCATATCGAAATCCGAGTTCATTTGACCAAGTTAAGGGCTTTTAAAGATGGAAAAAAGGGTCATTTTCGTATTTATTACTACCTTTAAAAATAAATATATTAATGTAGATAACAACATAATCATTCCACAAGCCTATAAAGGTGTGCCATATCGAAATTCGAGTTCATTTGAATAAGGTATGGGCCTTTCAAGATGGAAAGAAAGCCCATTTCTGTAAACTTCGCAAAATTAAAATCATTGACATTAAAACGGTCACATTTTTTACTACCCTTAAAGTAAGATATATTAATGCAGATAGCAACACTATCATTCCACAAGCCCATAAAGGCATGCCATATCGAAATCCGAGCTCGTTTGACCAAGTTATGGGCTTTTAAAGATAGAAAGGAGGCCCATTTCTGTAAACCTTCGCAAAATTAAAATCATGTCATAAAAACGGTCACATTTTTTACAACCTTTAAAGTTATATATTTTAATGCAGATAACAACATAATCATTCCACAAGCCCATAAATGTATGCCATATCGAAATCCGAGTTCATTTGACCAAGTTATGGGCTTTTAAAGATGGAAAGAAGGCCCATTTTAGTAAACCTTCGCAAAACTAAAATCAATGACATAAAAACGGTCATATTTTTTACTACCCTTAAAGTTTCATATATTAATGCAGATAGCACCATAATCATTCCACAAGCCCATAAAGGTGTGCCATATCGAAATCCGAGTTCATTTGAACAAGTTATGGGCTTTTAAAGATAGAAAGAAGGCCCATTTTAGTAAACCTTCGCAAAATTAAAATCATTAACATTAAAACGGTAATATATTTTACAACCCTTAAAGTTATATATTTTAATGCAAAAAACAACATTATCATTTCACAAGCCCATAAAGGCATGCCATATCGAAATCCGAGTTCATTTGACCAAGTTATGGGCTTTTAAATATGGAAAGGAGGCCCAATTCTGTAACCCTTTGCAAAATTAAAATCAATGACATAAAAACCGTCATATTTTTTACTACCTTTTAAGTTATATATTTTAATGTAGATAACACATAATCATTCCACAAGCCCATAAATGTATGCCATATCGAAATCCGAGTTCATTTGACCAAGTTATGGGCTTTTAAAGATAGAAAGAAGGCCCATTTTAGTAAACCTTCGCAAAACTAAAATCAATGACATAAAAACGGTCATATTTTTTACTACCCTTAAAGTTACATATATTAATGCAGATAGCAACATAATCATTCCACAAGCCCATAAAGGTGTGCCATATCGAAATCCGAGTTTATTTGACCAAGTTATGGGCTTTTAAATATGGAAAGGAGGCCCAACTCTGTAACCCTTCGCAAAATTAAAATCAATGACATAAAAACGGTCATATTTTTTACTACCTTTTAAGTTATATATTTTAATGTAGATAACAAAATAATCATTCCAAAAGCCCATAAATGTATGCCACGTCGAAAACCGAGTTCATTTGACCAAGTTATGGGCTTTTAAAGATAGAATGAAGGCCCATTTCAGTAAACCTTCGCAAAATTAAAATCAATGACATAAAAACTGTCATATTTTTTACTACCTTTAAAGTTATATTTATTAATGCAGATAACAACATAATCATTCCACAAGCCCATAAAGCTATGCCATATCGAAATCCGAGTTCATTTGACCAAGTTATGGGTTTTTAAAGATGGAAAAAAGGGCCATTTTCATATTTATTACTACCTTTAAAAATATATATATTAGTGTAGATAGCAACATAATCATTCCACAAGCCCATAAGGGTGTGCCATATCGAAATTCGAGTTCATTTGAACAAGTTATGGGCCTTTCAAGATGGAAAGAAAGCCCATTTCTGTAAACTTCGCAAAATTAAAATCATTGACATAAAAACGGTCACATTTTTTACAACCTTTAAACTTATATATTTAAATGCAGATAACAACATAATCATTCCACAAGCCCATAAAGGTATGCCATATCAAAATCCGAGTTCATTTGACCAAGTTATGGACTTTTAAAGATGGAAAGAAGGCCCATTTCAGTAAAACTTCGCAACTAAAATCAAAGACTTAAAAATGTCATATTTTTTACTACATTTAAAGTTACATATATTAATACAGATAGCAACATAATCATTCCACAAGCCCATAAAGGCATGCCATATCGAAAACCGAGTTCATTTGACCAGGTTATGGGCTTTTAAAGATGGAAAGAAAGCCCATTTCAGTAACGCAACTAAAATCAAAGACATAAAAACGGTCATATTTTTTACCACCCTTAAAGTTACATATATTAATGCAGATAGCAACATAATCATTTCACAATCCCATAAGGGTGTACAACATCGAAATCCGAGTTCATTTGACAAAGTTATGGGCTTTTAAAGATGGAAAGAAAGCCCATTTCTGTAAACCTTCGCAAAATTAAAATCATTGACATAAAAACGGTCATATTTTGTACTACCTTTAAAGTTATATTTATTAATACAGATAACAACATAATCATTCCACAAGCCCATAAAGCTATGCCATATCGAAATCCGAGTTCATTTGACCAAGTTAAGGGCTTTTAAAGATGGAAAAAAGGGTCATTTTCATATTTATTACTACCTTTAAAAATAAATATATTAATGTAGATAACAACATAATCATTCCACAAGCCCATAAAGGTGTGCCATATCGAAATTCGAGTTCATTTGAATAAGGTATGGGCCTTTCAAGATGGAAAGAAAGCCCATTTCTGTAAACTTCGCAAAATTAAAATCATTGACATTAAAACGGTCATATTTTTTACTACCCTTAAAGTAAGATATATTAATGCAGATAGCAACACTATCATTCCACAAGCCCATAAAGGCATGCCATATCGAAATCCGAGCTCGTTTGACCAAGTTATGGGCTTTTAAAGATAGAAAGAAGACCCATTTTAGTAAACCTTCGCAAAACTAAAATCAATGACATAAAAACGGTCATATGTTTTACTACCCTTAAAGTTACATATATTAATGCAGATAGCAACATAATCATTCCACAAGCCCATAAAGGCATGCCATATCGAAAATCGAGTTCATTTGACCAAGTTATGGGCTTTTAAAGATGGAAAGAAAGCCCATTTCTGTAAACCTTCGCAAAATTAAAATCAATGACATAAAAACGGTCATATTTTTTACTACCTTTTAAGTTATATATTTTAATGTATATAACAACATAATCATTCCACAAGCCCATAAAGCTATGCCATATCGAAATCCGAGTTCATTTGACCAAGTTATGGGTTTTTAAAGATGGAAAAAAGGGCAATTTTCTTATTTATTACTACCTTTAAAAATATATATATTAGTGTAGATAGCAACATAATCATTCCACAAGCCCATAAGGGTGTGCCATATCGAAATTCGAGTTCATTTGAACAAGTTATGGGCCTTTCAAGATGGAAAGAAAGCCCATTTCTGTAAACTTCGCAAAATTAAAATCATTGACATAAAAACGGTCACATTTTTTACAACCTTTAAACTTATATATTTTAATGCAGATAACAACATAATCATTCCACAAGCCCATAAAGGTATGCCATATCGAAATCCGAGTTCATTTGACCAAGTTATGGACTTTTAAAGATGGAAAGAAGGCCCATTTCAGTAAAACTTCGCAACTAAAATCAAAGACATAAAAACGGTCATATGTTTTACTACCCTTAAAGTTACATATATTAATGCAGATAGCAACATAATCATTCCACAAGCCCATAAAGGCATGCCATATCGAAAATCGAGTTCATTTGACCAAGTTATGGGCTTTTAAAGATGGAAAGAAAGCCCATTTCTGTAAACCTTCGCAAATTAAAATCATTGACATAAAAACGGTCATATTTTTTACTACCTTTAAAGTTATATATTTTAATGCAGAAAACAACATTATCATACCACAAGCCCATAAGGGCATGCCATATCGAAAATCGAGTTCATTTGACCAAGTTATGGGCTTTTAAAGATGGAAAGGAGGCCCATTTCTGGAAACCTTAGCAAAATTAAAATCAATGACATATAAACGGTCATATTTTTTACTACCTTTAAAGTTATATATTTTAATGCAGATAACAACATTATCATTCCACAAGCCCATAAAGGCATGCCATATCGAAATCCGAGTTCATTTGACCAAGTTAAGGGCTTTTAAAGATGGAAAAAAGGGTCATTTTAATATTTATTACTACCTTTAAAAATATATATATTAATGTAGATAACAACATAATCATTCCACAAGCCCATAAAGGTGTGCCATATCGAAATTCGAGTTCATTTGAACAAGGTATGGGCCTTTCAAGATGGAAAGAAAGCCCATTTCTGTAAACTTCGCAAAATTAAAATCATTGACATAAAAACGGTCACATTTTTTACAACCTTTAAACTTATATATTTTAATGCAGATAACAACATAATCATTGCACAAGCCCATAAATGTATGCCATACCGAAATCCGAGTTCATTTGACCAAGTTATGGGCTTTTAAAGATGGAAAGAAGGCCCATTTTAGTAAACCTTCGCAAAACTAAAATCAAAGACATAAAAACGGTCATATTTTTTACTACCCTTAAAGTTACATATATTAATGCAGATAGCAACATAATCATTCCACGAGCCCATAAAGGTGTGCCATATCGAAATCCGAGTTCATTTGACCAAGTTATGGGCCTTTAAATATGGAAAGGAGGCCCAATTCTGTAACCCTTCGCAAAATTAAAATTAATGACATAAAAACGGTCATATTTTTTACTACCTTTTAAGTTATATATTTTAATGTAGATAACAATATAATCATTCCACAAGCCCATAAATGTATGCCATATCGAAAACCGAGTTCATTTGACCAAGTTATGGGCTTTTAAAGATAGAATGAAGGCCCATTTCAGTAAACCTTTGCAAAATTAAAATCAATGACATAAAAAATGTCATATTTTTTACTACCTTTAAAGTTATATTTATTAATACGGATAACAACATAATAATTCCACAAGCCCATAGAGCTATGCCATATCGAAAACCGAGTTCATTTGACCAAGTTATGGGCTTTTAAAGATAGAAATAAGGCCCATTTTAGTAAACCTTCGCAAAACTAAAATCAATGACATAAAAACGGTCATATTTTTTACTACCCTTAAAGTTACATATATTAATGCAGATAGCAACATAATCATTCCACAAGCCCATAAAGATGTGCCATATCGAAATTCGAGTTCATTTGACCAAGTTATGGGCTTCTAAATATGGAAAGGAGGCCCAATTCTGTAACCCTTCGCAAAATTAAAATCAATGACATAAAAACGGTCATATTTTTTACTACCTTTTAAGTTATATATTTTAATGTATATAACAACATAATCATTCCACAAGCCCATAAAGCTATGCCATATCGAAATCCGAGTTCATTTGACCAAGTTATGGGTTTTTAAAGATGGAAAAAAGGGCAATTTTCTTATTTATTACTACCTTTAAAAATATATATATTAGTGTAGATAGCAACATAATCATTCCACAAGCCCATAAGGGTGTGCCATATCGAAATTCGAGTTCATTTGAACAAGTTATGGGCCTTTCAAGATGGAAAGAAAGCCCATTTCTGTAAACTTCGCAAAATTAAAATCATTGACATAAAAACGGTCACATTTTTTACATCCTTTAAACTTATATATTTTAATGCAGATAACAACATAATCATTCCACAAGCCCATAAAGGTATGCCATATCGAAATCCGAGTTCATTTGACCAAGTTATGGACTTTTAAAGATGGAAAGAAGGCCCATTTCAGTAAAACTTCGCAACTAAAATCAAAGACATAAAAACGGTCATATGTTTTACTACCCTTAAAGTTACATATATTAATGCAGATAGCAACATAATCATTCCACAAGCCCATAAAGGCATGCCATATCGAAAACCGAGTTCATTTGACCAAGTTATGGGCTTTTAAAGATGGAAAGAAAGCCCATTTCTGTAAACCTTCGCAAATTAAAATCATTGACATAAAAACGGTCATATTTTTTACTACCTTTAAAGTTATATATTTTAATGCAGAAAACAACATTATCATACCACAAGCCCATAAGGGCATGCCATATCGAAAATCGAGTTCATTTGACCAAGTTATGGGCTTTTAAAGATGGAAAGGAGGCCCATTTCTGGAAACCTTAGCAAAATTAAAATCAATGACATATAAACGGTCATATTTTTTACTACCTTTAAAGTTATATATTTTAATGCAGATATCAACATTATCATTCCACAAGCCCATAAAGGCATGCCATATCGAAATCCGAGTTCATTTGACCAAGTTAAGGGCTTTTAAAGATGGAAAAAAGGGTTATTTTCATATTTATTACTACCTTTAAAAATATATATATTAATGTAGATAACAACATAATCATTCCACAAGCCCATAAAGGTGTGCCATATCGAAATTCGAGTTCATTTGAACAAGGTATGGGCCTTTCAAGATGGAAAGAAAGCCCATTTCTGTAAACTTCGCAAAATTAAAATCATTGACATAAAAACGGTCACATTTTTTACAACCTTTAAACTTATATATTTTAATGCAGATAACAACATAATCATTGCACAAGCCCATAAATGTATGCCATACCGAAATCCGAGTTCATTTGACCAAGTTATGGGCTTTTAAAGATGGAAAGAAGGCCCATTTTAGTAAACCTTCGCAAAACTAAAATCAAAGACATAAAAACGGTCATATTTTTTACTACCCTTAAAGTTACATATATTAATGCAGATAGCAACATAATCAATCCACGGGCCCATAAAGGTGTGCCATATCGAAATCCGAGTTCATTTGACCAAGTTATGGGCCTTTAAATATGGAAAGGAGGCCCAATTCTGTAACCCTTCGCGAAATTAAAATCAATGACATAAAAACGGTCATATTTTTTACTACCTTTTAAGTTATATATTTTAATGTAGATAACAACATAATCATTCCACAAGCCCATAAATGTATGCCATATCGAAAACCGAGTTCATTTGACCAAGTTATGGGCTTTTAAAGATAGAATGAAGGCCCATTTCAGTAAACCTTTGCAAAATTAAAATCAATGACATAAAAATGTCATATTTTTTACTACCTTTAAAGTTATATTTATTAATACGGATAACAACATAATAATTCCACAAGCCCATAGAGCTATGCCATATCGAAAACCGAGTTCATTTGACCAAGTTATGGGCTTTTAAAGATGGAAAAAAGGGCCATTTTCATATTTATTACTACCTTTAAAAATATATATATTAATTTAGATAACAACAAATTCATTCCACAAGCCCATAAAGGTGTGCCATATCGAAATTCGAGTTCATTTGAACAAGTTATGGGCCTTTTAAGAAGGAAAGAAAGCCCATTTCTGTAAACTTCGCAAAATTAAAATCATTGACATAAAAACGGTCACATTTTTTACAACCTTTAAACTTATATATTTTAATGCAGATAACAACATAATCATTCCACAAGCCCACAAATGTATGCCATATCGAAATCCGAGTTCAGTTGACCAAGCTATGGGCTTTTAAAGATGGAAAGAAAGCCCATTTTAGTAAAGCTTCGCAAAACTAAAAAAAAAACCAAAGACATAAAAACGGTCATGTTTTTTACTACCCTTAAAGTTACATATATTAATGCAGATAGCAACATAATCAATCCACGAGCCCATAAAGGTGTGCCATATCGAAATCCGAGTTCATTTGACCAAGTTATGGGCCTTTAAATATGGAAAGGAGGCCCAATTCTGTAACCCTTCGCGAAATTAAAATCAATGACATAAAAACGGTCATATTTTTTACTACCTTTTAAGTTATATATTTTAATGTAGATAACAACATAATCATTCCACAAGCCCATAAATGTATGCCATATCGAAATCCGAGTTCATTTGACCAAGTTATGGGCTTTTAAAGATAGAAAGAAGGCCCATTTTAGTAAATTTTCGCAAAACTAAAATCAATGACATAAAAACGGTCATATTTTTTACTACCTTTTAAGTTATATATTTTAATGTAGATAACAACATAATCATTCCACAAGCCCATAAATGTATGCCACATCGAAAACCGAGTTCATTTGACCAAGTTATGGGCTTTTAAAGATAGAATGAAGGCCCATTTCAGTAAACCTTCGCAAAATTAAAATCAATGACATAAAAACTGTCATAATTTTTACTACCTTTAAAGTTATATTTATTAATGCAGATAACAACATAATCATTCCACAAGCCCATAAAGCTATGCCATATCGAAATCCGAGTTCATTTGACCAAGTTATGGGTTTTTAAAGATGGAAAAAAGGGCCATTTTCATATTTATTACTACCTTTAAAAATATATATATTAGTGTAGATAGCAACATAATCATTCCACAAGCCCATAAGGGTGTGCCATATCGAAATTCGACTTCATTTGAACAAGTTATGGGCCTTTCAAGATGGAAAGAAAGCCCATTTCTGTAAACTTCGCAAAATTAAAATCATTGACATAAAAACGGTCACATTTTTTACAACCTTTAAACTTATATATTTTAATGCACATACCAACATAATCATTCCACAAGCCCACAAATGTATGCCATATCGAAATCCGAGTTCATTTGACTAAGCTATGGGCTTTTAAAGATGGAAAGAAAGCCCATTTTAGTAAACCTTCGCAAAACTAAAAAAAAACCAAAGACATAAAAACGGTCATGTTTTTTACTACCCTTAAAGTTACATATATTAATGCAGATAGCAACATAATCAATCCACAAGCCCATAAAGGTGTGCCACATCGAAATCCGAGTTCATTTGACCAAGTTATGGGCTTTTAAAGATGGAATGAAGGCCCATTTCAGTAAACCTTCGCAAAATTAAAATCAATGACATAAAAACTGTCATGTTCTTTACTACCCTTAAAGTTACATATATTAATACAGATAGCAACATAATCATTCCACAAGCCCATAAAGGCATGCCATATCGAAAACCGAGTTCATTTGACCAAGTTATGGGCTTTTAAAGATGGAAAGGAGGCCCATTTCTGGAAACCTTAGCAAAATTAAAATCAATGACATATAAACGGTCATATTTTTTACTACCTTTAAAGTTATATATTTTAATGCAGATAACAACATTATCATTCCACAAGCCCATAAAGGCATGCCATATCGAAATCCGAGTTCATTTGACCAAGTTATGGACTTTTCAAGATGGAAAGAAGGCCTATTTCAGTAACGCAACTAAAATCAAAGACATAAAAACGGTCATATTTTTTACCACCCTTAAAGTTACATATATTAATGCAGATAGCAACATTATCATTTCACAATCCCATAAGGGTGTGCCATATCGAAATCCGAGTTCATTTGACCAAGTTATGGGCCTTTAAATATGGAAAGGAGGCCCAATTCTGTAACCCTTCGCAAAATTAAAATTAATGACTTAAAAACGGTCATATTTTTTACTACCTTTTAAGTTATATATTTTAATGTAGATAACAATATAATCATTCCACAAGCCCATAAATGTATGCCATATCGAAAACCGAGTTCATTTGACCAAGTTATGGGCTTTTAAAGATAGAATGCAGGCCCATTTCAGTAAACCTTCGCAAAATTAAAATCAATGACATAAAAAATGTCATATTTTTTACTACCTTTAAAGTTATATTTATTAATACGGATAACAACATAATAATTCTACAAGCCCATAGAGCTATGCCATATCGAAAACCGAGTTCATTTGACCAAGTTATGGGCTTTTAAAGATGGAAAAAAAGGGCCATTTTCATATTTATTACTACCTTTAAAAATATATATATTAATTTAGATAACAACAAAATCATTCCACAAGCCCATAAAGTTGTGCCATATCGAAATTCGAGTTCATTTGAGCAAGTTATGGGCCTTTCAAGATGGAAAGAAAGCCCATTTCTGTAAACTTCGCAAAATTAAAATCATTGACATAAAAACGGTCACATTTTGTACAACCTTTAAACTTATATATTTTAATGCACATACCAACATAATCATTCCACAAGCCCACAAATGTATGCCATATCGAAATCCGAGTTCATTTGACTAAGCTATGGGCTTTTAAAGATGGAAAGAAAGCCCATTTTAGTAAACCTTCGCAAAACTAAAAAAAAACCAAAGACATAAAAACGGTCATGTTTTTTACTACCCTTAAAGTTACATATATTAATGCAGATAGCAACATAATCAATCCACAAGCCCATAAAGGTGTGCCACATCGAAATCCGAGTTCATTTGACCAAGTTATGGGCTTTTAAAGATGGAATGAAGGCCCATTTCAGTAAACCTTCGCAAAATTAAAATCAATGACATAAAAACTGTCATATTTTTTACAACCTTTAAAGTTATATATTTTAATGCAGAAAACAACATTATCATTCCACAGCCCATAAAGGCATGCCATATCGAAAACCGAGTTCATTTGAACAAGTTATGGGCTTTTAAAGATAGAATGAAGGCCCATTTCTGAGAGCCTTTGCAAAATTAAAACCATTGATATAAAAACGGTCACATTTTTTACAACCTTTAAAGTAATATATTTTAATGCAGATAACAACATAATCATTCCACAAGCCCATAAAGGTATGCCATATCGAAAACCGAGTTCATTTGACCAAGTTATGGGCTTTTAAAGATAGAATGAAGGCCCAATTCAGTAAACCTTCTCAAAATTAAAATCAATGACATAAAAACTGTCATGTTTTTTACTACCTTTAAATTTATATTTATTAATGCAGATAACAACATAATCATTCCACAAGCCCCTATATGTATGCCATATCGAAATCCGAGTTCATTTGACCAAGTTATGGGCTTTTAAAGATGGAATGAAGGCCCATTTCAGTAAACCTTCGCAAAATTAAAATCAATGACATAAAAACTGTCATATTTTTTACAACCTTTAAAGTTATATATTTTAATGCAGATAACAACATAATCATTCCACAAGCCCATAAATGTATGCCATATCGAAATCCGAGTTCATTTGACCATGTTATGGGCTTTTAAAGATAGAAAGGAGGCCCAATTCTGTAACCCTTCGCAAAATTAAAATCAATGACATAAAAACGGTCATATTTTTTACTACCTTTTAAGTTATATTTTTTAATGCAGATAACAACATAATCATTCCACAAGCCCATAAAGGTATGCCATATCGAAAACCGAGTTCATTTGACCAAGTTATGGGCTTTTAAAGATAGAATGAAGGCCCATTTCAGTAAACCTTCGCAAAATTAAAATCAATAACATAAAAACTGTCACATTTTTTACTACCTTTAAAGTTATATTTATTAATACAGATAACAACAAAATCATTCCACAAGCCCATGGAGCTATGCCATATCGAAATCCGAGCTCATTTGAACAAGTTATGGGCTTTTAAAGTTGGAAAGGAAGCCCATTTCTGGAAACCCATACAGCTATGCCATATCGAAATCCGATTTCATTTGACCAAGTTATGGGCTTTTAGAGATGGAAAAAAGGCCCATTTCAGTAAACCTTCGCAAAACTAAAATCAATGACGTTAAAACGGTCATATTTATTACTACCTTTAAAGTTATATATATTAATGCAGATAACAACATAATCATTCCACAAGGCCATAAAGGTGTGCCATATCGAAATCCGAGTTCATTTGAACAAGTTATGGGCTTTTAAAGATGGAAAGAAGGCCCATTTTAGTAAACCTTCGCAAAACTAAAATCAATGACATAAAAACGGTCATATTTTTTACTACCCTTAAAGTTACATATATTAATGCACATAGCAACATAATCATTCCACAAGCCCATAAAGGTGTGCCATATTGAAATCCGAGTTCATTTGACCAAGTTATGGGCTTTTAAATATGGAAAGGAGGCCCAATTCTGTAAACCTACGCAAAATTAAAATCAATGACATAAAACGGTCATATTTATATCCGTTACTCGTAGAGTAAAAGGGTATACTAGATTCGTCGGAAAGTATGTAACAGGCAGAAGGAAGTGTTTCCGACCCCATAAGGTATATATATTCTTGTTCAGGATCACTAGCCGAGTCGATCTAGCCATGTCCGTCTGTCCGTCTGTCTGTCCGTCCGGATGCACGCTGAGATCTCGGAAACTATGGGAGCTAGGCTATTGAGTTTTGGCGTGCAGATTCCTGAGCTTCTTACGCAGCGCAAGTTTGTTTCAGTAGAGTGCCACGCCCACTCTAACGCCCACAAACCGCCCAAAACTGTGGCTCCTACAGTTTTGATGCTAGAATAAAAATTTTAACTGAAGTGTATTGTTCTCATCAACACCTATCGATTGACCCAAAAAAAAGTTTGCCACGCCCACTCTAACGCCCACAAACCGCCCACACCTGTGACGCCCACAGTTTTTATGCCAGATAAAAAATTTAAACTGAAATGTATTAGTCTCGTCAATACCTATCGATTGATCAAAAAAAAAAATTTGCAACGCCCACTCTAACGTCCATAACGCTTAAGTCTGTCTACCGACGGTAGGTGGCGTATTTTAATCTCGCTTTGCTGCTTGCATATCTCCATTTCCCTTTGGTCCCTTTACCTGAGTAACGGGTATCTGATAGTCGAGGTACTCGACTTTAGCGTTCTTCCTTGTTTTTACTACCTTTTAAGTTATATTTTTTAATGCAGATAACAACATAATCATTCCACAAGCCCATAAAGGTATGCCATATCGAAAACCGAGTTCATTTGACTTCGCAAAATTAAAATCATTGATATAAAAACGGTCACATTTTTTAAAACCTTTAAACTTATATATTTAAATGCAGATAACAACATTATCATTCCAAAAGCCCATAAATGTATGCCATATCGAAATCCGAGTTCATTTGACCAAGTTATGGGCTTTTAAAGATGGAAAGAAGGCCCATTTTAGTAAACCATCGCAAAACTAAAATCAAAGACATAAAAACGGTCATATTTTTTACAGCCTTTAAAGTTATATATTTTAATGCAGATAACAACATAATCATTCCACAAGCCCATAAATGTATGCCATATCGAAATCAAAGTTCATTTGACCAAGTTATGGGCTTTTAAATATGGAAAGAAGGCCCATTTTAGTAAACCTTTGCAAAACTAAAATCAATGACATAAAAACGGTCATATTTTTTACTACCCTTAAAGTTACATATATTAATGCAGATAGCAACATAATCATTCCACAAGTCCATAAAGGTGTGCCATATCGAAATCCGAGTTCCTTTGACCAAGTTATGGGCTTTTAAATATGGAAAAGAGGCCCAATTCTGTAAACCTTCGCAAAATTAAAATCAATGACATAAAAACGGTCATATTTCTTACTACCTTTTAAGTTATATATTTTAATGCACATAACAACATAATCATTCCACAAACCCAAAAAGGTATGCCATATCGAAAACCGAGTTCATTTGACCAAGCTATGGGCTTTTAAAGATGGAATGAAGGCCCATTTCAGTAAACCTTCGCAAAATTAAAATCAATGACATAAAAACTGTTATATTTTTTACTACCTTTAAAGTAATATTTATTAATGCAGATAACAACATAATCATTCCACAAGCCCATAAAGATATGCCATATCGAAATCCGAGTTCATTTGACCAAGTTATGGGTTTTTAAAGATGGAAAAAAGGGCCAGTTTCATATTTATTACTACCTTTAAAAATATATATATTAGTGTAGATAGCAACATAATCATTCCACAAGCCCATAAGGGTGTGCCATATCGAAATTCGACTTCATTTGAACAAGTTATGGGCCTTTCAAGATGGAAAGAAAGCCCATTTCTGTAAACTTCGCAAAATTAAAATCATTGACATAAAAACGGTCACATTTTTTACAACCTTTAAACTTATATATTTTAATGCAGATAACAACATAATCATTCCACAAGCCCACAAATGTATGCCATATCGAAATCCGAGTTCAGTTGACCAAGCTATGGGCTTTTAAAGATGGAAAGAAAGCCCATTTTAGTAAAGCTTCGCAAAACTAAAAAAAAAACCAAAGACATAAAAACGGTCATGTTTTTTACTACCCTTAAAGTTACATATATTAATGCAGATAGCAACATAATCAATCCACGAGCCCATAAAGGTGTGCCATATCGAAATCCGAGTTCATTTGACCAAGTTATGGGCCTTTAAATATGGAAAGGAGGCCCAATTCTGTAACCCTTCGCGAAATTAAAATCAATGACATAAAAACGGTCATATTTTTTACTACCTTTTAAGTTATATATTTTAATGTAGATAACAACATAATCATTCCACAAGCCCATAAATGTATGCCATATCGAAATCCGAGTTCATTTGACCAAGTTATGGGCTTTTAAAGATAGAAAGAAGGCCCATTTTAGTAAATTTTCGCAAAACTAAAATCAATGACATAAAAACGGTCATATTTTTTACTACCTTTTAAGTTATATATTTTAATGTAGATAACAACATAATCATTCCACAAGCCCATAAATGTATGCCATATCGAAAACCGAGTTCATTTGACCAAGTTATGGGCTTTTAAAGATAGAATGCAGGCCCATTTCAGTAAACCTTCGCAAAATTAAAATCAATGACATAAAAAATGTCATATTTTTTACTACCTTTAAAGTTATATTTATTAATACGGATAACAACATAATAATTCTACAAGCCCATAGAGCTATGCCATATCGAAAACCGAGTTCATTTGACCAAGTTATGGGCTTTTAAAGATGGAAAAAAAGGGCCATTTTCATATTTATTACTACCTTTAAAAATATATATATTAATTTAGATAACAACAAAATCATTCCACAAGCCCATAAAGTTGTGCCATATCGAAATTCGAGTTCATTTGAGCAAGTTATGGGCCTTTCAAGATGGAAAGAAAGCCCATTTCTGTAAACTTCGCAAAATTAAAATCATTGACATAAAAACGGTCACATTTTTTACAACCTTTAAACTTATATATTTTAATGCACATACCAACATAATCATTCCACAAGCCCACAAATGTATGCCATATCGAAATCCGAGTTCATTTGACTAAGCTATGGGCTTTTAAAGATGGAAAGAAAGCCCATTTTAGTAAACCTTCGCAAAACTAAAAAAAAACCAAAGACATAAAAACGGTCATGTTTTTTACTACCCTTAAAGTTACATATATTAATGCAGATAGCAACATAATCAATCCACAAGCCCATAAAGGTGTGCCACATCGAAATCCGAGTTCATTTGACCAAGTTATGGGCTTTTAAAGATGGAATGAAGGCCCATTTCAGTAAACCTTCGCAAAATTAAAATCAATGACATAAAAACTGTCATATTTTTTACAACCTTTAAAGTTATATATTTTAATGCAGAAAACAACATTATCATTCCACAGCCCATAAAGGCATGCCATATCGAAAACCGAGTTCATTTGAACAAGTTATGGGCTTTTAAAGATAGAATGAAGGCCCATTTCTGAGAGCCTTTGCAAAATTAAAACCATTGATATAAAAACGGTCACATTTTTTACAACCTTTAAAGTAATATATTTTAATGCAGATAACAACATAATCATTCCACAAGCCCATAAAGGTATGCCATATCGAAAACCGAGTTCATTTGACCAAGTTATGGGCTTTTAAAGATAGAATGAAGGCCCAATTCAGTAAACCTTCTCAAAATTAAAATCAATGACATAAAAACTGTCATGTTTTTTACTACCTTTAAATTTATATTTATTAATGCAGATAACAACATAATCATTCCACAAGCCCCTATATGTATGCCATATCGAAATCCGAGTTCATTTGACCAAGTTATGGGCTTTTAAAGATGGAATGAAGGCCCATTTCAGTAAACCTTCGCAAAATTAAAATCAATGACATAAAAACTGTCATATTTTTTACAACCTTTAAAGTTATATATTTTAATGCAGATAACAACATAATCATTCCACAAGCCCATAAATGTATGCCATATCGAAATCCGAGTTCATTTGACCATGTTATGGGCTTTTAAAGATAGAAAGGAGGCCCAATTCTGTAACCCTTCGCAAAATTAAAATCAATGACATAAAAACGGTCATATTTTTTACTACCTTTTAAGTTATATTTTTTAATGCAGATAACAACATAATCATTCCACAAGCCCATAAAGGTATGCCATATCGAAAACCGAGTTCATTTGACCAAGTTATGGGCTTTTAAAGATAGAATGAAGGCCCATTTCAGTAAACCTTCGCAAAATTAAAATCAATAACATAAAAACTGTCACATTTTTTACTACCTTTAAAGTTATATTTATTAATACAGATAACAACAAAATCATTCCACAAGCCCATGGAGCTATGCCATATCGAAATCCGAGCTCATTTGAACAAGTTATGGGCTTTTAAAGTTGGAAAGGAAGCCCATTTCTGGAAACCCATACAGCTATGCCATATCGAAATCCGATTTCATTTGACCAAGTTATGGGCTTTTAGAGATGGAAAAAAGGCCCATTTCAGTCAACCTTCGCAAAACTAAAATCAATGACGTTAAAACGGTCATATTTATTACTACCTTTAAAGTTATATATATTAATGCAGATAACAACATAATCATTCCACAAGGCCATAAAGGTGTGCCATATTGAAATCCGAGTTCATTTGACCAAGTTATGGGCTTTTAAATATGGAAAGGAGGCCCAATTCTGTAAACCTACGCAAAATTAAAATCAATGACATAAAACGGTCATATTTATATCCGTTACTCGTAGAGTAAAAGGGTATACTAGATTCGTCGGAAAGTATGTAACAGGCAGAAGGAAGTGTTTCCGACCCCATAAGGTATATATATTCTTGTTCAGGATCACTAGCCGAGTCGATCTAGCCATGTCCGTCTGTCCGTCTGTCTGTCCGTCCGGATGCACGCTGAGATCTCGGAAACTATGGGAGCTAGGCTATTGAGTTTTGGCGTGCAGATTCCTGAGCTTCTTACGCAGCGCAAGTTTGTTTCAGTAGAGTGCCACGCCCACTCTAACGCCCACAAACCGCCCAAAACTGTGGCTCCTACAGTTTTGATGCTAGAATAAAAATTTTAACTGAAGTGTATTGTTCTCATCAACACCTATCGATTGACCCAAAAAAAAGTTTGCCACGCCCACTCTAACGCCCACAAACCGCCCACACCTGTGACGCCCACAGTTTTTATGCCAGATAAAAAATTTAAACTGAAATGTATTAGTCTCGTCAATACCTATCGATTGATCAAAAAAAAAATTTGCAACGCCCACTCTAACGTCCATAACGCTTAAGTCTGTCTACCGACGGTAGGTGGCGTATTTTAATCTCGCTTTGCTGCTTGCATATCTCCATTTCCCTTTGGTCCCTTTACCTGAGTAACGGGTATCTGATAGTCGAGGTACTCGACTTTAGCGTTCTTCCTTGTTTTTACTACCTTTTAAGTTATATTTTTTAATGCAGATAACAACATAATCATTCCACAAGCCCATAAAGGTATGCCATATCGAAAACCGAGTTCATTTGACTTCGCAAAATTAAAATCATTGATATAAAAACGGTCACATTTTTTAAAACCTTTAAACTTATATATTTAAATGCAGATAACAACATTATCATTCCAAAAGCCCATAAATGTATGCCATATCGAAATCCGAGTTCATTTGACCAAGTTATGGGCTTTTAAAGATGGAAAGAAGGCCCATTTTAGTAAACCATCGCAAAACTAAAATCAAAGACATAAAAACGGTCATATTTTTTACAGCCTTTAAAGTTATATATTTTAATGCAGATAACAACATAATCATTCCACAAGCCCATAAATGTATGCCATATCGAAATCAAAGTTCATTTGACCAAGTTATGGGCTTTTAAATATGGAAAGAAGGCCCATTTTAGTAAACCTTCGCAAAACTAAAATCAATGACATAAAAACGGTCATATTTTTTACTACCCTTAAAGTTACATATATTAATGCAGATAGCAACATAATCATTCCACAAGTCCATAAAGGTGTGCCATATCGAAATCCGAGTTCCTTTGACCAAGTTATGGGCTTTTAAATATGGAAAAGAGGCCCAATTCTGTAAACCTTCGCAAAATTAAAATCAATGACATAAAAACGGTCATATTTCTTACTACCTTTTAAGTTATATATTTTAATGCACATAACAACATAATCATTCCACAAACCCAAAAAGGTATGCCATATCGAAAACCGAGTTCATTTGACCAAGTTATGGGCTTTTAAAGATGGAATGAAGGCCCATTTCAGTAAACCTTCGCAAAATTAAAATCAATGACATAAAAACTGTTATATTTTTTACTACCTTTAAAGTAATATTTATTAATGCAGATAACAACATAATCATTCCACAAGCCCATAAAGATATGCCATATCGAAATCCGAGTTCATTTGACCAAGTTATGGGCTTTTAAAGATGGAAAAAAGGGTCAATTTCATATTTATTACTACCTTTAAAAATATATATATTAATGTAGATAACAACATAATCATTCCACAAGCCCATAAGGGTGTGCCATATCGAAATTCGAGTTCATTTGAGCAAGTTATGGGCCTTTCAAGATGGAAAGAATGCCCATTTCTGTAAACTTCGCAAAATTAAAATCATTGACATAAAAACGGTCACATTTTTTACAACCTTTAAACTTATATATTTTAATGCAGATAACAACATAATCATTCCACAAGCCCATAAATGTATGCCATATCGAAATCCGAGTTCATTTGACCAAGTTATGGGCTTTTAAAGATGGAAAGAAGGCCCATTTTAGTAAACCTTCGCAAAACTAAAATCAAAGACATAAAAACGGTCATATTTTTTACAACCTTTAAAGTTATATATTTTAATGCAGATAACAACATAATCATTCCACAAGCCCATAAATGTATGCCATATCGAAATCCGAGTTCATTTGACCAAGTTATGGGCTTTTAAAGATAGAAAGAAGGCCCATTTTAGTAAACCTTCGCAAAACTAAAATCAATGACATAAAAACGGTCATATTTTTTACTACTCTTAAAGTTACATATATTAATGCAGATAGCAACATAATCATTCCACAAGCCCATAAAGGTGTGCCATATCGAAATCCGAGTTCATTTGACCAAGTTATGGGCTCTTAAATATGGAAAGGAGGCCCAATTCTGTAACCCTTCGCAAAATTAAAATCAATGACATAAAAACGGTCATATTTTTTACTACCTTTTAAGTTATATATTTTAATGTAGATAACAACATAATCATTCCACAAGCCCATAAATGTATGCCACCCCGAAAACCGAGTTCATTTGACCAAGTTATGGGATTTTAAAGATAGAATGAAGGCCCATTTCAGTAAACCTTCGCAAAATTAAAATCAATGACATAAAAACTGTCATATTTTTTACTACCTTTAAAGTTATATTTATTAATACAGATAACAACATAATCATTCCACAAGCCCATAAAGCTATGCCATATCGAAATCCGAGTTCATTTGACCAAGTTATGGGCCTTTAAAGATGGAAAAAAGGGCCATTTTCATATTTATTACTACCTTTAAAAATATATATATTAATGTAGATAACAACATAATCATTCCACAAGCCCATAAGGGTGTGCCATATCGAAATCCGAGTTCATTTGACCAAGTTATGGGCTTTTAAATATGGAAAGGAGGCCCAATTCTGTAACCCTTCGCAAAATTAAAATCAATGACATAAAAACTGTCATATTGTTTACTACCTATTAAGTTATATTTTTTAATGCAGATAACAATATAATCATTCCACAAGCCCATAAAGGTATGCCATATCGAAAACCGAGTTCACTTGACCAAGTTATGGGCTTTTAAAGATGGAAAGAAGGCCCATTTTAGTAAACCATCGCAAAACTAAAATCAAAGACATAAAAACGGTCATATTTTTTACAGCCTTTAAAGTTATATATTTTAATGCAGATAACAACATAATCATTCCACAAGCCCATAAATGTATGCCATATCGAAATCCGAGTTCATTTGACCATGTTATGGGCTTTTAAAGATAGAAAGAAGGCCCATTTTAGTAAACCTTCGCAAAACTAAAATCATTGACATAAAAACGGTCATATTTTTTACTACCCTTAAAGTTACATATATTAATGCAGATAACAACATAATCATTCCACAAGCCCATAAAGGTGTGCCATATCGAAATCCGAGTTCGTTTGACCAAGTTATGGGCTTTTAAATATGGAAAGGAGGCCCAATTCTGTAACCCTTCGCAAAATTAAAATCAATGACATAAAAACGGTCATATTTTGTACTACCTTTTAAGTTATATATTTTAATGTAGATAACAACATAATCATTCCACAAGCCCATAAAGGTATGCCATATCGAAAACCGAGTTCACTTGACCAAGTTATGGGCTTTTAAAGATGGAATGAAGGCCCATTTCAGTAAACCTTTGCAAAATTAAAATCAATGACATAAAAACTGTCTATTGTTTACTACCTATTAAGTTATATTTTTTAATGCAGATAACATATAATCATTCCACAAGCCCATAAAGGTATGCCATATCGAAAACCGAGTTCATTTGACCAAGTTATGGGCTTTTAAAGATAGAATGAAGGCCCATTTCAGTAAACCTTCGCAAAATTAAAATCAATAACATAAAAACTGTCATATTTTTTACTACCTTTAAAGTTATATTTATTAATACAGATAACAACAAAATTATTCCACAAGCCCATGGAGCTATGCCATATCGAAATCCGAGCTCATTTGAACAAGTTATGGGCTTTTAAAGATGGAATGAAGGCCCATTTCAGTAAACTTTTGCAAAATTAAAATCAATGACATAAAAACTGTCATATTGTTTACTACCTATTAAGTTATATTTTTTAATGCAGATAACAATATAATCATTCCACAAGCCCATAAAGGTATGCCATATCGAAAACCGAGTTCATTTGACCAAGTTATGGGCTTTTAAAGATAGAATGAAGGCCCATTTCAGTAAACCTTCGCAAAATTAAAATCAATAACATAAAAACTGTCATATTTTTTACTACCTTTAAAGTTATATTTATTAATACAGATAACAACAAAATCATTCCACAAGCCCATGAAGCTATGCCATATCGAAATCCGAGCTCATTTGAACAAGTTATGGGCTTTTAAAGATGGAAAGGAAGCCCATTTCAGTAAACCTTCGCAAAATTAAAATCATTGACATAAAAACGGTCATATTTTTTACTACCTTTAAAGTTATACATTTGAATGCAGAAAACAACATAATCATTCCACAAGCCCATAAAGGTATGCCATATCGAAATCCGAGTTCATTTGACCATGTTATGGGCTTTTAAAGATAGAAAGAAGGCCCATTTTAGTAAACCTTCGCAAAACTAAAATCAATGACATAAAAACGGTCATATTTTTTACTACCTTTTAAGTTATATTTTTTAATGCAGATAACAATATAATCATTCCACAAGCCTATAAAGGTATGCCATATCGAAAACCGAGTTCATTTGACCATGTTATGGGCTTTTAAAGATAGAAAGAAGGCCCATTTTAGTAAACCTTCGCAAAACTAAAATCAATGACATAAAAACGGTCATATTTTGTACTACCTTTAAAGTTATATTTATTAATGCAGATAACAACATAATCATTCCACATGCCCATAAAGCTATGCCATATCGAAATCCGAGTTCATTTGACCAAGTTATGGGCTTTTAAAGATGGAAAAAAGGGTCATTTTCATATTTATTACTACCTTTAAAAATATATATATTAAAGAAGATAACAACATAATCATTCCACAAGCCCATGAAGGTGTGCCATATCGAAATTCGAGTTCATTTGAACAAGTTATGGGCCTTTCAAGATGGAAAGAAAGCCCATTTCTGTAAACTTCGCAAAATTAAAATCATTGACATAAAAACGGTCACATTTTTTACAACCTTTAAACTTATATATTTTAACGCAGGTAACAACATAATCATTTCACAAGCCCATAAAGGTATGCCATATCGAAATCCGAGTTCATTTGACCAAGTTATAGGCTTTTAAAGATGGAAAGGAGGCCCATTTCTGGAAAACTTAGCAAAATTAAAATCAATGACATAAAAACGGTCATATTTTTTACTACCTTTTAAGTTATATTTTTTAATGCAGATAACAATATAATCATTCCACAAGCCCATAAAGGTATGCCATATCGAAAACCGAGTTCACTTGACCAAGTTATGGGCTTTTAAAGATGGAATGAAGGCCCATTTCAGTAAACCTTTGCAAAATTAAAATCAATGACATAAAAACTGTCATATTGTTTACTACCTATTAAGTTATATTTTTTAATGCAGATAACAATATAATCATTCCACAAGCCCATAAAGGTATGCCATATCGAAAACCGAGTTCATTTGACCAAGTTATGGGCTTTTAAAGATGGAATGAAGGCCCATTTCAGTAAACCTTCGCAAAATTAAAATCAATAACATAAAAACTGTCATATTTTTTACTACCTTTAAAGTTATATTTATTAATACAGATAACAACAAAATCATTCCACAAGCCCATGGAGCTATGCCATATCGAAATCCGAGCTCATTTGAACAAGTTATGGGCTTTTAAAGATGGAAAGGAAGCCCATTTCTGGAAACCCATACAGCTATGCCATATCGAAATCCGATTTCATTTGACCAAGTTATGGGCTTTTAGAGATGGAAAAAAGGCCCATTTCAGTAAACCTTCGCAAAACTAAAATCAATGACGTTAAAACGGTCATATTTATTACTACCTTTAAAGTTATATATATTAATGCAGATAACAACATAATCATTCCACAAGGCCATAAAGGTGTGCCATATCGAAATCCGAGTTCATTTGAACAAGTTATGGGCTTTTAAAGATGGAAAGAAGGCCCATTTTAGTAAACCTTCGCAAAACTAAAATCAATGACATAAAAACGGTCATATTTTTTACTACCCTTAAAGTTACATATATTAATGCACATAGCATCATAATCATTCCACAAGCCCATAAAGGTGTGCCATATTGAAATCCGAGTTCATTTGACCAAGTTATGGGCTTTTAAATATGGAAAGGAGGCCCAATTCTGTAAACCTTTGCAAAATTAAAATCAATGACATAAAACGGTCATATTTATATCCGTTACTCGTAGAGTAAAAGGGTATACTAGATTCGTCGGAAAGTATGTAACAGGCAGAAGGAAGTGTTTCCGACCCCATAAAGTATATATATTCTTGTTCAGGATCACTAGCCGAGTCGATCTAGCCATGTCCGTCTGTCCGTCTGTCTGTCCGTCCGGATGCACGCTGAGATCTCGGAAACTATGGGAGCTAGGCTATTGAGTTTTGGCGTGCAGATTCCTGAGCTTCTTACGCAGCGCAAGTTTGTTTCAGTAGAGTGCCACGCCCACTCTAACGCCCACAAACCGCCCAAAACTGTGGCTCCTACAGTTTTGATGCTAGAATAAAAATTTTAACTGAAGTGTATTGTTCTCATCAATACCTATCGATTGACCCAAAAAAAAGTTTGCCACGCCCACTCTAACGCCCACAAACCGCCCACACCTGTGACGCCCACAGTTTTCATGCCAGATAAAAAATTTAAACTGAAATGTATTAGTCTCGTCAATACCTATCGATTGATCAAAAAAAAATTTGCAACGCCCACTCTAACGCCCATAACGCTTAAGTCTGTCTACCGACGGTAGGTGGCGTATTTTAATCTCGCTTTGCTGCTTGCATATCTCCATTTCTCTTTGGTCCCTTTAGCTGAGTAACGGGTATCTGATAGTCGAGGTACTCGACTTTAGCGTTCTTCCTTGTTTTTACTACCTTTTAAGTTATATTTTTTAGGGCAGATAACAACATAATCATTCCACAAGCCCATAAAGGTATGCCATATCGAAAACCGAGTTCATTTGACTTCGCAAAATTAAAATCATTGACATAAAAACGGTCACATTTTTTAAAACCTTTAAACTTATATCTTTGAATGCAGATAACAACATTATCATTCCACAAACCCATAAATGTATGCCATATCGAAATCCGAGTTCATTTGAGCAAGTTATGGGCTTTTAAAGATGGAAAGAAGGCCCATTTTAGTAAACCATCGCAAAACTAAAATCAAAGACATAAAAACGGTCATATTTTTTACAGCCTTTAAAGTTATATATTTTAATGCAGATAACAACATAATCATTCCACAAGCCCATAAATGTATGCCATATCGAAATCAAAGTTCATTTGACCAAGTTATGGGCTTTTAAATATGGAAAGAAGGCCCATTTTAGTAAACCTTCGCAAAACTAAAATCAATGACATAAAAACGGTCATATTTTGTACTACCCTTAAAGTTACATATATTAATGCAGATAGCAACATAATCATTCCACAAGCCCATAAAGGTGTGCCATATCGAAATCCGAGTTCATTTGACCAAGTTATGGGCTTTTAAATATGGAAAGGAGGCCAAATTCTGTAAACCTTCGCAAAATTAAAATCATTGACATAAAAACGGTCACATTTTTTACAACCTTTAAACTTATATATTTTAATGCAGATAACAACATAATCATTCCACAAGCCCATAAAGGCATGCCATATCGAAAACCGAGTTCATTTGACCAAGTTATGGGCTTTTAAAGATGGAAAGGAGGCCCATTTCTGGAAACCTTCGCAAAATTAAAATCAATGACATAAAAACTGTCATATTTTTTACTACCTTTAAAGTTATATATTTTATTGCAGATAACAACATAATCATTCCAAAAGCCCATAAATGTATGCCATATCGAAATCCGAGTTCATTTGACCAAGTTATGGGCTTTTAAAGATGGAAAGAAGGCCCATTTTAGTAAACCTTCGCAAAACTAAAATCAATGACATAAAAACGGTCATATTTTTTACTACCCTTAAAGTTACATATGTTAATGCAGATAGCAACATAATCATTCCACAAGCCCATAAAGGTGTGCCATATCGAAATCCGAGTTCATTTGACCAAGTTATGGGCTTTTATATATGGAATGGAGGCTCATTTCTGTAAACCTTCGCAAAATTCAAATCAGTGACATTAAAACGGTCATATTTTTTACTACCTTTAAAGTTACATATTTTAATGCAGAAAACAACATTATCATTCCACAAGCCCAAAAAGGTATGCCATATCGAAATCCGAGTTCATTTGACCAAGTTATGGGTTTTTAAAGATGGAAAAAAGGGCCATTTTCATATTTATTACTACCTTTAAAAATATATATATTAATGTAGATAACAACATAATCATTCCACAAGCCCATAAAGGTGTGCCATATCGAAATTCGAGTTCATTTGAACAAGTTATGGGCCTTTCAAGATAGAAAGAAAGCTCATTTCTGTAAACTTCGCAAAATTAAAATCATTGACATAAAAACAGTCACATTTTTTAAACCCCTAAACTTATATATTTTAGTGCAGATAACAACATAATCATTCCACAAGCCCATAAATGTATGCCATATCGAAATCCGAGTTCATTTGACCTAGCTATGGGCTTTTAAAGATGGAAAGAAGGCCCATTTTAGTAAACCTTCGCAAAACTAAATCAAAGACATAAAAACGGTCATATTTTTTACTTCCCTTAAAGTTACATATATTAATGCAGATAGAAACATAATCATTCCACAAGCCCATAAAAGTGTGCCATATCGAAATCCGAGTTCATTTGACCAAGTTATGGGCTTTTAAAGATGGAAAGGAGGCCCATTTCTGGAAACCTTCGCAAAATTTAAATCATTGACATAAAAACGGTCACATTTTTTACAACCTTTAAACTTATATATTTTAATGCAGATAACAACATAATCATTCCACAAGCCCATAAAGGCATGCCATATCGAAAACCGAGTTCATTTGACCAAGTTATGGGCTTTTAAAGATGGAAAGAAGGCCCATTTTAGTAAACCTTCGCAAAACTAAAATCAATGACATAAAAACGGTCATATTTTTTACTACCCTTAAAGTTACATATGTTAATGCAGATAGCAACATAATCATTCCACAAGCCCATAAAGGTGTGCCATATCGAAATCCGAGTTCATTTGACCAAGTTATGGGCTTTTATATATGGAATGGAGGCTCATTTCTGTAAACCTTCGCAAAATTCAAATCAGTGACATAAAAACGGTCATATTTTTTACTACCTTTTAAGTTATATATATTAATGCAGATAACAACATAATCATTCCACAAGCGCATAAAGGCATGCCATATCGAAAACCGAGTTCATTTGACCAAGCTATGGGCTTTTAAAGATGGAAAGAAGGCCCATTTAGTAATCGTAGTAAAATTCCACAAGCCCATAAAAGTGTGCCATATCGAAATCCGAGTTCATTTGACCAAGTTATGGGCTTTTAAAGATGGAAAGGAGGCCCATTTCTGGAAACCTTCGCAAAATTAAAATCATTGACATTAAAACGGTCATATTTTTTACTACCTTTAAAGTTACATATTTTAATGCAGAAAACAACATTATCATTCCACAAGCCCATAAAGGTATGCCATATCGAAATCCGAGTTCATTTGACCAAGTTATGGGTTTTTAAAGATGGAAAAAAGGGTCATTTTCATATTTATTACTACCTTTAAAAATATATATATTAATGTAGATAACAACATAATCATTCCACAAGCCCATAAAGGTGTGCCATATCGAAATTCGAGTTCATTTGAACAAGTTATGGGCCTTTCAAGATAGAAAGAAAGCTCATTTCTGTAAACTTCGCAAAATTAAAATCATTGACATAAAAACAGTCACATTTTTTAAAACCCTTAAACTTATATATTTTAGTGCAGATAACAACATAATCATTCCACAAGCCCATAAATGTATGCCATATCGAAATCCGAGTTCATTTGACCTAGCTATGGGCTTTTAAAGATGGAAAGAAGGCCCATTTTAGTAAACCTTCGCAAAACTAAATCAAAGACATAAAAACGGTCATATTTTTTACTTCCCTTAAAGTTACATATATTAATGCAGATAGCAACATAATCAATCCACAAGCCCATAAAGGTGTGCCACATCGAAATCCGAGTTCATTTGACCAAGTTATGGGCTTTTAAAGATGGAAAGGAAGCCCATTTCTGTAAACCTTTGCAAAATTAAAATCATTGACATTAAAACGGTCATATTTTTTACTACCTTTAAAGTTATATATTTTAATGCAGAAAACAACATTATCATTCCACAAGCCCATAAAGGCATGCCATATCGAAAACCGAGTTCATTTGACCAAGTTATGGGCTTTTAAAGACGGAAAGGAGGCCCATTTCTGGAAACCTTCGCAAAATAAAATCAATGACATAAAAACGGTCATATTTTTTACTACCTTTAAAGTTATATATTTAAATGCAGATAACAACATAATTATTCCACAAGCCCATAAATGTATGCCATATCGAAATCCGAGTTCATTTGACCAAGTTATGGGCTTTTAAAGATGGAAAGAAGGCCCATTTTAGTAAAACTTCGCAAAACTAAAATCATTGACTTAAAAACGTTTATATTTTTTACAACCCTTAAAGTTACATATATTAATGCAGATAGCAACATAATCATTCCACAAGCCCATAAAGGTATGCCATATCGAAAACCCAGTTCATTTGACCAAGTTATGGGTTTTTAAAGATGGAAAAAAGGGCCATTTTCATATTTATTACTACCTTTAAAAATATATATATTAATGTAGATAACAACATAATCATTCCGCAAGCTTATAAAGGTGTGCCATATCGAAATTCGAGTTCATTTGAACAAGTTATGGGTCTTTCAAGATAGAAAGAAAGCTCATTTCTGTAAACTTCGCAAAATTAAAATCATTGACATAAAAACAGTCACATTTTTTAAAACCTTTAAACTTATATATTTTAGTGCAGATAACAACATAATCATTCCACAAGCCCATAAATGTATGCCATATCGAAATCCGAGTTCATTTGACCTAGCTATGGGCTTTTAAAGATGGAAAGAAGGCCCATTTTAGTAAACCTTCGCAAAACTAAATCAAAGACATAAAAACGGTCATATTTTTTACTTCCCTTAAAGTTACATATATTAATGCAGATAGCAACATAATCAATCCACAAGCCCAGAAAGGTGTGCCACATCGAAATCCGAGTTCATTTGACCAAGTTATGGGCTTTTAAAGATGGAAAAAAAGCCCATTTCTGTAAACCTTTGCAAAATTAAAATCATTGACATTAAAACGGTCATATTTTTTACTACCTTTAAAGTTATATATTTTAATGCAGAAAACAACATTATCATTCCACAAGCCCATAAAGGCATGCCATATCGAAAACCGAGTTCATTTGACCAAGTTATGGGCTTTTAAAGATGGAAAGGAGGCCCATTTCTGGAAACCTTCGCAAAATAAAATCAATGACATAAAAACGGTCATATTTTTTACTACCTTTAAAGTTATATATTTAAATGCAGATAACAACATAATTATTCCACAAGCCCATAAATGTATGCCATATCGAAATCCGAGTTCATTTGACCAAGTTATGGGCTTTTAAAGATGGAAAGAAGGCCCATTTTAGTAAAACTTCGCAAAACTAAAATCATTGACTTAAAAACGTTCATATTTTTTACTACCTTTAAAGTTACATATTTTAATGCAGAAAACAACATTATCATTCCACAAGCCCATAAAGGTATGCCATATCGAAATCCGAGTTCATTTGACCAAGTTATGGGTTTTTAAAGATGGAAAGGAGGCCCATTTCTGGAAACCTTCGCAAAACTAAATCAAAGACATAAAAACGGTCATATTTTTTACTTCCCTTAAAGTTACATATATTAATGCAGATAGCAACATAATCAATCCACAAGCCCATAAAGGTGTGCCACATCGAAATCCGAGTTCATTTGACCAAGTTATGGGCTTTTAAAGATGGAAAGGAAGCCCATTTCTGTAAACCTTTGCAAAATTAAAATCATTGACATTAAAACGGTCATATTTTTTACTACCTTTAAAGTTATATATTTTAATGCAGAAAACAACATTATCATTCCACAAGCCCATAAAGGCATGCCATATCGAAAACCGAGTTCATTTAACCAAGTTATGGGCTTTTAAAGATGGAAAGGAGGCCCATTTCTGGAAACCTTCGCAAAATAAAATCAATGACATAAAAACGGTCATATTTTTTACTACCTTTAAAGTTATATATTTAAATGCAGATAACAACATAATTATTCCACAAGCCCATAAATGTATGCCATATCGAAATCCGAGTTCATTTGACCAAGTTATGGGTTTTTAAAGATGGAAAATAGGGCCATTTTCATATTTATTACTACCTTTAAAAATATATATATTAATGTAGATAACAACATAATCATTCCACAAGCCCATAAAGGTGTGCCACATCGAAATCCGAGTTCATTTGACCAAGTTATGGGCTTTTAAAGATGGAAAGGAGGCCCATTTCTGGAAACCTTCGCAAAATTAAAATCATTGACATAAAAACGGTCACATTTTTTACAACCTTTAAACTTATATATTTTAATGCAGATAACAACATAATCATTCCACAAGCCCATAAAGGCATGCCATATCGAAAACCGAGTTCATTTGACCAAGTTATGGGCTTTTAAAGATGGAAAGAAGGCCCATTTTAGTAAACCTTCGCAAAACTAAAATCAATGACATAAAAACGGTCATATTTTTTACTACCCTTAAAGTTACATATGTTAATGCAGATAGCAACATAATCATTCCACAAGCCCATAAAGGTGTGCCATATCGAAATCCGAGTTCATTTGACCAAGTTATGGGCTTTTATATATGGAATGGAGGCTCATTTCTGTAAACCTTCGCAAAATTCAAATCAGTGACATAAAAACGGTCATATTTTTTACTACCTTTTAAGTTATATATATTAATGCAGATAACAACATAATCATTCCACAAGCGCATAAAGGCATGCCATATCGAAAACCGAGTTCATTTGACCAAGCTATGGGCTTTTAAAGATGGAAAGAAGGCCCATTTTAGTAAACCTTCGCAAAACTAAAATCAATGACATAAAAAACGGTCATATTTTTTACTACCCTTAAAGTTACATATATTAATGCAGATAGAAACATAATCATTCCACAAGCGCATAAAAGTGTGCCAAATCGAAATCCGAGTTCATTTGACCAAGTTATGGGCTTTTAAAGATGGAAAGGAGGCCCATTTCTGGAAACCTTCGCAAAATTAAAATCATTGACATTAAAACGGTCATATTTTTTACTACCTTTAAAGTTACATATTTTAATGCAGAAAACAACATTATCATTCCACAAGCCCATAAAGGTATGCCATATCGAAATCCGAGTTCATTTGACCAAGTTATGGGTTTTTAAAGATGGAAAAAAGGGTCATTTTCATATTTATTACTACCTTTAAAAATATATATATTAATGTAGATAACAACATAATCATTCCACAAGCCCATAAAGGTGTGCCATATCGAAATTCGAGTTCATTTGAACAAGTTATGGGCCTTTCAAGATAGAAAGAAAGCTCATTTCTGTAAACTTCGCAAAATTAAAATCATTGACATAAAAACAGTCACATTTTTTAAAACCCTTAAACTTATATATTTTAGTGCAGATAACAACATAATCATTCCACAAGCCCATAAATGTATGCCATATCGAAATCCGAGTTCATTTGACCTAGCTATGGGCTTTTAAAGATGGAAAGAAGGCCCATTTTAGTAAACCTTCGCAAAACTAAATCAAAGACATAAAAACGGTCATATTTTTTACTTCCCTTAAAGTTACATATATTAATGCAGATAGCAACATAATCAATCCACAAGCCCATAAAGGTGTGCCACATCGAAATCCGAGTTCATTTGACCAAGTTATGGGCTTTTAAAGATGGAAAGGAAGCCCATTTCTGTAAACCTTTGCAAAATTAAAATCATTGACATTAAAACGGTCATATTTTTTACTACCTTTAAAGTTATATATTTTAATGCAGAAAACAACATTATCATTCCACAAGCCCATAAAGGCATGCCATATCGAAAACCGAGTTCATTTGACCAAGTTATGGGCTTTTAAAGACGGAAAGGAGGCCCATTTCTGGAAACCTTCGCAAAATAAAATCAATGACATAAAAACGGTCATATTTTTTACTACCTTTAAAGTTATATATTTAAATGCAGATAACAACATAATTATTCCACAAGCCCATAAATGTATGCCATATCGAAATCCGAGTTCATTTGACCAAGTTATGGGCTTTTAAAGATGGAAAGAAGGCCCATTTTAGTAAAACTTCGCAAAACTAAAATCATTGACTTAAAAACGTTTATATTTTTTACAACCCTTAAAGTTACATATATTAATGCAGATAGCAACATAATCATTCCACAAGCCCATAAAGGTATGCCATATCGAAAACCCAGTTCATTTGACCAAGTTATGGGTTTTTAAAGATGGAAAAAAGGGCCATTTTCATATTTATTACTACCTTTAAAAATATATATATTAATGTAGATAACAACATAATCATTCCACAAGCTTATAAAGGTGTGCCATATCGAAATTCGAGTTCATTTGAACAAGTTATGGGTCTTTCAAGATAGAAAGAAAGCTCATTTCTGTAAACTTCGCAAAATTAAAATCATTGACATAAAAACAGTCACATTTTTTAAAACCTTTAAACTTATATATTTTAGTGCAGATAACAACATAATCATTCCACAAGCCCATAAATGTATGCCATATCGAAATCCGAGTTCATTTGACCTAGCTATGGGCTTTTAAAGATGGAAAGAAGGCCCATTTTAGTAAACCTTCGCAAAACTAAATCAAAGACATAAAAACGGTCATATTTTTTACTTCCCTTAAAGTTACATATATTAATGCAGATAGCAACATAATCAATCCACAAGCCCATAAAGGTGTGCCACATCGAAATCCGAGTTCATTTGACCAAGTTATGGGCTTTTAAAGATGGAAAGGAAGCCCATTTCTGTAAACCTTTGCAAAATTAAAATCATTGACATTAAAACGGTCATATTTTTTACTACCTTTAAAGTTATATATTTTAATGCAGAAAACAACATTATCATTCCACAAGCCCATAAAGGCATGCCATATCGAAAACCGAGTTCATTTGACCAAGTTATGGGCTTTTAAAGATGGAAAGGAGGCCCATTTCTGGAAACCTTCGCAAAATAAAATCAATGACATAAAAACGGTCATATTTTTTACTACCTTTAAAGTTATATATTTAAATGCAGATAACAACATAATTATTCCACAAGCCCATAAATGTATGCCATATCGAAATCCGAGTTCATTTGACCAAGTTATGGGTTTTTAAAGATGGAAAAAAGGGCCATTTTCATATTTATTACTACCTTTAAAAATATATATATTAATGTAGATAACAACATAATCATTCCACAAGCCCATAAAGGTGTGCCACATCGAAATCCGAGTTCATTTGACCAAGTTATGGGCTTTTAAAGATGGAAAGGAAGCCCATTTCTGTAAACCTTTGCAAAATTAAAATCATTGACATTAAAACGGTCATATTTTTTACTACCTTTAAAGTTATATATTTTAATGCAGAAAACAACATTATCATTCCACAAGCCCATAAAGGCATGCCATATCGAAAACCGAGTTCATTTGACCAAGTTATGGGCTTTTAAAGATGGAAAGGAGGCCCATTTCTGGAAACCTTCGCAAAATAAAATCAATGACATAAAAACGGTCATATTTTTTACTACCTTTAAAGTTATATATTTAAATGCAGATAACAACATAATTATTCCACAAGCCCATAAATGTATGCCATATCGAAATCCGAGTTCATTTGACCAAGTTATGGGCTTTTAAAGATGGAAAGAAGGCCCATTTTAGTAAAACTTCGCAAAACTAAAATCATTGACTTAAAAACGTTCATATTTTGTACTACCTTTAAAGTTACATATTTTAATGCAGAAAACAACATTATCATTCCACAAGCCCATAAGGGTATGCCATATCGAAATCCGAGTTCATTTGACCAAGTTATGGGTTTTTAAAGATGGAAAAAAGGGCCATTTTCATATTTATTACTACCTTTAAAAATATATATATTAATGTAGATAACAACATAATCATTCCACAAGCCCATAAAGGTGTGCCATATCGAAATTCGAGTTCATTTGAACAAGTTATGGGCCTTTCAAGATAGAAAGAAAGCTCATTTCTGTAAACTTCGCAAAATTAAAATCATTGACATAAAAACAGTCACATTTTTTAAAACCTTTAAACTTATATATTTTAGTGCAGATAACAACATAATCATTCCACAAGCCCATAAATGTATGCCATATCGAAATCCGAGTTCATTTGACCTAGCTATGGGCTTTTAAAGATGGAAAGAAGGCCCATTTTAGTAAACCTTCGCAAAACTAAATCAAAGACATAAAAACGGTCATATTTTTTACTTCCCTTAAAGTTACATATATTAATGCAGATAGCAACATAATCAATCCACAAGCCCATAAAGGTGTGCCACATCGAAATCCGAGTTCATTTAACCAAGTTATGGGCTTTTAAAGATGGAAAGGAAGCCCATTTCTGTAAACCTTTGCAAAGTTAAAATCATTGACATTAAAACGGTCATATTTTTTACTACCTTTAAAGTTATATATTTTAATGCAGAAAACAACATTATCATTCCACAAGCCCATAAAGGCATGCCATATCGAAAACCGAGTTCATTTGACCAAGTTATGGGCTTTTAAAGATGGAAAGGAGGCCCATTTCTGGAAACCTTCGCAAAATAAAATCAATGACATAAAAACGGTCATATTTTTTACTACCTTTAAAGTTATATATTTAAATGCAGATAACAACATAATTATTCCACAAGCCCATAAATGTATGCCATATCGAAATCCGAGTTCATTTGACCAAGTTATGGGCTTTTAAAGATGGAAAGAAGGCCCATTTTAGTAAAACTTCGCAAAACTAAAATCATTGACATAAAAACGTTCATATTTTTTACTACCTTTAAAGTTACATATTTTAATGCAGAAAACAACATTATCATTCCACAAGCCCATAAAGGTATGCCATATCGAAATCCGAGTTCATTTGACCAAGTTATGGGTTTTTAAAGATGGAAAGAAGGCCCATTTCTGGAAACCTTCGCAAAACTAAATCAAAGACATAAAAACGGTCATATTTTTTACTTCCCTTAAAGTTACATATATTAATGCAGATAGCAACATAATCAATCCACAAGCCCATAAAGGTGTGCCACATCGAAATCCGAGTTCATTTGACTAAGTTATGGGCTTTTAAAGATGGAAAGGAAGCCCATTTCTGTAAACCTTTGCAAAATTAAAATCATTGACATTAAAACGGTCATATTTTTTACTACCTTTAAAGTTATATATTTTAATGCAGAAAACAACATTATCATTCCACAAGCCCATAAAGGCATGCCATATCGAAAACCGTGTTCATTTGACCAAGTTATGGGCTTTTAAAGATGGAAAGGAGGCCCATTTCTGGAAACCTTCGCAAAATAAAATCAATGACATAAAAACGGTCATATTTTTTACTACCTTTAAAGTTATATATTTAAATGCAGATAACAACATAATTATTCCACAAGCCCATAAATGTAAGCCATATCGAAATCCGAGTTCATTTGACCAAGTTATGGGTTTTTAAAGATGGAAAAAAGGGCCATTTTCATATTTATTACTACCTTTAAAAATATATATATTAATGTAGATAACAACATAATCAATCCACAAGCCCATAAAGGTGTGCCACATCGAAATCCGAGTTCATTTGACCAAGTTATGGGCTTTTAAAGATGGAAAGGAAGCCCATTTCTGTAAACCTTTGCAAAGTTAAAATCATTGACATTAAAACGGTCATATTTTTTACTACCTTTAAAGTTATATATTTTAATGCAGAAAACGACATTATCATTCCACAAGCCCATAAAGGCATGCCATATCGAAAACCGAGTTCATTTGACCAAGTTATGGGCTTTTAAAGATGGAAAGGAGGCCCATTTCTGGAAACCTTCGCAAAATAAAATCAATGACATAAAAACGGTCATATTTTTTACTACCTTTAAAGTTATATATTTAAATGCAGATAACAACATAATTATTCCACAAGCCCATAAATGTATGCCATATCGAAATCCGAGTTCATTTGACCAAGTTATGGGCTTTTAAAGATGGAAAGAAGGCCCATTTTAGTAAAACTTCGCAAAACTAAAATCATTGAATTAAAAACGTTCATATTTTTTACTACCTTTAAAGTTACATATTTTAATGCAGAAAACAACATTATCATTCCACAAGCCCATAAAGGTATGCCATATCGAAATCCGAGTTCATTTGACCAAGTTATGGGTTTTTAAAGATGGAAAGAAGGCCCATTTCTGGAAACCTTCGCAAAACTAAATCAAAGACATAAAAACGGTCATATTTTTTACTTCCCTTAAAGTTACATATATTAATGCAGATAGCAACATAATCAATCCACAAGCCCATAAAGGTGTGCCACATCGAAATCCGAGTTCATTTGACCAAGTTATGGGCTTTTAAAGATGGAAAGGAAGCCCATTTCTGTAAACCTTTGCAAAATTAAAATCATTGACATTAAAACGGTCATATTTTTTACTACCTTTAAAGTTATATATTTTAATGCAGAAAACAACATTATCATTCCACAAGCCCATAAAGGCATGCCATATCGAAAACCGAGTTCATTTGACCAAGTTATGGGCTTTTAAAGATGGAAAGGAGGCCCATTTCTGGAAACCTTCGCAAAATAAAATCAATGACATAAAAACGGTCATATTTTTTACTACCTTTAAAGTTATATATTTAAATGCAGATAACAACATAATTATTCCACAAGCCCATAAATGTATGCCATATCGAAATCCGAGTTCATTTGACCAAGTTATGGGTTTTTAAAGATGGAAAAAAGGGCCATTTTCATATTTATTACTACCTTTAAAAATATATATATTAATGTAGATAACAACATAATCATTCCACAAGCCCATAAAGGTGTGCCACATCGAAATCCGAGTTCATTTGACCAAGTTATGGGCTTGTAAAGATGGAAAGGAAGCCCATTTCTGTAAACCTTTGCAAAATTAAAATCATTGACATTAAAACGGTCATATTTTTTACTACCTTTAAAGTTATATATTTTAATGCAGAAAACGACATTATCATTCCACAAGCCCATAAAGGCATGCCATATCGAAAACCGAGTTCATTTGACCAAGTTATGGGCTTTTAAAGATGGAAAGGAGGCCCATTTCTGGAAACCTTCGCAAAATAAAACAAGGAAGAACGCTATAGTCGAGTACCTCGACTATCAGATACCCGTTACTCAAAGGGAAATGGAGATATGCAAGCAGCAAAGCGAAATTAAAATGCGCCACCTACCGGCGGTAGACAGATTTAAGCGTTATGGGCGTTAGAGTGGGCGTGGCAGAATTATTTTTGGATCAATCGATAGGTATTGACGACACCAATACATTTCAGTTAAAATTTTTTATCTAGCATGCAAATTGTGGGCGTCACAGGTTTTCGCGGTTTGTGGGCGTTTAAGTGGGCGTGGCTAACTTTTTTTTAGGTCAATCGATAGGTTTTGATGAGAACAATGCATTTCAGTTAAAATTTTCTATCTAGCATCAAAACTGTAGGAGTTACAGTTTTGGGCGGTTTGTGGGCGTTAGAGTGGGTGTGGCAGTCTACTGAAACAAACTTGCGCTGCGTAAGAAGCTCAGGAATCTGTACGCCAAATCTCAATAGCCTAGCTCTCATAGTTTCCGAGATCTCAGCGTTCATCCGGACGGACAGACAGACGGACAGACGGTCAGACGGACAGACGGACAGACGGACATGGCTAGATCGACTCGGCTAGTGATCCTGATCAAGAATATATATACTTTATGGGGTCGGAAACGCTTCCTTCTGCCTGTTACATACTTTCCGACGAATCTAGTATACCCTTTTACTCTACGAGTAACGAGTATAATCAATGACATAAAAACGGTCATATTTTTTACTACCTTTAAAGTTATATATTTAAATGCAGATAACAACATAATTATTCCACAAGCCCATAAATGTATGCCATATCGAAATCCGAGTTCATTTGACCAAGTTATGGGCTTTTAAAGATGGAAAGAAGGCCCATTTTAGTAAAACTTCGCAAAACTAAAATCATTGACTTAAAAACGTTCATATTTTTTACTACCTTTAAAGTTACATATTTTAATGCAGAAAACAACATTATCATTCCACAAGCCCATAAGGGTATGCCATATCGAAATCCGAGTTCATTTGACCAAGTTATGGGTTTTTAAAGATGGAAAAAAGGGCCATTTTCATATTTATTACTACCTTTAAAAATATATATATTAATGTAGATAACAACATAATCATTCCACAAGCCCATAAAGGTGTGCCATATCGAAATTCGAGTTCATTTGAACAAGTTATGGGCCTTTCAAGATAGAAAGAAAGCTCATTTCTGTAAACTTCGCAAAATTAAAATCATTGACATAAAAACAGTCACATTTTTTAAAACCTTTAAACTTATATATTTTAATGCAGAAAACAACATTATCATTCCACAAGCCCATAAGGGTATGCCATATCGAAATCCGAGTTCATTTGACCAAGTTATGGGCTTTTAAAGATGGAAAGAAGGCCCATTTTAGTAAAACTTCGCAAAACTAAAATCATTGACTTAAAAACGTTCATATTTTTTTCTACCTTTAAAGTTACATATTTTAATGCAGAAAACAACATTATCATTCCACAAGCCCATAAGGGTATGCCATATCGAAATCCGAGTTCATTTGACCAAGTTATGGGTTTTTAAAGATGGAAAAAAGGGCCATTTTCATATTTATTACTACCTTTAAAAATATATATATTAATGTAGATAACAACATAATCATTCCACAAGCCCATAAAGGTGTGCCATATCGAAATTCGAGTTCATTTGAACAAGTTATGGGCCTTTCAAGATAGAAAGAAAGCTCATTTCTGTAAACTTCGCAAAATTAAAATCATTGACATAAAAACAGTCACATTTTTTAAAACCTTTAAACTTATATATTTTAATGCAGAAAACAACATTATCATTCCACAAGCCCATAAGGGTATGCCATATCGAAATCCGAGTTCATTTGACCAAGTTATGGGCTTTTAAAGATGGAAAGGAGGCCCATTTCTGGAAACCTTCGCAAAATAAAATCAATGACATAAAAGCGGTCATATTTTTTACTACCTTTAAAGTTATATATTTAAATGCAGATAACAACATAATTATTCCACAAGCCCATAAATGTATGCCATATCGAAATCCGAGTTCATTTGACCAAGTTATGGGTTTTTAAAGATGGAAAAAAGGGCCATTTTCATATTTATTACTACCTTTAAAAATATATATATTAATGTAGATAACAACAAAATCATTCCACAAGCCCATAAAGGTGTGCCACATCGAAATCCGAGTTCATTTGACCAAGTTATGGGCTTTTAAAGATGGAAAGGAAGCCCATTTCTGTAAACCTTTGCAAAATTAAAATCATTGACATTAAAACGGTCATATTTTTTACTACCTTTAAAGTTATATATTTAAATGCAGATAACAACATAATTATTCCACAAGCCCATAAATGTATGCCATATCGAAATCCGAGTTCATTTGACCTAGCTATGGGCTTTTAAAGATGGAAAGAAGGCCCATTTTAGTAAACCTTCGCAAAACTAAATCAAAGACATAAAAACGGTCATATTTTTTACTTCCCTTAAAGTTACATATATTAATGCAGATAGCAACATAATCAATCCACAAGCCCATAAAGGTGTGCCACATCGAAATCCGAGTTCATTTGACCAAGTTATGGGCTTTTAAAGATGGAAAGGAAGCCCATTTCTGTAAACCTTTGCAAAGTTAAAATCATTGACATTAAAACGGTCATATTTTTTACTACCTTTAAAGTTATATATTTTAATGCAGAAAACAACATTATCATTCCACAAGCCCATAAAGGCATGCCATATCGAAAACCGAGTTCATTTGACCAAGTTATGGGCTTTGAAAGATGGAAAGGAGGCCCATTTCTGGAAACCTTCGCAAAATAAAATCAATGACATAAAAGCGGTCATATTTTTTACTACCTTTAAAGTTATATATTTAAATGCAGATAACAACATAATTATTCCACAAGCCCATAAATGTATGCCATATCGAAATCCGAGTTCATTTGACCAAGTTATGGGCTTTTAAAGATGGAAAGAAGGCCCATTTTAGTAAAACTTCGCAAAACTAAAATCATTGACTTAAAAACGTTCATATTTTTTACTACCTTTAAAGTTACATATTTTAATGCAGAAAACAACATTATCATTCCACAAGCCCATAAAGGTATGCCATATCGAAATCCGAGTTCATTTGACCAAGTTATGGGTTTTTAAAGATGGAAAGAAGGCCCATTTTAGTAAACCTTCGCAAAACTAAATCAAAGACATAAAAACGGTCATGTTTTTTACTTCCCTTAAAGTTACATATATTAATGCAGATAGTAACATAATCAATCCACAAGCCCATAAAGGTGTGCCACATCGAAATCCGATTTCATTTGACCAAGTTATGGGCTTTTAAAGATGGAAAGGAAGCCCATTTCTGTAAACCTTTGCAAAGTTAAAATCATTGACATTAAAACGGTCATATTTTTTACTACCTTTAAAGTTACATATATTAATGCAGATAGCAACATAATCATTCCACAAGCCCATAAAGGTATGCCATATCGAAAACCGAGTTCATTTGACAAAGTTATGGGCTTTTAAAGATGGAAAGAAAGCCCATTTCTGTAAACCTTCGCAAAATTAAATTCATTGACATAAAAACGGTCATATTTTTTACTACCTTTAGTTATATTTATTAATACAGATAACAACATAATCATTCCACAAGCCCATAAAGCTATGCCATATCGAAATCCGAGTTCATTTGACCAAGTTATGGGCTTTTAAAGATGGAAAAAAGGGCCATTTTCATATTTATTACTACCTTTAAAAATATATATATTAATGTACATAACAACATAATCATTCCACAAGCCCATAAAGGTGTGCCATATCGAAATTCGAGTTCATTTGAACAAGTTATCGGCCTTTCAAGATGGAAAGAAAGCCCATTTCTGTAAACTTCGCAAAATTAAAATCATTGACATAAAAACGGTCACATTTTTTAAAACCTTTAAACTTATATATTTAAATGCAGATAACAACATTGTTATTCCACAAGCCCATAAATGTATGCCATATCGAAATCCGAGTTCATTTGACCAAGTTATGGGCTTTTAAAGATGGAAAGAAGGCCCATTTTAGTAAACCATCGCAAAACTAAAATCAAAGACATAAAAACGGTCATATTTTTTACAACCTTTAAACTTATATATTTAAATGCAGATAACAACATTATCATTCCACAAGCCCATAAAGCTATGCCATATCGAAATCCGAGTTCATTTGACCAAGCTATGGGCTTTTAAAGATGGAAAAAAGGGCCATTTTCATATTTATTACTACCTTTAAAAATATATATATTAATGTACATAACAACATAATCATTCCACAAGCCCATAAAGGTGTGCCATATCGAAATTCGAGTTTATTTGAACAAGTTATCGGCCTTTCAAGATGGAAAGAAAGCCCATTTCTGTAAACTTCGCAAAATTAAAATCATTGACATAAAAACGGTCACATTTTTTAAAACCTTTAAAGTTATATATTTTAATGCAGATAACAACATAATCATTCCACAAGCCCATAAATGTATGCCATATCGAAATCAAAGTTCATTTGACCAAGTTATGGGCTTTTAAATATTGAAAGGAGGCCCAATTCTGCAAACCTTCGCAAAATTAAAATCATTGACATAAAAACGGTCACATTTTTTACAACCTTTAAACTTATATATTTTAATGCAGATAACAACATAATCATTCCACAAGCCCATAAAGGCATGCCATATCGAAAACCGAGTTCATTTGACCAAGTTATGGGCTTTGAAAGATGGAAAGGAGGCCCATTTCTGGAAACCTTCGCAAAATTAAAATCAATGACATAAAAACTGTCAAATTTTTTACTACCTTTAAAGTTATATATTTAAATGCAGATAACAACATTGTCATTCCACAAGCCCACAAATGTATGCCATATCGAAATTCGAGTTCATTTGAACAAGTTATCGGCCTTTCAAGATGGAAAGAAAGCCCATTTCTGTAAACTTAGCAAAATTAAAATCATTGACATAAAAACGGTCACATTTTTTAAAACCTTTAAACTTATATATTTTAGTGCAGATAACAACATAATCATTCCACAAGCCCATAAATGTATGCCATATCGAAATCCGAGTTCATTTGACCTAGCTATGGGCTTTTAAAGATGGAAAGAAGGCCCATTTTAGTAAACCTTCGCAAAACTAAATCAAAGACATAAAAACGGTCATATTTTTTACTTCCCTTAAAGTTACATATATTAATGCAGATAGCAACATAATCAATCCACAAGCCCATAAAGGTGTGACACATCGAAATCCGAGTTCATTTGACCAAGTTATGGGCTTTTAAAGATGGAAAGGAAGCCCATTTCTGTAAACCTTTGCAAAATTGAAATCATTGACATTAAAACGGTCATATTTTTTACTACCTTTAAAGTTATATATTTTAATGCAGTAAACAACATTATCATTCCACAAGCCCATAAAGGCATGCCATATCGAAAACCGAGTTCATTTGACCAAGTTATGGGCTTTTAAAGATGGAAAGGAGGCCCATTTCTGGAAACCTTCGCAAAATAAAATCAATGACATAAAAACGGTCATATTTTTTACTACCTTTAAAGTTATATATTTAAATGCAGATAACAACATTATTAGTCCACAAGCCCATAAATGTATGCCATATCGAAATCCGAGTTCATTTGACCAAGTTATGGGCTTTTAAAGATGGAAAGAAGGCCCATTTTAGTAAACCTTCGCAAAACTAAAATCATTGACTTAAAAACGTTCATATTTTTTAAAACCCTTAAAGTTACATATATTAATGCAGATAGCAACATAATCATTCCACAAGCCCATAAAGGTGTGCCATATCGAAATTCGAGTTCATTTGAACAAGTTATCGGCCTTTCAAGATGGAAAGAAAGCCCATTTCTGTAAACTTAGCAAAATTAAAATCATTGACATAAAAACGGTCACATTTTTTAAAACCTTTAAAATTATATATTTAAATGCAGATAAAAACATAATCATTCCACAAGCCCATAAATGTATGCCATATCGAAATCAAAGTTCATTTGACCAAGTTATGGGCTTTTAAAAATGGAAAGAAGGCCCATTTTAGTAAACCTTCGCAAAACCAAAATCAATGACATAAAAACGGTCATATTTTGTACTACCCTTAAAGTTACATATATTAATGCAGATAGCAACATAATCATTCCACAAGCCCATAAAGGTGTGCCATATCGAAATCCGAGTTCATTTGACCAAGTTATGGGCTTTTAAATATGGAAAGGAGGCCCAATTCTGTAAACCTTCGCAAAATTAAAATCATTGACATATAAACGGTCACATTTTTTACAACCTTTAAACTTATATATTTTAATGCAGATAACAACATAATCATTCCACAAGCCCATAAATGTATGCCATATCGAAAACCGAGTTCATTTGACCAAGTTATGGGCTTTTAAAGATGGAAAGGAGGCCCATTTCTGGAAACCTTCGCAAAATTAAAATCATTGACATTAAAACGGTCATATTTTTTACTACCTTTAAAGTTATATATTTTAATGCAGATAACAACATAATCATTCCACAAGCCCATAAAGGTATACCATATCGAAATCCGAGTTCATTTGACCAAGTTATGGGCTTTTAAAGATGGAAAGAAGGCCCATTTCAGTAAAACTTCGCAACTAAAATCAAAGACATTAAAACGGTCATATTTTTTACTACCCTTAAAGTTACATAAGTTAAAAGTTTAGATAGTATTTTATTTAAAAAAATACAAACTTTATTATTTGAGTTCAGATTTACAACTAACTTTTCTTATGTTAATAATTAATAATGTAACCTAGGTGCTGCTGCCGTTTCTGCCGCTGCTGCTGCTGCTGACGTTCTCTGCTATCGTCATTGAACATCGCTGCTGTTGTTGATGTGGTCGGTCCTAATTGGTTGCTGTCGCTGATATTGCTGCTGCCGCGGTGCAGTTGACCATTTCTTATTCTGATTGGTCAACATAATTTGGCAATAATTGTTGTTGCCAAATGCACTCGGCGTTGGGTTCAATCACCCAGCGTTGAAGCTTTCCCACGATCGTAAGGTGGGAAGTGCAAGCTCAGCGCACGTGGCTGCTGAACTCAATTGGGGGCCTATTGGGCAACGTTCTGGCCAGTATAGGGTTACTGTTGGGAAATTGGTGCCTATGCTTTTCTCGCGCTTATAACCAATTTGTTTTTGTTTGGGATTTTGCGCGTGTGGCGATACTCTTACTTGAGCATTTAGCATTCTGGGTGTTAACTCCTCCCCCCTTAAACGCGAATGTCCTCGGTCGCAACGTAAAAGAGTACAGATCCGGAAGGGGATGGCTCTTCAGTTGTTTTCGCTGGAGCTGGCAAGCCTTCTGTTGGTTTGCGCCTTCGCATGAATCGTATGATCAGTCCTAGGGTAACTACAAATAGGGTGATGGCGGATCCATAATTCAGGGAAGAATCTATAATTCCTTCGCTTCTGAGTTTCTCTAGTACTCTTGTGTTGTTTATGTTAAGTTCCTTGACCATTTGTAGTGACAGTACTTCATCTATTTTCGACTTCTCCGCTGTTAATTGAAAAAGTGGGGGTTCCGGTTCGACCGTGCTGGTTTCTTTTGACTTGTAGATGTTTTCTCCAATTGTTACTGTAGAGTTCCTGTATTGGATTATAAATGAGCCCTGTAGTTTTAAGAGTTTTTCGTCCAACGATACAAGTCCGCTAAAGTCGTTCAGCAGTAGAGTTCCTGGCAATATTTCCTCGACATCGGGAATGTGTTGATTGTTGACCCTTTTGCATACTGGTTCCTTAAGGTTGAGCAGAGCATTTACGCAAGTATCGTTACTTAAGTCTAGCAATTTTTCGGAATTACAAATAGTTTTATCGTTATGTGCCTCGCAAGGTTCTGTTATTGCGAATAGCTGTTTCTTACATTCTAGTAGATTTTCATATTTTAGATCGTTAATTATATGGGCTTTTTTTAGTGCTTTTACTTTTAATGTTCTGCAAGTATCTTTATTAATTGTTGGTAGGCTAATAATATAAATGATTTCGTGGCCGTTGGTGGCAAGTTTGACTTTAGCAAATTCTAAAAGTTCTTCTATGTCGAAAAATAAACTGTTTTCTTCTTTAAAAATGTTTTCTACAATGTTGGTTTCTTTTGCTGAGAAAATGAATGAATTTACTGTGTTAGATTTTGCCCAAGTTATTGCGTACAGAATGTTTGTAATTTCCTCTTTAATTAGTTGTATTTTGTATTTTAAAATATTGGCTTTTTGGTCTATTATTCCTTCCGAGCTTTGAGGAAATTTTATAATTGCATTTGTGGCATTACTGAGTTGATTTATTTTTTCGTTAATTAGCCGGATTATTACTACTTGTCTGTTATTATTTTCTAGCTGTTCATTTATTTTATTTTCTACGACCTCATAATCATGGTGATCTGGTGATCCTGCCAGCCACTTCCATGCTGTCCCTATTGCTTCTATTGCTCTTTTTGGTCTTTTTTGTGTTTGCAATCTGCGTAAGTCGGATTTGATTTGTTTTAGTTCGTACGACAGATATGGTTGAAGCGGGTGAGATGAAGTAAGTGATTTAAATGATTCCTCTAAAGTTGTAAATGTCTCTTCGTAGCTGGTCAAGTTGAAAATGTTGATGATTTTAAACGTTCCGTCTTGTTTGGCTGCTAGTCCGGTTTCAAGTGAAATGAGTTGGGAGTTTGAATAGTCGAGGACCGTGGTAATACCCAGGCAGGTTGGTAAAAATAGTCTGAAAAATTATGTTTTAATATTATTTTTATGAATTATTTTTCCGCTTTGAGTTTTAATGGTGGTGTTTTTATTTTCTGCTACTTTTTCTTTTTTATACCTAGGTGTTAGTTTTGACCCTAATCTTTTGTCGATTTTAACGTGTACTATTTCGCCTGGCCTGAAATGTTTTGGTAGGTTCTTGTTTTTGTTATGGTGTTCTAAGTCAAAAAGTTGTTTCTTTTGAATTTTTTGTATTATTTCCTCTCGTGGATTTCTTATATCTTCTGGTGTATTAGGGATTGTGTTTCTAAAAAAAATGTCTATGGGCTTTTCTTTTGTTACTGAATGTATTGATTTATTGTATTCCTGGACCGCCTGAAAAAGTAAATCTTCAAATACCATGCTCCCGTTGTCTTTTTTTAAGCACCTTAAAATTTCGGATAGTGTCGAATGGAACCTTTCTACTTGTCCATTACTTGTTGATGCGTATGGGGCAGTGGTGTGCACTGAGATTTTAAGTTGGTCTTCAAGCATGAATTTTATAGCTGCAGAACTTAAAGAAGGTTCGTTATCCATTATTATCCATTTCGGCATACCGAAAGCTATAAGCATTTCTCTTAAGGGGTTTTTAATATCCTCAGCTGCTCTTGACTGTAAAATTTTTACTTGAGCGTATTTGGAAAATTTGTCAATACCTGTTAATACGCTGTTTTTTTCTGTGATATAAATATCTACATGGACTATTTCTCCTGGATATTTGGGGATAGGTGTTGGTTGAATTTCGCCCTTTGGCGGATGCCTATCGTATTTAGATTCTTTACAGGTCTGGCAGGACTGAACTATTGCTTGAATTTTCTTTTGAGCTTGCGGGAAAAAATAATTCTTAAGTATTTGTATTTTATTTTCTTTCGCATCTCTATGCGCTCTCTTGTGTTCTAGAGTTATTAATTCATTTTGTTGTAATTCGGACGTGACGTCGTCTACTTGTTTTCGCGTGAACCTTACTTTATATGAACTGAAATATGTGGGATAAATATTTTGTATTTTTCCCATTACTTCTTCGGAAGTAAAAATTCCGTTTATTAATCTGGGATCTAGTCTGCATGTTAGGATTGCTATTATTTGTTCTTCTGTGTACTCTCTTCTTTTTACTATGTGTCTATGGTAGGTTGGGAATGGAATTTCAAAAGTATCTGAGTCCGTTTCGTCCATGAGTAGGAATAATTGATTTTTGAAAACATTAATGGGAGCTTCTACAGAAAATATAAGATTGTGAGATGAGCTTTCGTCGCTATGAATGGTTGCTGTGGAGCTGAGTGAATTTATTTCGGCCGGGGCCCTAGAAAGTGCGTCAGCTACTACATTAGCTACTCCTGGCTTGTATTTAATTTCGTGATTATATTCGCCAATAAGGTCTCTCCATCGTTTTAGTTTCGCGTTATGGTTATTGACACTGTTTGAAAAACTTAGGGGCTGGTGGTCTGTGTATATTACCACTTTCGAAAATCCGTAAAGATAATGTCTTAGGCTTTGAAGTGCCCACACGATGGCTAACATTTCCCTTTCGTTTGTTGCGTAATTTTCTTCGGTTTTTGTGAGTGTACGTAAGATAAATGTTATTGGTCTATGGTTTTGTTCTAAGACTGCGCCTATCGCATAACTTGACGCGTCGGTTGTAAGCTGAAATTCTTTTCCAAAATCTGGGTATGCTAGGGTGACGTTTCGGGAGATAAGTGTATTTTTTAATTTTTCGAAAGCACTTATTGCTTCCTTGTCTAAGTTAATAGCTGTCCTGCTTGATTTATTTTTTGATATGCGACCTTCTTCTCCTCTGAGGAGAATGGTTAGTGGTTTTGCAATTTTTGCATAATCTCTAATAAATCTTCTATAATACCCTGTCATGCCTAAGAAAGATCGTAGATCTTTTAACGTATTCGGAATCGGAAATTTTGCAATTGCTTTTATTTTGTCAATATTTGTCTTAACTCCGTCTTGTGAGATGGTATATCCTAAAAAATCTACTTCATTTTTGAAAAAATGACATTTCTCTATTTGTACCCTCATGTTGGCATTTTGTAGGGTTGAAAATACTTTTTCGAGGTTCTGACCGTGTTCTACTTCGTTTTTGCTAAAAACGATTATGTCGTCCACGTACACATAGCAAATTTTCCCTATGTATTCCCTCAGGATGTCGTCGCTCTTTGGAAAATAGATGGCGAGTTTTTTAGACCAAATGGGAGCCTGGTGAATTCATATTTTCCGCCGTTTACTGCAAAGGCTGTTTTTTCGATATCCGTGTCCTTTAATGGGATTTGATGAAATCCACTTTTAAGGTCTAACACTGAAAAGTATTTATTATCCCCTAGCTGTGCGATAATTTCGCCAATCTCTGGGATAGGGTACCGATCAGAGATAGTGACGTCGTTGAGTTTCCTGTAATCTATTACTAGTCTATACCTTTTTTCTTCGGACTGACCTGACTTTTTTGGAACTACCCAAACGGGTGCATTATACGGAGAACGTGAAGGTCTAATAATGCCATCTTCGACCATTTCGTTTATTTGTTTTTCTACTTCCTGTCTTAGTGAAGCTGGGTATGGGTAGTGTTTTCCATAGACTGGGGAGTCTGATGAAGTTCTTATTTCTCCTACTACTTTAGTTGTGTATGCTAATTTTGTGTCCGGGTCGGCGAATAAGCTTTTGTGGCTTTGTACAAGGTTTTTTATAATTATTTTTTCTGACTCGGTCATATGACTGACTTGTGGTCCTATTGTGTTAACGGCTTGTGCGGCTAATTGGTGAATTTTAATTTTCCTTTTGTTTTCAAGAATGAGTGTATCGTTTTTGACATCTATAATTGCGCCTAATATTTTCATTGTATCGTTGCCTAATATGCCATGGAATGTTTTTAGTGTATCTAGTAGAAAAAATTTCATTGGTTTATCTGAGATATTGGGGAGTTTAAGAATCGTGTGTTGTGTAATATTATTGTTGCCTCCCACAGAGCTAACTGAAAAGTTTTTCTCGTTTGGTTTTGGGTTTGGTACCAGTTGTGGTTGGATGTAATTCTGGTTTGAGCCTGTGTCTATTAAAAATTTTAAGATTTTTCCGTTCCCCGTCGTTACTTTAAAATAAGGTAGTGAGGATCGATTTATTCTAAAAAATAGAGCTCGGACATGTCTATTACTATGTTTATGCTATGAATATCATGCATTCTCCAGAACATGAAATTATAATAGCCCCTGTTTATGCAACACAGACAAATTCATGAAATGATATTAGTAAAGCTGTCAAATCTTTTGAATTTTATATAGAGCTCTATAGAGTAGTAGGCTGTGAAGTAGGCTGTGCCTCACCATTTCGTAAATTGGGACTGAATTCATAGTCAACTTTCGTGTGTTATCGAATTCATGAAACGGTGTTTATGCACACACGAATTTGCTCATTTCATGAATTTAATTCATGAAATAGGCATAGCATAAACACAGTATATGTATTCTTGTTGTTCTGTATCAGTTTGCCAAGTAAATTCTTCTTGAAGTTCGTCTATGTTATTATGTTCTGCCATTTCGTAATATTCCTGCTCTGCACTAGTTGTATCTTTTTGCGTTTCCTGTTGTGTAGTAGTTTCGGACTCGGTTTGAATATGAAATTGTCTTGGCATCTTGCTAGTGTTCTGAACATTAGAAGTGCTGAGAGGTCGTTTCCCAGAATAATCGTTGTTCGCCGGCTTATTCATATAGTTAATATGACGCGATCGAATTGATTGATCAACTTCCATAGGTACTGCTTTTGGTTGGGGTCGGGGGGGGCGGTGTCGGGAAAATATAGGGTGTTAATTGTCTTGCTTGGTCTGAATTAGCTTGATTGTAATAATTAGGTTGGGTGGTTTGTGTGAAGGGGAATTTCCCGGTTGCGGCTACTACTTGCATCTGTTTAGGGTTGTGGTATAAATGGGGATGAAAATTTTGTTTCGCTCCTACCATTCGGAACGGTTGGTGAGTTCTTGGTGGTAGTGTAGGCGGTTTTCCTGAGTAAATGTTTTTAGGTGTTTGATTGTTTCTAGTGGTCTGGTTCTCAAGCAAACTGCATAGGTGTAGTGCGTGCCCTAAGTCGTGCGGTTCCTTGATTGCTAACAGTTGAGCTAGATTTCCGTTTAGGCCTCTAACAAAAGTGTCTAGAGCTTTTTCCCTGTACATAGTTGTTAAAGATTGTATGGTTTCTTGTGAAACGTCCATGTTACTAACTTGGTTCAGGATGAGGGATAGCTGTTGGTAGACTGTATGGTAGAACTCGACTATAGTATTGTTTCCTTGAGCGAGGGCATAGAGCTGGTATTCTAAAGTTTTAAGGTCTCGTTTGTCGGCAAAATGCGATGTTAGGCATTTCGAAATAGCTGTCCAGTCGAGTGGGGTGTTGTATGATTCTAGCACTGCGTCTGCCTGTCCAGTAATTTTATTGCGGATTGCTAAAATAATTCCGTAATATTTTGGTGAACCAATTTTTTAAAATAGTTACTCAGAATTCGGAATGAAAATAGTTAATTATTTCGTGCTGTATAAGGTTTGATTTAGAGCTTAGAATTTAAGTGCTCTGTGTTTTCTTAATTCTTAATATAGATTTTTTAATCCTTAAATATTTTTCTTTAAATTTGATAGGTAACGATTATTTTGTAAAAATTTTTGCGATCGATTTAATTTAATTTTAAAATTCTTTGATTCTTTGTTTATCAATTTAATTATTCGTTAGTTATTATACTTTTCCTTTTCACGGAATTTGTTTGTCGCTTGACAATTATTGTTTCCTTTTTTTGTTTGGAATATTTGCTTAATTTTATGCTTACAGAATAATCATATCTCGGTGTGCTCTCGTGCCGGTAATCTTGGTGTTTTTCCTTTTTGTCCCACGTTGCAGCGATTTCTCCAGAATGCGGGCCTACTTGGGCACCTCCTTTACACCTTTGTTTGCACGTTCCCTCCGAACGGATACTAAAGGGAATCACAGCGATAAAGTTTGGCCTGATATGTCCACCAGGTACAAGTCCTTTTTTGCAGGAGTGTCACTTTGTAGCGTTTTCTGGAACGGCACTTTAATTGTGGCACTTCCGGGCTTCGGTGGTCGGGTTTTTTCGTACGGATTAGGCAGGATAATTTTACCGAACCGGCAGGATTTTTTTTACTGCTCGTCGCGAAGCGCGGAACTTGTATCTTTCGCGAAGTTTTATATCAGGTCCCTGTTCGGGCGCCAGTTAAAAGTTTAGATAGTATTTTATTTAAAAAAATACAAACTTTATTATTTGAGTTCAGATTTACAACTAACTTTTCTTATGTTAATAATTAATAATGTAACCTAGGTGCTGCTGCCGTTTCTGCCGCTGCTGCTGCTGCTGACGTTCTCTGCTATCGTCATTAAACATCGCTGCTGTTGTTGATGTGGTCGGTCCTAATTGGTTGCTGTCGCTGATATTGCTGCTGCCGCGGTGCAGTTGACCATTTCTTATTCTGATTGGTCAACATAATTTGGCAATAATTGTTGTTGCCAAATGCACTCGGCGTTGGGTTCAATCACCCAGCGTTGAAGCTTTCCCACGATCGTAAGGTGGGAAGTGCAAGCTCAGCGCACGTGGCTGCTGAACTCAATTGGGGGCCTATTGGGCAACGTTCTGGCCAGTATAGGGTTACTGTTGGGAAATTGGTGCCTATGCTTTTCTCGCGCTTATAACCAATTTGTTTTTGTTTGGGTTTTTGCGCGTGTGGCGATACTCTTACTTGAGCATTTAGCATTCTGGGTGTTAACTCATATATTAATGCAGATAGCAACATAATCATTCCACAAGCCCATAAAGGTATGCCATATCGAAAACCGAGTTCATTTGACCAAGTTCTGGGCATTTAAAGATGGAAAGAAGGCCCATTTTAGTAAACCTTCGCAAAACTAAATCAAAGACACAAAAAACGGTCACATTTTTTACAACCTTTAAACTTATATATTTTAATGCAGATAACAAAATAATCATTCCACAAGCCCATAAAGGTATACCATATCGAAATCCGAGTTCATTTGACCAAGTTATGGGCTTTTAAAGATGGAAAGAAGGCCCATTTCAGTAAAACTTCGGAACTAAAATCAAAGACATTAAAACGGTCATATTTTTTACTACCCTTAAAGTTACATGTATTAATGCAGATAGCAACATAATCATTCCACAAGCCCATAAAGGTGTGCCATATCGAAATCCGAGTTCATTTGACCAAGTTATGGGCTTTTAAATATGGAAAGGAGGACCAATTCTGTAAACCTTCGCAAAATTAAAATCAATGACATAAAAACGGTCATATTTTTTACTACCCTTAAACTTACATATATTAATGCAGATAGCAACATAATCATTCCACAAGCCCATAAAGGCATGCCATATCGAAAATCGAGTTCATTTGACCAAGTTATGGGCTTTTAAAGATGGAAAGAAGGCCCATTTTAGTAAACCTTCGCAAAACTAAAATCAAAGACACAAAAACGGTCACATTTTTTACAACTTTTAAACTTATATATTTTAATGCAGATAACAACATAATCATTCCACAAGCCCATAAAGGTATACCATATCGAAGTCCGAGATCATTTGACCAAGTTATGGGCTTCATATTTTTTACTACCCTTAAAGTTACATACATTAATGCAGATAGCAACATAATCATTCCACAAGCCCATAAAGGTGTGCCATATCAAAATCCGAGTTCATAAGACCAAGTTATGGGCTTTTAAATATGGAAAGGAGGCCCAATTCTGTACCTTCGCAAAATTAAAATCAATGACATAAAAACGGTCATATTTTTTACTACCTTTTAAGTTATATACTTTAATGCAGATAACAACATAATCATTCCACAAGCCCATAAAGGTATGCCATATCGAAAACCGAGTTCATTTAACCAAGTTATGGGCTTTTAAAGATGGAATGAAGGCCCATTTCAGTAAACCTTCGCAAAATGAAAATCAATGACATAAAAACTGTCATATTTTTTACTACCTTTAAAGTTTTATTTATTAATGCAGATAGCAACATAATCATTCCACATGCCCATAAAGCTATGCCATATCGAAATCCGAGTTCATTTGACCAAGTTATGGGCTTTTAAAGATGGAAAAAAGGGTCATTTTCATATTTATTACTACCTTTAAAAATATATATATTAATGTAGATAACAACTTAATCATTCCACAAGCCCATAAAGGTGTGCCATATTGAAAGCCGAGTTCATTTGACCAAGTTATGGGCTTTTAAAGATGGAATGAAGGCCCATTTCAGTAAACCTTCGCAAAACTAAAATCAATGACATAAAAAACGGTCATATTTTTTACTACCCTTAAAGTTACATATATTAATGCAGATAGAAACATAATCATTCCACAAGCCCATAAAGGTGTGCCATGTCGAAATCCGAGTTCATTTGACCAAGTTATGGGCTTTTAAATATGGAAAGGAGGCCCAATTCTGTAAACCTTCGCAAAATTAAAATCAATGACATAAAAACGGTCATATTTTTTACTACCTTTTAAGTTATATATTTTAATGCAGATAACAACAAAATCATTCCACAAGCCCATAAAGGTATGCCATATTGAAAACCGAGTTCATTTGACCAAGTTATGGGCTTTTAAAGATGGAATGAAGGCCCATTTCAGTAAACCTTCGCAAAATTAAAATCAATGACATAAAAGCTGTCATATTTTTTAATACCTTTAAAGTTATATTTATTAATGCAGATAACAACATAATCATTCCACATGCCCATAAAGCTATGCCATATCGAAATCCGAGTTCATTTGACCAAGTTATGGGCTTTTAAAGATGGAAAAAAGGGTCAATTTCATAATTATTACTACCTTTAAAAATATATATATTAATATAGATAACAACATAATCATTCCACAAGCCCATAAAGGTGTGCCATATCGAAATTCGAGTTCATTTGAACAAGTTATGGGCCTTTCAAGATTGAAAGAAAGCCCATTTCTGTAAACTTCGCAAAATTAAAATCATTGACATAAAAACGGTAACATTTTTTACAACCTTTAAACTTATATATTTTAATGCAGATAACAACATAATCATTCCACATGCCCATAAAGCTATGCCATATCGAAATCCGAGTTCATTTGACCAAGTTATGGGCTTTTAAAGATGGAAAAAAGGGTCAATTTCATAATTATTACTACCTTTAAAAATATATATATTAATATAGATAACAACATAATCATTCCACAAGCCCATAAAGGTGTGCCATATCGAAATTCGAGTTCAGTTGAACAAGTTATGGGCCTTTCAAGATTGAAAGAAAGCCCATTTCTGTAAACTTCGCAAAATTAAAATCATTGACATAAAAACGGTAACATTTTTTACAACCTTTAAACTTATATATTTTAATGCAGATAGCAACATAATCATTCCACAAGCCCATAAAGGCATGCCATATCGAAAACCGAGTTCATTTGACCAAGTTATGGGCTTTTAAAGATGGAAAGAAAGCCCATTTCTGTAAACCTTCGCAAAATTAAAATCATTGACATAAAAACGGTCATATTTTTTACTACCTTTAAAGTTATATATTTTAATGCAGAAAACAACATTATCATTCCACAAGCCCATAAAGGTATGCCATATCGAAAACCGAGTTCATTTGACCAAGTTATGGGCTTTTAAAGATGGAAAAAAGGGCCATTTTCATATTTATTACTACCTTTTAAAATATATATATTAATGTAGATAACAACATAATCATTCCACAAGACCATAAAGGCATGCCATATCGAAAACCGAGTTCATTTGACCAAGTTATGGGCCTTTCAAGATGGTAAGAAAGCCCATTTCTGTAAACTTCGCAAAATTAAAATCATTGACATAAAAACGGTCACATTTTTTACAACCTTTAAACTTATATATTTTAATGCAGATAACAACATAATCGTTCCACAAGCCTATAATGGTATGCCATATCGAAATGCGAGTTCATTTGACCAAGTTATAGGCTTTTAAAGATGGAAAAAAGGGCCATTTTCATATTTATTACTACCTTTAAAAATATATATATTAATGTAGATAACAACATAATCATTCCACAAGACCATAAAGGTGTGCCATATCGAAATTCGAGTTCAGTTGACCAAGTTATAGGCTTTTAAAGATGGAAAAAAGGGCCATTTTCATATTTATTACTACCTTTTAAAATATATATATTAATGTAGATAACAACATAATCATTCCACAAGACCATAAAGGCATGCCATATCGAAAACCGAGTTCATTTGACCAAGTTATGGGCCTTTCAAGATGGAAAGAAAGCCCATTTCTGTAAACCTTCGCAAAATTAAAATCATTGACATAAAAACGGTCATATTTTTTACTACCTTTAAAGTTATATATTTTAATGCAGAAAACAACATTATCATTCCACAAGCCCATAAAGGTATGCCATATCGAAAACCGAGTTCATTTGACCAAGTTATGGGCTTTTAAAGATGGAAAAAAGGGCCATTTTCATATTTATTACTACCTTTTAAAATATATATATTAATGTAGATAACAACATAATCATTCCACAAGACCATAAAGGCATGCCATATCGAAAACCGAGTTCATTTGACCAAGTTATGGGCCTTTCAAGATGGAAAGAAAGCCCATTTCTGTAAACTTCGCAAAATTAAAATCATTGACATAAAAGCTGTCATATTTTTTACTACCTTTAAAGTTATATTTATTAATGCAGATAACAACATAATCATTCCACATGCCCATAAAGCTATGCCATATCGAAATCCGAGTTCATTTGACCAAGTTATAGGCTTTTAAAGATTGAAAAAGGGCCATTTTCATATTTATTACTACCTTTAAAAATATATATATTAATGTAGATAACAACATAATCATTCCACAAGACCATAAAGGCATGCCATATCGAAAACCGAGTTCATTTGACCAAGTTATGGGCTTTTAAAGATGGAAAGAAAGCCCATTTCTGTAAACCTTCGCAAAATTAAAATCATTGACATAAAAACGGTCATATTTTTTACTACCCTTAAAGTTACATATATTAATGCAGATAGCAACATAATCATTCCACAAGCCCATAAAGGTGTGCCATATCGAAATCCGAGTTCAGTTGACCAAGTTATAGGCATTTAAAGATGGAAAAAAGGGCCATTTTCATATTTATTACTACCTTTTAAAATATATATATTAATGTAGATAACAACATAATCATTCCACAAGACCATAAAGGTGTGCCATATCGAAATTCGAGTTCATTTGAACAAGTTATGGGCCTTTCAAGATGGAAAGAAAGCCCATTTCTGTAAACTTCGCAAAATTAAAATCATTGACATAAAAACGGTCACATTTTTTACAACCTTTAAACTTATATATTTTAATGCAGATAACAACATAATCGTTCCACAAGCCTATAATGGTATGCCATATCGAAATGCGAGTTCATTTGACCAAGTTATTAGATTTTAAAGATGGAAAGAAGGCCCATTTCAGTAAAACTTCGCAAACTAAAAAAACGGTCATATTTTTTACTACCCTTAAAGTTACATGTATTAATGCAGATAGCAACATAATCATTTCACAAGCCCGTAAAGGCATGCCATACCGAAAACCGAGTTCATTTGACCAAGTTATGGGCTTTTAAAGATGGAAAGAAAGCCCATTTCCGTAAACCTTCGCAAAATTAAAATCATTGACATAAAAACGGTCATATTTTTTACTACCTTTAAAGTAATATATTTTAATGCAGAAAGCAACATTATCATTCCACAAGCCCATAAAGGCATGCCATATCGAAAACCGAGTTCATTTGATCAAGTTATGGGCTTCATATTTTTTACTACCCTTAAAGTTACATACATTAATGCAGATAGCAACATAATCATTCCACAAGCCCATAAAGGTGTGCCATATCGAAATCCGAGTTCATTTGACCAAGTTATGGGCTTTTAAAGATGGAAAGAAGGCCCATTTCTGTAAACCTTCGCAAAATTAAAATCATTGACATAAAAACGGTCATATTTTTTACTACCTTTAAACTTATATATTTTAATGCAGATAACAACATAATCATTCCACAAGCCCATAAAGGTATACCATATCGAAATCCGAGTTCATTTGACCAAGTTATGGGCTTCATATTTTTAACTACCCTTAAAGTTACATACATTAATGCAGATAGCAACATAATCATTCCACAAGCCCATAAAGGTGTGCCATATCGAAATCCGAGTTCATTTGACCAAGTTATGGGCTTTTAAAGATGGAAAGAAGGCCCATTTCTGTAAACCTTCGCAAAATTAAAATCAATGACATAAAAACGGTCATATTTTTTACTACCTTTTAAGTTATATACTTTAATGCAGATAACAACATAATCATTCCACAAGCCCATAAAGGTATGCCATATCGAAAACCGAGTTCATTTGACCAAGTTATGGGCTTTTATAGATGGAATTAAGGCCCATTTCAGTAAACCTTCGCAAAATTAAAATCAATGACATAAAAACCGTCATATTTTTTACTACCTTTAAAGTTATATTTATTAATGCAGATAACAACATAATCATTCCACATGCCCATAAAGCTATGCCATATCGAAATCCGAGTTCATTTGACCAAGTTATGGGCTTTTAAAGATGGAAAAAACGGTCATTTTCATATTTATTACTACCTTTAAAAATATATATATTAATGTAGATAACAACTTAATCATTCCACAAGCCCATAAAGGTGTGCCATATTGAAAACCGAGTTCATTTGACCAAGTTATGGGCTTTTAAAGATGGAATGAAGGCCCATTTCAGTAAACCTTCGCAAAACTAAAATCAATGACATAAAAACGCTCATAATTTTTACTACCCTTAAAGTTACATATATTAATGCAGATAGTAACATAATTATTCCACAAGCCCATAAAGGTGTGCCATATCGAAAACCGAGTTCATTTGACCAAGTTATGGGCCTTTCAAGATGGAAAGAAAGCCCATTTCTGTAAACTTCGCAAAATTAAAATCATTGACATAAAAACGGTAACATTTTTTACAACCCTTAAACTTATATATTTTAATGCAGATAACAACATAATCATTCCACAAGCCCATAAAGGTATGCCATTACGAAATCCGAGTTCATTTGACCAAGTTATGGGCTTTTAAAGATGGAAAGAAGGCCCATTTCAGTAAAACTTCGCAACTAAAATGAAAGACATAAAATCGGTCATATTTTTTACTACCCTTAAAGTTACATATATTAATGCAGATAGCAACATAATCATTCCACAAGCCCATAAAGGCATGCCATATCGAAAACCGAGTTCATTTGACCAAGTTATGGGCTTTTAAAGATGGAAAGAAAGCCGATTTCTGTAAACCTTCGCAAAATTAAAATCATTGACATAAAAACGGTGATATTTTTTACTACCTTTAAAGTTATATATTTTAATGCAGAAAACAACATTATCATTTCACAAGCCCATAAAGGTATGCCATATCGAAAACCGAGTTCATTTGACCAAGTTATGGGCTTTTAAAGATGGAATGAAGGCCCTTTTCAGTAAACCTTCGCAAAATTAAAATCAATGACAAAAAAACTGTCATATTTTTTACTACCTTTAAAGTTATATTTATTAATTCAGATAACAACATAATCATTCCACATGCCCATAAAGCTATGCCATATCGAAATCCGAGTTCATTTGACCAAGTTATAGGCTTTTAAAGATGGAAAAAAGGGCCATTTTCATATTTATTACTACCTTTAAAAATATATATATTAATGTAGATAACAACATAATCATTCCACAAGACCATAAAGGTGTGCCATATCGAAATTCGAGTTCATTTGAACAAGTTATGGGCCTTTCAAGATGGAAAGAAAGCCCATTTCTGTAAACTTTGCAAAATTAAAATCATTGACATAAAAACGGTCACATTTTTTACAACCTTTAAACTTATATATTTTAATGCAGATAACAACATAATCATTCCACAAGCCCATAATGGTATGCCATATCGAAATGCGAGTTCATTTGACCAAGTTATTAGATTTTAAAGATGGAAAGAAGGCCCATTTTAGTAAAACTTCGCAACTAAAATTAAAGACATAAAAACGGTCATATTTTTTACTACCCTTAAAGTTACATGTATTAATGCAGATAGCAACATAATCATTTCACAAGCCCATAAAGGCATGCCATACCGAAAACCGAGTTCATTTGACCAAGTTATGGGCTTTTAAAGATGGAAAGAAAGCCCATTTCTGTAAACCTTCGTAAAATTAAAATCATTGACATAAAAACGGTCATATTTTTTACTACCTTTAAAGTAATATATTTTAATGCAGAAAGCAACATTATCATTCCACAAGCCCATAAAGGCATGCCATATTGAAAACCGAGTTCATTTGACCAAGCTATGGACTTTTAAAGATGGAAAGGAGGCCCATTTCTGGAAAACTGAGCAAAATTAAAATCAATGACATATTTTATTGCAGATAACAACATTATCATTCCACAAGCCCACAAAGGCATGCCATATCGAAATCCGAGTTCATTTGACCAAGTTATGGGCTTTTAAAGATGGAAAGAAGGCCCATTTCTGTAAACCTTCGCTAAATTAAAATCATTGACATAAAAACGGTCATATTTTTTACTACCTTTAAAGTTATATATTTTTTAATGCTGATAACAACATTATCATTCCACAAGCCCATAAATGTATGCCATATCGAAATCCGAGTTCATTTGACCAAGTTATGGGCTTTTAAAGATGGAAAGAAGGCCCATTTTAGTAAACCTTCGCAAAACTAAAATCAATGACATAAAAAACGGTCATATTTTTTACTACCCTTAAAGTTACATATATTAATGCAGATAGCAACATAATCATTCCACAAGCCCATAAAGGTGTGCCATATCGAAATCCGAGTTCATTTGACCAGGTTATGGGCTTTTAAAGATGGAAAGGAGGCCCATTTCAGTAAACCTTCGCAAAATTAAAATCAATGACATAAAAACTGTCATATTTTTTACTACCTTTAAAGTTATATTTATTAATGCAGATAACAACATAATCATTCCACAAGCACATAAAGCTATGCCATATCGAAATCCGAGTTCAGTTGACCAAGTTATAGGCTTTTAAAGATGGAAAAAAGGGCCATTTTCATATTTATTACTACCTTTAAAAATATATATATTAATGTAGATAACAACATAATCATTCCACAAGAACATAAAGGTGTGCCATATCGAAATTCGAGTTCATTTGAACAAGTTATTGGCCCTTCAAGATGGAAAGAAAGCCCATTTCTGTAAACTTCGCAAAATTAAAATCATTGACATAAAAACGGTCACATTTTTTACAACCTTTAAACTTATATATTTTAATGCAGATAACAACATAATCGTTCCACAAGCCTATAATGGTATGCCATATCGAAATGCGAGTTCATTTGACCAAGTTATTAGATTTTAAAGATGGAAAGAAGGTCCATTTCAGTAAAACTTCGCAACTAAAATCAAAGACATAAAAACGGTCATATTTTTTACTACCCTTAAAGTTACATGTATTAATGCAGATAGCAACATAATCATTTCACAAGCCCATAAAGGCATGCCATACCGAAAACCGAGTTCATTTGACCAAGTTATGGGCTTTTAAAGATGGAAAAAAAGCCCATTTCTGTAAACCTTCGCAAAATTAAAATCATTGACATAAAAAAGGTCATATTTTTTACTACCTTTAAAGTAATATATTTTAATGCAGAAAGCAACATTATCATTCCACAAGCCCATAAAGGCATACCATATCGAAAACCGAGTTCATTTGACCAAGTTATGGGCTTTTAAAGATGGAAAGGAGGCCCATTTCTGGAAAACTTAGCAAAATTAAAATCAATGACATATTTTATTGCAGATAACAACATTATCATTCCACAAGCCCACAAAGGCATGCCATATCGAAATCCGAGTTCATTTGACCAAGTTATGGGCTTTTAAAGATGGAAAGAAGGCCCATTTCTGTAAACCTTCGCAAAATTAAAATCATTGACATAAAAACGGTCATATTTTTTACTACCTTTAAAGTTATATATTTTATTGAAGATAACAACATTATCATTCCACTAGCCCATAAAGGCATGCCATATCGAAATTCGAGTTCATTTGACCGAGTTATGGGCTTTTAAAGATGGAAAGAAAGCCATTTCTGTAAACCTTCGCAAAATTAAAATCATTGACATAAAAACGGTCATATTTTTTACTACCTTTAAAGTTATATATTTTAATGCAGAAAACAACATTATCATTCCACAAGCCCATAAATGTATGCCATATCGAAATCCGAGTTCATTTGACCCAGATATGGGCTTTTAAAGATGGAAAGAAGGCTCATTTTAGTAAACCTTCGCCAAACTAAAATCAAAGACATAAAAATGGTCATATTTTTTACAACCTTTAAAGTTATATATTTTTTAATGCAGATAGCAACATAATCATTCCACAAGCCCATAAAGGTGTGCCATATCGAAATCCGAGTTCATTTGACCCAATTATGGGCTTTTAAATATGGAAAGGAGGCCCAATTCTGTAAACCTTCACAAAATTAAAATCAATGACTAAAAAAGGTCATATTTTTTACTACCTTTTAAGTTATATAATTTAATGCAGATAACAACATAATCATTCCACAAGCCCATAAAGGTATGCCATATCGAAAACCGAGTTCATTTGACCAAGTTATGGGCTTTTAAAGATGAAATGAAGGCCCATTTCAGTAAACCTTCGCAAAATTAAAATCAGTGACATCAAAACTGTCATATTTTGTACTACTTTTAAAGTTATATTTATTAATACAGATAACAACATAATCATTCCACATGCCCATAAAGCTATGCCATATCGAAATCCGAGTTCATTTGGCCAAGTTATGGGCTTTTAAAGATGGAAAAAAGGGTCATTTTCATATTTATTACTACCTTTAAAAATATATATATTAAAGAAGATAACAACATAATAATTCCACAAGCCCATAAAGGTATACCATATCGAAATCCGAGTTCATTTGACCAAGTTATGGGCTTCATATTTTTTACTACCCTTAAAGTTACATACATTAATGCAGATAGCAACATAATCATTCTACAAGCCCATAAAGGTGTGCCATATCGAAATCTGAGTTCATTTGACCAAGTTATGGGCTTTTAAATATGGAAAGGAGGCCCAATTCTGTACCTTCGCAAAATTAAAATCAATGACATAAAAACGGTCATATTTTTTACTACCTTTAAAGTTATATTTATTAACGCAGATAACAACATAATCATTCCACATGCCCATAAAGCTATGCCATATCGAAATCCGAGTTCATTTGACCAAGTTATGGGCTTTTAAAGATGGAAAAAAGGGTAATTTTCATATTTATTACTACCTTTAAAAATATATATATTAATGTAGATAACAACATAATCATTCCACAAGCCCATAAAGGTGTGCCATATCGAAATTCGAGTTCATTTGAACAAGTTATGGGCCTTTCAAGATGGAAAGAAAGCCCATTTCTGTAAACTTCGCAAAATTAAAATCATTGACATAAAAACGGTAACATTTTTTACAACCTTTAAACTTATATATTTTAATGCAGATAACAACATAATCATTCCACAAGCCCATAAAGGTATGCCATATCGAAGTCCGAGTTCATTTGACCAAGTTATGGGCTTTTAAAGATGGAAAGAAGGCCCATTTCAGTAAAGTAACGAAAATGAAAGACATAAAATCGGTCATATTTTTTACTACCCTTAAAGTTACATATATTAATGCAGATAGCAACATAATCATTCCACAAGCCCATAAAGGCATGCCATATCGAAAACCGAGTTCATTTGACCAAGTTATGGGCTTTTAAAGATGGAAAGAAAGCCCATTTCTGTAAACCTTCGCAAAATTAAAATCATTGACATAAAAACGGTCATATTTTTTACTACCTTTAAAGTTATATATTTTAATGCAGAAAACAACATTATCATTCCACAAGCCCATAAAGGTATGCCATATTGAAAAGCGAGTTCATTTGACCAAGTTATGGTCTTTTAAAGATGGAATGAAGGCCCATTTCAGTAAACCTTCGCAAAATTAATATCAATGACATAAAAACTGTCAAATTTTTTAATACCTTTAAAGTTATATTTATTAATTCAGATAACAACATAATCATTCCACATGCCCATAAAGCTATGCCATATCGAAATCCGAGTTCATTTGACCAAGTTATAGGCTTTTAAAGATGGAAAAAAGGGCCATTTTCATATTTATTACTACCTTTAAAAATATATATATTAATGTAGATAACAACATAATCATTCCACAAGACCATAAAGGTGTGCCATATCGAAATTCGAGTTCATTTGAACAAGTTATGGGCCTTTCAAGATGAAAAGAAAGCCCATTTCTGTAAACTTCGCAAAATTAAAATCATTGACATAAAAACGGTCACATTTTTTACAACCTTTAAACTTATATATTTTAATGCAGATAACAACATAATCATTCCACAAGCCCATAATGGTATGCCATATCGAAATGCGAGTTCATTTGACCAAGTTATTAGATTTTAAAGATTGAAAGAAGGCCCATTTCAGTAAAACTTCGCAACTAAAATCAAAGACATAAAAACGGTCATATTTTTTACTACCCTTAAAGTTACATGTATTAATGCAGATAGCAACATAATCATTTCACAAGCCCATAAAGGCATGCCATACCGAAAGCCGAGTTCATTTGACCAAGTTATGGGCTTTTAAAGATGGAAAGAAAGCCCATTTCTGTAAACCTTCGTAAAATTAAAATCATTGACATAAAAACGGTCATATTTTTTACTACCTTTAAAGTAATATATTTTAATGCAGAAAGCAACATTATCATTCCACAAGCCCATAAAGGCATGCCATATCGAAAACCGAGTTCATTTGACCAAGTTATGGGCTTTTAAAGATGGAAAGGAGGCCCATTTCTGGAAAACTGAGCAAAATTAAAATCAATGACATATTTTATTGCAGATAACAACATTATCATTCCACAAGCCCATAAAGGCATGCCATATCGAAATCCGAGTTCATTTGACCAAGTTATGGGCTTTTAAAGATGGAAAGAAGGCCCATTTCTGTAAACCTTCGCAAAATTAAAATCATTGACATAAAAACGGTCATATTTTTTACTACCTTTAAAGTTATATATTTTTTAATGCTGATAACAACATTATCATTCCACAAGCCCATAAATGTATGCCATATCGAAATCCGAGTTCATTTGACCAAGTTATGGGCTTTTAAAGATGGAAAGAAAGCCCATTTTAGTAAACCTTCGCAAAACTAAAATCAATGACATAAAAAACGGTCATATTTTTTACTACCCTTAAAGTTACATATATTAATGCAGATAGCAACATAATCATTTCACAAGCCCATAAAGGCATGCCATACCGAAAACCGAGTTCATTTGACCAAGTTATGGGCTTTTAAAGATGGAAAGAAAGCCCATTTCAGTAAACCTTCGCAAAATTAAAATCAATGACATAAAAACGGTCATATTTTTTACTACCTTTAAAGTTATATATTTTAATGCAGAAAGCAACATTATCATTCCACAAGCCCATAAAGGCATGCCATATCGAAAACCGAGTTCATTTGACCAAGTTATGGGCTTTTAAAGATGGAAAGGAGGCCCATTTCTGGAAAACTTAGCAAAATTAAAATCAATGACATAAAAACGGTCATATTTTTTACTACCTCTAAAGTTATATATTTTATTGCAGATAACAACATTACCATTCCAGAAGCCCATAAAGGCATGCCATATCGAAATCCGAGTTCATTTGACCAAGTTATGGGCTTTTAAAGATGGAAAGAAGGCCCATTTTAGTAAACCTTCGCAAAACTAAAATCAATGACATAAAAAACGGTCATATTTTTTACTACCCTTAAAGTTACATATATTAATGCAGATAGCAACATAATCATTCCACAAGCCCATAAAGGTGTGCCATATCGAAATCCGAGTTCATTTGACCAAGTTATGGGCTTTTAAAGATGGAAAGGAGGCCCATTTCAGTAAACCTTCGCAAAATTAAAATCAATGACATAAAAACTGTCATATTTTTTACTACCTTTAAAGTTATATTTATTAATGCAGATAACAACATAATCATTCCACAAGCACATAAAGCTATGCCATATCGAAATCCGAGTTCAGTTGACCAAGTTATAGGCTTTTAAAGATGGAAAAAAGGGCCATTTTCATATTTATTACTACCTTTAAAAATATATATATTAATGTAGATAACAACATAATCATTCCACAAGACCATAAAGGTGTGCCATATCGAAATTCGAGTTCATTTGAACAAGTTATGGGCCTTTCAAGATGGAAAGAAAGACCATTTCTGTAAACTTCGCAAAATTAAAATCATTGACATAAAAATGGTCACATTTGTTACAACCTTTAAACTTATATATTTTAATGCAGATAACAACATAATCGTTCCACAAGCCTATAATGGTATGCCATATCGAAATGCGAGTTCATTTGACCAAGTTATTAGATTTTAAAGATGGAAAGAAGGCCCATTTCAGTAAAACTTCGCAACTAAAATCAAAGACATAAAAACGGTCATATTTTTTACTGCCCTTAAAGTTACATGTATTAATGCAGATAGCAACATAATCATTTCACAAGCCCATAAAGGCATGCCATACCGAAAACCGAGTTCATTTGACCAAGTTATGGGCTTTTAAAGATGGAAAGAAAGCCCATTTTTGTAAACCTTCGTAAAATTAAAATCATTGACATAAAAACGGTCATATTTTTTACTACCTTTAAAGTAATATATTTTAATGCAGAAAGCAACATTATCATTCCACAAGCCCATAAAGGCATGCCATATCGAAAACCGAGTTCATTTGACCAAGTTATGGGCTTTTAAAGATGGAAAGGAGGCCCATTTCTGGAAAACTTAGCAAAATTAAAATCAATGACATAAAAACGGTCATATTTTTTACTACCTTTAAAGTTATATATTTTATTGCAGATAACAACATTATCATTCCAGAAGCCCATAAAGGCATGCCATATCGAAATCCGAGTTCATTTGACCAAGTTATGGGCTTTTAAAGCTGGAATAGAGGCCCATTTCTGTAAACCTTCGCAAAATTAAAATCATTGACATAAAAACGGTCATATTTTTTACTACCTTTAAAGTTATATATTTTATTGAAGATATCCCATAAAGGCATGCCATATCGAAATTCGAGTTCATTTGACCGAGTTATGGGCTTTTAAAGATGGAAAGAAAGCCCATTTCTGTAAACCTTCGCAAAATTAAAATCATTGACATACAAACGGTCATATTTTTTACTACCTTTAAAGTTATATATTTTAATGCAGAAAACAACATTATCATTCCACAAGCCCATAAAGGCATGCCATATCGAAAACCGAGTTCATTTGACCAAGTTATGGGCTTTTAAAGATGGAAAGGAGGCCCATTTCTGGAAAACTTAGCAAAATTAAAATCAATGACATAAAAACGGTCATATTTTTTACTACCTTTAAAGTTATATATTTTATTGCAGATAACAACATTATCATTCCAGAAGCCCATAAAGGCATGCCATATCGAAATCCGAGTTCATTTGACCAAGTTATGGGCTTTTAAAGATGGAATAAAGGCCCATTTCTGTAAACCTTCGCAAAATTAAAATCATTGACATAAAAACGGTCATATTTTTTACTACCTTTAAAGTTATATATTTTAATGCAGAAAGCAACATTATCATTCCACAAGCCCATAAAGGCATGCCATATCGAAAACCGAGTTCATTTGACCAAGTTATGGGCTTTTAAAGATGGAAAGGAGGCCCATTTCTGGAAAACTTAGCAAAATTAAAATCAATGACATAAAAACGGTCATATTTTTTACTACCTTTAAAGTTATATATTTTATTGCAGATAATAACATTATCATTCCAGAAGCCCATTAAGGCATGCCATATCGAAATTCGAGTTCATTTGACCGAGTTATGGGCTTTTAAAGCTGGAATAGAGGCCCATTTCTGTATACCTTCGCAAAATTAAAATCATTGACATAAAAACGGTCATATTTTTTACTACCTTTAAAGTTATATATTTTATTGAAGATAGCCCATAAAGGCATGCCATATCGAAATTCGAGTTCATTTGACCGAGTTATGGGCTTTTAAAGATGGAAAGAAAGCCCATTTCTGTAAACCTTCGCAAAATTAAAATCATTGACATAAAAACGGTCATATTTTTTACTACCTTTAAAGTTATATATTTTAATGCAGAAAACAACATTATCATTCCACAAGCCCATAAAGGCATGCCATATCGAAAACCGAGTTCATTTGACCAAGTTATGGGCTTTTAAAGATGGAAAGGAGGCCCATTTCTGGAAAACTTAGCAAAATTAAAATCAATGACATAAAAACGGTCATATTTTTTACTACCTTTAAAGTTATATATTTTATTGCAGATAACAACATTATCATTCCAGAAGCCCATAAAGGCATGCCATATCGAAATCCGAGTTCATTTGACCAAGTTATGGGCTTTTAAAGATGGAATAAAGGCCCATTTCTGTAAACCTTCGCAAAATTAAAATCATTGACATAAAAACGGTCATATTATTTACTACCTTTAAAGTTATATATTTTAATGCAGAAAGCAACATTATCATTCCACAAGCCCATAAAGGCATGCCATATCGAAAACCGAGTTCATTTGACCAAGCTATGGGCTTTTAAAGATGGAAAGGAGGCCCATTTCTGGAAAACTTAGCAAAATTAAAATCAATGACATAAAAACGGTCATATTTTTTACTACCTTTAAAGTTATATATTTTATTGCAGATAATAACATTATCATTCCAGAAGCCCATAAAGGCATGCCATATCGAAATTCGAGTTCATTTGACCGAGTTATGGGCTTTTAAAGATGGAAAGAAAGCCCATTTCTGTAAACCTTCGCAAAATTAAAATCATTGACATAAAAACGGTCATATTTTTTACTACCTTTAAAGTTATATATTTTAATGCAGAAAACAACATTATCATTCCACAAGCCCATAAATGTATGCCATATCGAAATCCGAGTTCATTTGACCCAGATATGGGCTTTTAAAGATGGAAAGAAGCCCCATTTTAGTAAACCTTCGCAAAACTAAAATCAAAGACATAAAAACGGTCATATTTTTTACAACCTTTAAAGTTATATATTTTTTAATGCAGATAGCAACATAATCATTCCACAAGCCCATAAAGGTGTGCCATATCGAAATCCGAGTTCATTTGACCCAATTATGGGCTTTTAAATATGGAAAGGAGGCCCAATTCTGTAAACCTTTACAAAATTAAAATCAATGACATAAAAACGGTCATATTTTTTACTACCTTTTAAGTTATATATTTTAATGCAGATAACAACATAATCATTCCACAAGCCCATAAAGGTATGCCATATCGAAAACCGAGTTCATTTGACCAAGTTATGGGCTTTTAAAGATGGAAAAAAGGGTCATTTTCATATTTATTACTACCTTTAAAAATATATATATTAAAGAAGATAACAACATAATCATTCCACAAGCCCATAAAGGTGTGCCATATCGAAATTCGAGTTCATTTGAACAAGTTATGGGCCTTTCAAGATGAAGAGAAAGCCCATTTCTGTAAACTTCGCAAAATTAAAATCATTGACATAAAAACGGTCACATTTTTTACAACCTTTAAACTTATATATTTTAACGCAGGTAACAACATAATCATTCCACAAGCCCATAAAGGTATGCCATATCGAAATCCGAGTTCATTTGACCAAGTTATAGGCTTTTAAAGATGGAAAGGAGGCCCATTTCTGGAAAACTTAGCAAAATTAAAATCAATGGCATATAAACGGTCATATTTTTTACTACCTTTAAAGTTATATATTTTATTGCAGATAACAACATCATCATTCCACTAGCCCATAAAGGCATGCCATATCGAAATTCGAGTTCATTTGACCAAGTCATGGGCTTTTAAAGATGGAAAGAAAGCCCATTTCAGTAAACCTTCGCAAAATTAAAATCATTGACATAAAAACGGTCATATTTTTTACTACCTTTAAAGTTATATATTTGAATGCAGAAAACAACATTATCATTCCACAAGCCCATAAATGTATGCCATATCGAAGTCCGAGTTCATTTGACCAAGATATGGGCTTTTAAAGATTTAAAGAAGGCCCATTTTAGTAAACCTTCGCAAAACTAAAATCAAAGACATAAAAACGGTCATATTTTTTACAACCTTTAAAGTTATATATTTTTTAATGCAGATAGCAACATAATCATTCCACAAGCCCATAAAGGTGTGCCATATCGAAATCCGAGTTCATTTGACCAAGTTATGGGCTTTTAAAGATGGAAAGGAGGCCCATTTTAGTAAACCTTCGCAAAATTAAAATCAATGACATATAAACGGTCATATTTTTTACTACCTTTAAAGTTATATATTTTATTGCAGATAACAACATCATCATTCCACTAGCCCATAAAGGCATGCCATATCGAAATTCGAGTTCATTTGACCGAGTTATGGGCTTTTAAAGATGGAAAGAAAGCCCATTTCTGTAAACCTTCGCAAAATTAAAATCATTGACATAAAAACGGTCATATTTTTTACTACCTTTAAAGTTATATATTTTAATGCAGAAAACAACATTATCATTCCACAAGCCCATAAATGTATGCCATATCGAAATCCGAGTTCATTTGACCCAGATATGGGCTTTTAAAGATGGAAAGAAGGCCCATTTTAGTAAACGTTCGCAAAACTAAAATCAAAGACATAAAAATGGTCATATTTTTTACAACCTTTAAAGTTATATATTTTTTAATGCAGATAGCAACATAATCATTCCACAAGCCCATAAAGGTGTGCCATATCGAAATCCGAGTTCATTTGACCAAGTTATGGGCTTTTAAAGATGGAAAGGAGGCCCATTTTAGTAAACCTTCGCAAAATTAAAATCAATGACATATAAACGGTCATATTTTTTACTACCTTTAAAGTTATATATTTTATTGCAGATAACAACATCATCATTCCACAAGCCCATAAAGGTATGCCATATCGAAAACCGAGTTCATTTGACCAAGTTATGGGCTTTTAAAGATGGAATGAAGGCCCATTTCAGTAAACCTTCGCAAAATTAAAATCAATGACATAAAAACTGTCATATTTTGTACTACCTTTAAATTTATATTTATTAATGCAGATAACAATATAATCATTCCACATGCCTATAAAGCTATGCCATATCGAAATCCGAGTTCATTTGACCAAGTTATGGGCTTTTAAAGATGGAAAAAAGGGTCATTTTCATATTTATTACTACCTTTAAAAATATATATATTAAAGAAGATAACAACATAATCATTCCACAAGCCCATAAAGGTGTGCCATATCGAAATTCGAGTTCATTTGAACAAGTTATGGGCCTTTCAAGATGGAAAGAAAGCCCATTTCTGTAAACTTCGCAAAATTAAAATCATTGACATAAAAACGGTCACATTTTTTACAACCTCTAAACTTATATATTTTAACGCAGGTAACAACATAATCATTCCACAAGCCCATAAAGGTATGCCATATCGAAATCCGAGTTCATTTGACCAAGTTATGGGCTTTTAAAGATGGAAAGAAGGCCCATTTCTGGAAAACTTAGCAAAATTAAAATCAATGACATATAAACGGTCATATTTTTTACTACCTTTAAAGTTATATATTTTATTGCAGATAACAACATCATCATTCCACTAGCCCATAAAGGCATGCCATATCGAAATCCGAGTTCATTTGACCAAGTTATGGGCTTTTAAAGATGGAATGAAGGCCCATTTCTGTAAACCTTCGCAAAATTAAAATCAATGACATAAAAACTGTCATATTTTGTACTACCTTTAAAGTTATATTTATTAATGCAGATAACAACATAATCATTCCACATGCCCATAAAGCTATGCCATATCGAAATCCGAGTTCATTTGACCAAGTTATGGGCTTTTAAAGATGGAAAAAAGGGTCATTTTCATATTTATTACTACCTTTAAAAATATATATATTAAAGAAGATAACAACATAATCATTCCACAAGCCCATAAAGGTGTGCCATATCGAAATTCGAGTTCATTTGACCAAGCTATGGGCTTTTAAAGATGGAAAGGAGGCCCATTTCTGGAAAACTTAGCAAAATTAAATTGACATAAAAACGGTCATATTTTTTACTACCTTTAAAGTTATATATTTTATTGAAGATAACTACATTATCTTTCCACTAGCCCATAAAGGCATGCCATATCGAAATTCGAGTTCATTTGACCGAGTTATGGGCTTTTAAAGATGGAAAGAAAGCCCATTTCTGTAAACCTTCGCAAAATTAAAATCATTGACATAAAATCGGTCATATTTTTTACTACCTTTAAAGTTATATATTTTAATGCAGAAAACAACATTATCATTCCACAAGCCCATAAATGTATGCCATATCGAAATCCGAGTTCATTTGACCCAGATATGGGCTTTTAAAGATGGAAAGAAGGCCCATTTTAGTAAACCTTCGCAAAACTAAAATCAAAGACATAAAATTGGTCATATTTTTTACAACCTTTAAAGTTATATATATTTTAATGCAGATAGCAACATAATCATTCCACAAGCCCATAAAGGTGTGCCATATCGAAATCCGAGTTCATTTGACCCAATTATGGGCTTTTAAATATGGAAAGGAGGCCCAATTCTGTAAACCTTCACAAAATTAAAATCAATGACTTCACTTCAAAATCAATGAGTTCATTTGACCAAGTCATGGGCTTTTAAAGATGGAAAGAAAGCCCATTTCAGTAAACCTTCGCAAAATTAAAATCATTGACATAAAAACGGTCATATTTTTTACTACCTTTAAAGTTATATATTTGAATGCAGAAAACAACATTATCATTCCACAAGCTCATAAATGTATGCCATATCGAAGTCCGAGTTCATTTGACCAAGATATGGGCTTTTAAAGATTTAAAGAAGGCCCATTTTAGTAAACCTTCGCAAAACTAAAATCAAAGACATAAAAACGGTCATATTTTTTACAACCTTTAAAGTTATATATTTTTTAATGCAGATAGCAACATAATCATTCCACAAGCCCATAAAGGTGTGCCATATCGAAATCCGAGTTCATTTGACCAAGTTATGGGCTTTTAAAGATGGAAAGGAGGCCCATTTTAGTAAACCTTCGCAAAATTAAAATCAATGACATATAAACGGTCATATTTTTTACTACCTTTAAAGTTATATATTTTATTGCAGATAACAACATCATCATTCCACTAGCCCATAAAGGCATGCCATATCGAAATTCGAGTTCATTTGACCGAGTTATGGGCTTTTAAAGATGGAAAGAAAGCCCATTTCTGTAAACCTTCGCAAAATTAAAATCATTGACATAAAAACGGTCATATTTTTTACTACCTTTAAAGTTATATATTTTAATGCAGAAAACAACATTATCATTCCACAAGCCCATAAATGTATGCCATATCGAAATCCGAGTTCATTTGACCCAGATATGGGCTTTTAAAGATGGAAAGAAGGCCCATTTTAGTAAACCTTCGCAAAACTAAAATCAAAGACATAAAAATGGTCATATTTTTTACAACCTTTAAAGTTATATATTTTTTAATGCAGATAGCAACATAATCATTCCACAAGCCCATAAAGGTGTGCCATATCGAAATCCGAGTTCATTTGACCCAATTATGGACTTTTAAATATGGAAAGGAGGCCCAATTCTGTAAACCTTCACAAAATTAAAATCAATGACATAAAAAAGGTCATATTTTTTACTACCTTTTAAGTTATATATTTTAATGCAGATAACAACATAATCATTCCACAAGCCCATAAAGGTATGCCATATCGAAAACCGAGTTCACTTGACCAAGTTATGGGCTTTTAAAGATGGAATGAAGGCCCATTTCAGTAAACCTTCGCAAAATTAAAATCAATGACATAAAGACTGTCATATTTTGTACTACCTTTAAATTTATATTTATTAATGCAGATAACAATATAATCATTCCACATGCCCATAAAGCTATGCCATATCGAAATCCGAGTTCATTTGACCAAGTTATGGGCTTTTAAAGATGGAAAAAAGGGTCATTTTCATATTTATTACTACCTTTAAAAATATATATATTAAAGAAGATAACAACATAATCATTCCACAAGCCCATAAAGGTGTGCCATATCGAAATTCGAGTTCATTTGAACAAGTTATGGGCCTTTCAAGATGGAAAGAAAGCCCATTTCTGTAAACTTCGCAAAATTAAAATCATTGACATAAAAACGGTCACATTTTTTACAACCTCTAAACTTATATATTTTAACGCAGGTAACAACATAATCATTCCACAAGCCCATAAAGGTATGCCATATCGAAATCCGAGTTCATTTGACCAAGTTATGGGCTTTTAAAGATGGAAAGGAGGCCCATTTCTGGAAAACTTAGCAAAATTAAAATCAATGACATATAAACGGTCATATTTTTTACTACCTTTAAAGTTATATATTTTATTGCAGATAACAACATCATCATTCCACTAGCCCATAAAGGCATGCCATATCGAAATCCGAGTTCATTTGACCAAGTTATGGGCTTTTAAAGATGGAATGAAGGCCCATTTCTGTAAACCTTCGCAAAATTAAAATCAATGACATAAAAACTGTCATATTTTGTACTACCTTTAAAGTTATATTTATTAATGCAGATAACAACATAATCATTCCACATACCCATAAAGCTATGCCATATCGAAATCCGAGTTCATTTGACCAAGTTATGGGCTTTTAAAGATGGAAAAAAGGGTCATTTTCATATTTATTACTACCTTTAAAAATATATATATTAAAGAAGATAACAACATAATCATTCCACAAGCCCATAAAGGTGTGCCATATCGAAATTCGAGTTCATTTGACCAAGCTATGGGCTTTTAAAGATGGAAAGGAGGCCCATTTCTGGAAAACTTAGCAAAATTAAATTGACATAAAAACGGTCATATTTTTTACTACCTTTAAAGTTATATATTTTATTGAAGATAACTACATTATCTTTCCACTAGCCCATAAAGGCATGCCATATCGAAATTCGAGTTCATTTGACCGAGTTATGGGCTTTTAAAGATGGAAAGAAAGCCCATTTCTGTAAACCTTCGCAAAATTAAAATCATTGACATAAAAGTTATATATTTTAAAGTTATATATTTTAATGCAGAAAACAACATTATCATTCCACAAGCCCATAAATGTATGCCATATCGAAATCCGAGTTCATTTGACCCAGATATGGGCTTTTAAAGATGGAAAGAAGGCCCATTTTAGTAAACCTTCGCAAAACTAAAATCAAAGACATAAAATTGGTCATATTTTTTACAACCTTTAAAGTTATATATATTTTAATGCAGATAGCAACATAATCATTCCACAAGCCCATAAAGGTGTGCCATATCGAAATCCGAGTTCATTTGACCCAATTATGGGCTTTTAAATATGGAAAGGAGGCCCAATTCTGTAAACCTTCACAAAATTAAAATCAATGACATAAAAACGGTCATATTTTTTACTACCTTTTAAGTTATATATTTTAATGCAGATAACAACATAATCATTCCACAAGCCCATAAAGGTATGCCATATCGAAAACCGAGTTCATTTGACCAAGTTATGGGCTTTTAAAGATGGAATGAAGGCCCATTTCAGTAAACCTTCGCAAAATTAAAATCAATGACATAAAAACTGTCATATTTTGTACTACCTTTAAAGTTATATTTATTAATGCAGATAACAACATAATCATTCCACATGCCCATAAAGCTATGCCATATCGAAATCCGAGTTCATTTGACCAAGTTATGGGCTTTTAAAGATGGAAAAAAGGGTCATTTTCATATTTATTACTACCTTTAAAAATATATATATTAAAGAAGATAACAACATAATCATTCCACAAGCCCATGAAGGTGTGCCATATCGAAATTCGAGTTCATTTGAACAAGTTATGGGCCTTTCAAGATGGAAAGAAAGCCCATTTCTGTAAACTTCGCAAAATTAAAATCATTGACATAAAAACGGTCACATTTTTTACAACCTCTAAACTTATATATTTTAACGCAGGTAACAACATAATCATTCCACAAGCCCATAAAGGTATGCCATATCGAAATCCGAGTTCATTTGACCAAGTTATGGGCTTTTAAAGATGGAAAGGAGGCCCATTTCTGGAAAACTTAGCAAAATTAAAATCAATGACATATAAACGGTCATATTTTTTACTACCTTTAAAGTTATATATTTTATTGCAGATAACAACATCATCATTCCACTAGCCCATAAAGGCATGCCATATCGAAATCCGAGTTCATTTGACCAAGTTATGGGCTTTTAAAGATGAATTGAAGGCCCATTTCTGTAAACCTTCGCAAAATTAAAATCAATGACATAAAAACTGTCATATTTTGTACTACCTTTAAAGTTATATTTATTAATGCAGATAACAACATAATCATTCCACATGCCCATAAAGCTATGCCATATCGAAATCCGAGTTCATTTGACCAAGTTATGGGCTTTTAAAGATGGAAAAAAGGGTCATTTTCATATTTATTACTACCTTTAAAAATATATATATTAAAGAAGATAACAACATAATCATTCCACAAGCCCATAAAGGTGTGCCATATCGAAATTCGAGTTCATTTGACCAAGCTATGGGCTTTTAAAGATGGAAAGGAGGCCCATTTCTGGAAAACTTAGCAAAATTAAATTGACATAAAAACGGTCATATTTTTTACTACCTTTAAAGTTATATATTTTATTGAAGATAACTACATTATCTTTCCACTAGCCCATAAAGGCAATCCATATCGAATTTCGAGTTCATTTGACCGAGTTATGGGCTTTTAAAGATGGAAAGAAAGCCCATTTCTGTAAACCTTCGCAAAATTAAAATCATTGACATAAAAACGGTCATATTTCTTACTACCTTTAAAGTTATATATTTTAATGCAGAAAACAACATTATCATTCCACAAGCCCATAAATGTATGCCATATCGAAATCCGAGTTCATTTGACCCAGATATGGGCTTTTAAAGATGGAAAGAAGGCCCATTTTAGTAAACCTTCGCAAAACTAAAATCAAAGACATAAAATTGGTCATATTTTTTACAACCTTTAAAGTTATATATATTTTAATGCAGATAGCAACATAATCATTCCACAAGCCCATAAAGGTGTGCCATATCGAAATCCGAGTTCATTTGACCCAATTATGGGCTTTTAAATATGGAAAGGAGGCCCAATTCTGTAAACCTTCACAAAATTAAAATCAATGACATAAAAACGGTCATATTTTTTACTACCTTTTAAGTTATATATTTTAATGCAGATAACAACATAATCATTCCACAAGCCCATAAAGGTATGCCATATCGAAAACCGAGTTCATTTGACCAAGTTATGGGCTTTTAAAGATGGAATGAAGGCCCATTTCAGTAAACCTTCGCAAAATTAAAATCAATGACATAAAAACTGTCATATTTTGTACTACCTTTAAAGTTATATTTATTAATGCAGATAACAACATAATCATTCCACATGCCCATAAAGCTATGCCATATCGAAATCCGAGTTCATTTGACCAAGTTATGGGCTTTTAAAGATGGAAAAAAGGGTCATTTTCATATTTATTACTACCTTTAAAAATATATATATTAAAGAAGATAACAACATAATCATTCCACAAGCCCATGAAGGTGTGCCATATCGAAATTCGAGTTCATTTGAACAAGTTATGGGCCTTTCAAGATGGAAAGAAAGCCCATTTCTGTAAACTTCGCAAAATTAAAATCATTGACATAAAAACGGTCACATTTTTTACAACCTTTAAACTTATATATTTTAACGCAGGTAACAACATAATCATTTCACAAGCCCATAAAGGTATGCCATATCGAAATCCGAGTTCATTTGACCAAGTTATAGGCTTTTAAAGATGGAAAGGAGGCCCATTTCTGGAAAACCTTCACAAAATTAAAATCAATGACTTCACTTCAAAATCAATGAGTTCATTTGACCAAGTCATGGGCTTTTAAAGATGGAAAGAAAGCCCATTTCAGTAAACCTTCGCAAAATTAAAATCATTGACATAAAAACGGTCATATTTTTTACTACCTTTAAAGTTATATATTTGAATGCAGAAAACAACATTATCATTCCACAAGCTCATAAATGTATGCCATATCGAAGTCCGAGTTCATTTGACCAAGATATGGGCTTTTAAAAATTTAAAGAAGGCCCATTTTAGTAAACCTTCGCAAAACTAAAATCAAAGACATAAAAACGGTCATATTTTTTACAACCTTTAAAGTTATATATTTTTTAATGCAGATAGCAACATAATCATTCCACAAGCCCATAAAGGTGTGCCATATCGAAATCCGAGTTCATTTGACCAAGTTATGGGCTTTTAAAGATGGAAAGGAGGCCCATTTTAGTAAACCTTCGCAAAATTAAAATCAATGACATATAAACGGTCATATTTTTTACTACCTTTAAAGTTATATATTTTATTGCAGATAACAACATCATCATTCCACTAGCCCATAAAGGCATGCCATATCGAAATTCGAGTTCATTTGACCGAGTTATGGGCTTTTAAAGATGGAAAGAAAGCCCATTTCTGTAAACCTTCGCAAAATTAAAATCATTGACATAAAAACGGTCATATTTTTTACTACCTTTAAAGTTATATATTTTAATGCAGAAAACAACATTATCATTCCACAAGCCCATAAATGTATGCCATATCGAAATCCGAGTTCATTTGACCCAGATATGGGCTTTTAAAGATGGAAAGAAGGCCCATTTTAGTAAACCTTCGCAAAACTAAAATCAAAGACATAAAAATGGTCATATTTTTTACAACCTTTAAAGTTATATATTTTTTAATGCAGATAGCAACATAATCATTCCACAAGCCCATAAAGGTGTGCCATATCGAAATCCGAGTTCATTTGACCCAATTATGGACTTTTAAATATGGAAAGGAGGCCCAATTCTGTAAACCTTCACAAAATTAAAATCAATGACATAAAAAAGGTCATATTTTTTACTACCTTTTAAGTTATATATTTTAATGCAGATAACAACATAATCATTCCACAAGCCCATAAAGGTATGCCATATCGAAAACCGAGTTCATTTGACCAAGTTATGGGCTTTTAAAGATGGAATGAAGGCCCATTTCAGTAAACCTTCGCAAAATTAAAATCAATGACATAAAAACTGTCATATTTTGTACTACCTTTAAATTTATATTTATTAATGCAGATAACAATATAATCATTCCACATGCCCATAAAGCTATGCCATATCGAAATCCGAGTTCATTTGACCAAGTTATGGGCTTTTAAAGATGGAAAAAAGGGTCATTTTCATATTTATTACTACCTTTAAAAATATATATATTAAAGAAGATAACAACATAATCATTCCACAAGCCCATAAAGGTGTGCCATATCGAAATTCGAGTTCATTTGAACAAGTTATGGGCCTTTCAAGATGGAAAGAAAGCCCATTTCTGTAAACTTCGCAAAATTAAAATCATTGACATAAAAACGGTCACATTTTTTACAACCTCTAAACTTATATATTTTAACGCAGGTAACAACATAATCATTCCACAAGCCCATAAAGGTATGCCATATCGAAATCCGAGTTCATTTGACCAAGTTATGGGCTTTTAAAGATGGAAAGGAGGCCCATTTCTGGAAAACTTAGCAAAATTAAAATCAATGACATATAAACGGTCATATTTTTTACTACCTTTAAAGTTATATATTTTATTGCAGATAACAACATCATCATTCCACTAGCCCATAAAGGCATGCCATATCGAAATCCGAGTTCATTTGACCAAGTTATGGGCTTTTAAAGATGGAATGAAGGCCCATTTCTGTAAACCTTCGCAAAATTAAAATCAATGACATAAAAACTGTCATATTTTGTACTACCTTTAAAGTTATATTTATTAATGCAGATAACAACATAATCATTCCACATGCCCATAAAGCTATGCCATATCGAAATCCGAGTTCATTTGACCAAGTTATGGGCTTTTAAAGATGGAAAAAAGGGTCATTTTCATATTTATTACTACCTTTAAAAATATATATATTAAAGAAGATAACAACATAATCATTCCACAAGCCCATAAAGGTGTGCCATATCGAAATTCGAGTTCATTTGACCAAGCTATGGGCTTTTAAAGATGGAAAGGAGGCCCATTTCTGGAAAACTTAGCAAAATTAAATTGACATAAAAACGGTCATATTTTTTACTACCTTTAAAGTTATATATTTTATTGAAGATAACTACATTATCTTTCCACTAGCCCATAAAGGCATGCCATATCGAAATTCGAGTTCATTTGACCGAGTTATGGGCTTTTAAAGATGGAAAGAAAGCCCATTTCTGTAAACCTTCGCAAAATTAAAATCATTGACATAAAAGTTATATATTTTAAAGTTATATATTTTAATGCAGAAAACAACATTATCATTCCACAAGCCCATAAATGTATGCCATATCGAAATCCGAGTTCATTTGACCCAGATATGGGCTTTTAAAGATGGAAAGAAGGCCCATTTTAGTAAACCTTCGCAAAACTAAAATCAAAGACATAAAATTGGTCATATTTTTTACAACCTTTAAAGTTATATATATTTTAATGCAGATAGCAACATAATCATTCCACAAGCCCATAAAGGTGTGCCATATCGAAATCCGAGTTCATTTGACCCAATTATGGGCTTTTAAATATGGAAAGGAGGCCCAATTCTGTAAACCTTCACAAAATTAAAATCAATGACATAAAAACGGTCATATTTTTTACTACCTTTTAAGTTATATATTTTAATGCAGATAACAACATAATCATTCCACAAGCCCATAAAGGTATGCCATATCGAAAACCGAGTTCATTTGACCAAGTTATGGGCTTTTAAAGATGGAATGAAGGCCCATTTCAGTAAACCTTCGCAAAATTAAAATCAATGACATAAAAACTGTCATATTTTGTACTACCTTTAAAGTTATATTTATTAATGCAGATAACAACATAATCATTCCACATGCCCATAAAGCTATGCCATATCGAAATCCGAGTTCATTTGACCAAGTTATGGGCTTTTAAAGATGGAAAAAAGGGTCATTTTCATATTTATTACTACCTTTAAAAATATATATATTAAAGAAGATAACAACATAATCATTCCACAAGCCCATGAAGGTGTGCCATATCGAAATTCGAGTTCATTTGAACAAGTTATGGGCCTTTCAAGATGGAAAGAAAGCCCATTTCTGTAAACTTCGCAAAATTAAAATCATTGACATAAAAACGGTCACATTTTTTACAACCTCTAAACTTATATATTTTAACGCAGGTAACAACATAATCATTCCACAAGCCCATAAAGGTATGCCATATCGAAATCCGAGTTCATTTGACCAAGTTATGGGCTTTTAAAGATGGAAAGGAGGCCCATTTCTGGAAAACTTAGCAAAATTAAAATCAATGACATATAAACGGTCATATTTTTTACTACCTTTAAAGTTATATATTTTATTGCAGATAACAACATCATCATTCCACTAGCCCATAAAGGCATGCCATATCGAAATCCGAGTTCATTTGACCAAGTTATGGGCTTTTAAAGATGAATTGAAGGCCCATTTCTGTAAACCTTCGCAAAATTAAAATCAATGACATAAAAACTGTCATATTTTGTACTACCTTTAAAGTTATATTTATTAATGCAGATAACAACATAATCATTCCACATGCCCATAAAGCTATGCCATATCGAAATCCGAGTTCATTTGACCAAGTTATGGGCTTTTAAAGATGGAAAAAAGGGTCATTTTCATATTTATTACTACCTTTAAAAATATATATATTAAAGAAGATAACAACATAATCATTCCACAAGCCCATAAAGGTGTGCCATATCGAAATTCGAGTTCATTTGACCAAGCTATGGGCTTTTAAAGATGGAAAGGAGGCCCATTTCTGGAAAACTTAGCAAAATTAAATTGACATAAAAACGGTCATATTTTTTACTACCTTTAAAGTTATATATTTTATTGAAGATAACTACATTATCTTTCCACTAGCCCATAAAGGCAATCCATATCGAATTTCGAGTTCATTTGACCGAGTTATGGGCTTTTAAAGATGGAAAGAAAGCCCATTTCTGTAAACCTTCGCAAAATTAAAATCATTGACATAAAAACGGTCATATTTTTTACTACCTTTAAAGTTATATATTTTAATGCAGAAAACAACATTATCATTCCACAAGCCCATAAATGTATGCCATATCGAAATCCGAGTTCATTTGACCCAGATATGGGCTTTTAAAGATGGAAAGAAGGCCCATTTTAGTAAACCTTCGCAAAACTAAAATCAAAGACATAAAATTGGTCATATTTTTTACAACCTTTAAAGTTATATATATTTTAATGCAGATAGCAACATAATCATTCCACAAGCCCATAAAGGTGTGCCATATCGAAATCCGAGTTCATTTGACCCAATTATGGGCTTTTAAATATGGAAAGGAGGCCCAATTCTGTAAACCTTCACAAAATTAAAATCAATGACATAAAAACGGTCATATTTTTTACTACCTTTTAAGTTATATATTTTAATGCAGATAACAACATAATCATTCCACAAGCCCATAAAGGTATGCCATATCGAAAACCGAGTTCATTTGACCAAGTTATGGGCTTTTAAAGATGGAATGAAGGCCCATTTCAGTAAACCTTCGCAAAATTAAAATCAATGACATAAAAACTGTCATATTTTGTACTACCTTTAAAGTTATATTTATTAATGCAGATAACAACATAATCATTCCACATGCCCATAAAGCTATGCCATATCGAAATCCGAGTTCATTTGACCAAGTTATGGGCTTTTAAAGATGGAAAAAAGGGTCATTTTCATATTTATTACTACCTTTAAAAATATATATATTAAAGAAGATAACAACATAATCATTCCACAAGCCCATGAAGGTGTGCCATATCGAAATTCGAGTTCATTTGAACAAGTTATGGGCCTTTCAAGATGGAAAGAAAGCCCATTTCTGTAAACTTCGCAAAATTAAAATCATTGACATAAAAACGGTCACATTTTTTACAACCTTTAAACTTATATATTTTAACGCAGGTAACAACATAATCATTTCACAAGCCCATAAAGGTATGCCATATCGAAATCCGAGTTCATTTGACCAAGTTATAGGCTTTTAAAGATGGAAAGGAGGCCCATTTCTGGAAAACTTAGCAAAATTAAAATCAATGACATAAAAACGGTCATATTTTTTACTACCTTTAAAGTTATATATTTTATTGCAGATAACAACATTATCATTCCAGAAGCCCATAAAGGCATGCCATATCGAAATCCGAGTTCATTTGACCAAGTTATGGGCTTTTAAAGATGGAATAAAGGCCCATTTCTGTAAACCTTCGCAAAATTAAAATCATTGACATAAAAACGGTCATATTTTTTACTACCTTTAAAGTTATATATTTTAATGCAGAAAGCAACATTATCATTCCACAAGCCCATAAAGGCATGCCAAATCGAAAACCGAGTTCATTTGACCAAGCTATGGGCTTTTAAAGATGGAAAGGAGGCCCATTTCTGGAAAACTTAGCAAAATTAAAATCAATGACATAAAATCGGTCATATTTTTTACTACCTTTAAAGTTATATATTTTATTGCAGATAATAACATTATCATTCCAGAAGCCCATAAAGGCATGCCATATCGAAATTCGAGTTCATTTGACCGAGTTATGGGCTTTTAAAGATGGAAAGAAAGCCCATTTCTGTAAACCTTCGCAAAATTAAAATCATTGACATAAAAACGGTCATATTTTTTACTACCTTTAAAGTTATATATTTTAATGCAGAAAACAACATTATCATTCCACAAGCCCATAAATGTATGCCATATCGAAATCCGAGTTCAGTTGACCCAGATATGGGCTTTTAAAGATGGAAAGAAGGCCCATTTTAGTAAACCTTCGCAAAACTTAAATCAAAGACATAAAAACGGTCATATTTTTTACAACCTTTAAAGTTATATATTTTTTAATGCAGATAGCAACATAATCATTCCACAAGCCCATAAAGGTGTGCCATATCGAAATCCGAGTTCATTTGACCCAATTATGGGCTTTTAAATATGGAAAGGAGGCCCAATTCTGTAAACCTTTACAAAATTAAAATCAATGACATAAAAACGGTCATATTTTTTACTACCTATTAAGTTATATATTTTAATGCAGATAACAACATAATCATTCCACAAGCCCATAAAGGTATGCCATATCGAAAACCGAGTTCATTTGACCAAGTTATGGGCTTTTAAAGATGGAAAAAAGGGTCATTTTCATATTTATTACTACCTTTAAAAATATATATATTAAAGAAGATAACAACATAATCATTCCACAAGCCCATAAAGGTGTGCCATATCGAAATTCGAGTTCATTTGAACAAGTTATGGGCCTTTCAAGATGGAAAGAAAGCCCATTTCTGTAAACTTCGCAAAATTAAAATCATTGACATAAAAACGGTCACATTTTTTACAACCTTTAAACTTATATATTTTAACGCAGGTAACAACATAACCATTCCACAAGCCCATAAGGGTATGCCATATCGAAATCCGAGTTCATTTGACCAAGTTATAGGCTTTTAAAGATGGAAAGGAGGCCCATTTCTGGAAAACTTAGCAAAATTAAAATCAATGACATATAAACGGTCATATTTTTTACTACCTTTAAAGTTATATATTTTATTGCAGATAACAACATCATCATTCCACTAGCCCATAAAGGCATGCCATATCGAAATTCGAGTTCATTTGACCAAGTCATGGGCTTTTAAAGATGGAAAGAAAGCCCATTTCAGTAAACCTTCGCAAAATTAAAATCATTGACATAAAAACGGTCATATTTTTTACTACCTTTAAAGTTATATATTTGAATGCAGAAAACAACATTATCATTCCACAAGCTCATAAATGTATGCCATATCGAAGTCCGAGTTCATTTGACCAAGATATGGGCTTTTAAAGATTTAAAGAAGGCCCATTTTAGTAAACCTTCGCAAAACTAAAATCAAAGACATAAAAATGGTCATATTTTTTACAACCTTTAAAGTTATATATTTTTTAATGCAGATAGCAACATAATCATTCCACAAGCCCATAAAGGTGTGCCATATCGAAATTCGAGTTCATTTGAACAAGTTATGGGCCTTTCAAGATGGAAAGAAAGCCCATTTCTGTAAACTTCGCAAAATTAAAATCATTGACATAAAAACGGTCACATTTTTTACAACCTTTAAACTTATATATTTTAACGCAGGTAACAACATAATCATTTCACAAGCCCATAAAGGTATGCCATATCGAAATCCGAGTTCATTTGACCAAGTTATAGGCTTTTAAAGATGGAAAGGAGGCCCATTTCTGGAAAACTTAGCAAAATTAAAATCAATGACATAAAAACGGTCATATTTTTTACTACCTTTAAAGTTATATATTTTATTGCAGATAACAACATTATCATTCCAGAAGCCCATAAAGGCATGCCATATCGAAATCCGAGTTCATTTGACCAAGTTATGGGCTTTTAAAGATGGAATAAAGGCCCATTTCTGTAAACCTTCGCAAAATTAAAATCATTGACATAAAAACGGTCATATTTTTTACTACCTTTAAAGTTATATATTTTAATGCAGAAAGCAACATTATCATTCCACAAGCCCATAAAGGCATGCCAAATCGAAAACCGAGTTCATTTGACCAAGCTATGGGCTTTTAAAGATGGAAAGGAGGCCCATTTCTGGAAAACTTAGCAAAATTAAAATCAATGACATAAAATCGGTCATATTTTTTACTACCTTTAAAGTTATATATTTTATTGCAGATAATAACATTATCATTCCAGAAGCCCATAAAGGCATGCCATATCGAAATTCGAGTTCATTTGACCGAGTTATGGGCTTTTAAAGATGGAAAGAAAGCCCATTTCTGTAAACCTTCGCAAAATTAAAATCATTGACATAAAATCGGTCATATTTTTTACTACCTTTAAAGTTATATATTTTAATGCAGAAAACAACATTATCATTCCACAAGCCCATAAATGTATGCCATATCGAAATCCGAGTTCAGTTGACCCAGATATGGGCTTTTAAAGATGGAAAGAAGGCCCATTTTAGTAAACCTTCGCAAAACTTAAATCAAAGACATAAAAACGGTCATATTTTTTACAACCTTTAAAGTTATATATTTTTTAATGCAGATAGCAACATAATCATTCCACAAGCCCATAAAGGTGTGCCATATCGAAATCCGAGTTCATTTGACCCAATTATGGGCTTTTAAATATGGAAAGGAGGCCCAATTCTGTAAACCTTTACAAAATTAAAATCAATGACATAAAAACGGTCATATTTTTTACTACCTATTAAGTTATATATTTTAATGCAGATAACAACATAATCATTCCACAAGCCCATAAAGGTATGCCATATCGAAAACCGAGTTCATTTGACCAAGTTATGGGCTTTTAAAGATGGAAAAAAGGGTCATTTTCATATTTATTACTACCTTTAAAAATATATATATTAAAGAAGATAACAACATAATCATTCCACAAGCCCATAAAGGTGTGCCATATCGAAATTCGAGTTCATTTGAACAAGTTATGGGCCTTTCAAGATGGAAAGAAAGCCCATTTCTGTAAACTTCGCAAAATTAAAATCATTGACATAAAAACGGTCACATTTTTTACAACCTTTAAACTTATATATTTTAACGCAGGTAACAACATAATCATTCCACAAGCCCATAAGGGTATGCCATATCGAAATCCGAGTTCATTTGACCAAGTTATAGGCTTTTAAAGATGGAAAGGAGGCCCATTTCTGGAAAACTTAGCAAAATTAAAATCAATGACATATAAACGGTCATATTTTTTACTACCTTTAAAGTTATATATTTTATTGCAGATAACAACATCATCATTCCACTAGCCCATAAAGGCATGCCATATCGAAATTCGAGTTCATTTGACCAAGTCATGGGCTTTTAAAGATGGAAAGAAAGCCCATTTCAGTAAACCTTCGCAAAATTAAAATCATTGACATAAAAACGGTCATATTTTTACTACCTTTAAAGTTATATATTTGAATGCAGAAAACAACATTATCATTCCACAAGCTCATAAATGTATGCCATATCGAAGTCCGAGTTCATTTGACCAAGATATGGGCTTTTAAAGATTTAAAGAAGGCCCATTTTAGTAAACCTTCGCAAAACTAAAATCAAAGACATAAAAATGGTCATATTTTTTACAACCTTTAAAGTTATATATTTTTTAATGCAGATAGCAACATAATCATTCCACAACCCCATAAAGGTGTGCCATATCGAAATCCGAGTTCATTTGACCAAGTTATGGGCTTTTAAAGATGGAAAGGAGGCCCATTTTAGTAAACCTTCGCAAAATTAAAATCAATGACATATAAACGGTCATATTTTTTACTACCTTTAAAGTTATATATTTTATTGAAGATAACAACATTATCATTCCACTAGCCCATAAAGGCATGCCATATCGAAATTCGAGTTCATTTGACCGAGTTATGGGCTTTTAAAGATGGAAAGAAAGCCCATTTCTGTAAACCTTCGCAAAATTAAAATCATTGACATAAAAACGGTCATATTTTTTACTACCTTTAAAGTTATATATTTTAATGCAGAAAACAACATTATCATTCCACAAGCCCATAAATGTATGCCATATCGAAATCCGAGTTCATTTGACCCAGATATGGGCTTTTAAAGATGGAAAGAAGGCCCATTTTAGTAAACCTTCGCAAAACTAAAATCAAAGACATAAAAATGGTCATATTTTTTACAACCTTTAAAGTTATATATTTTTTAATGCAGATAGCAACATAATCATTCCACAACCCCATAAAGGTGTGCCATATCAAAATCCGAGTTCATTTGACCAAGTTATGGACTTTTAAATATGGAAAGGAGGCCCAATTCTGTAAACCTTCACAAAATTAAAATCAATGACATAAAAAAGGTCATATTTTTTACTACCTTTTAAGTTATATATTTTAATGCAGATAACAACATAATCATTCCACAAGCCCATAAAGGTATGCCGTATCGAAAACCGAGTTCATTTGACCAAGTTATGGGCTTTTAAAGATGGAATGAAGGCCCATTTCAGTAAACCTTCGCAAAATTAAAATCAATGACATAAAAACTGTCATATTTTGTACTACCTTTAAATTTATATTTATTAATGCAGATAACAATATAATCATTCCACATGCCCATAAAGCTATGCCATATCGAAATCCGAGTTCATTTGACCAAGTTATGGGCTTTTAAAGATGGAAAAAAGGGTCATTTTCATATTTATTACTACCTTTAAAAATATATATATTAAAGAAGATAACAACATAATCATTCCACAAGCCCATAAAGGTGTGCCATATCGAAATTCGAGTTCATCTGAACAAGTTATGGGCCTTTCAAGATGGAAAGAAAGCCCATTTCTGTAAACTTCGCAAAATTAAAATCATTGACATAAAAACGGTCACATTTTTTACAACCTTTAAACTTATATATTTTAACGCAGGTAACAACATAATCATTCCACAAGCCCATAAAGGTATGCCATATCGAAATCCGAGTTCATTTGACCAAGTTATGGGCTTTTAAAGATGGAAAGGAGGCCCATTTCTGGAAAACTTAGCAAAATTAAAATCAATGACATATAAACGGTCATATTTTTTACTACCTTTAAAGTTATATATTTTATTGCAGATAACAACATCATCATTCCACTAGCCCATAAAGGCATGCCATATCGAAATCCGAGTTCATTTGACCAAGTTATGGGCTTTTAAAGATGGAATGAAGGCCCATTTCTGTAAACCTTCGCAAAATTAAAATCAATGACATAAAAACTGTCATATTTTGTACTACCTTTAAAGTTATATTTATTAATGCAGATAACAATATAATCATTCCACATGCCCATAAAGCTATGCCATATCGAAATCCGAGTTCATTTGACCAAGTTATGGGCTTTTAAAGATGGAAAAAAGGGTCATTTTCATATTTATTACTACCTTTAAAAATATATATATTAAAGAAGATAACAACATAATCATTCCACAAGCCCATAAAGGTGTGCCTTATCGAAATTCGAGTTCATTTGACCAAGCTATGGGCTTTTAAAGATGGAAAGGAGGCCCATTTCTGGAAAACTTAGCAAAATTAAATTGACATAAAAACGGTCATATTTTTTACTACCTTTAAAGTTATATATTTTATTGAAGATAACTACATTATCTTTCCACTAGCCCATAAAGGCATGCCATATCGAAATTCGAGTTCATTTGACCGAGTTATGGGCTTTTAAAGATGGAAAGAAAGCCCATTTCTGTAAACCTTCGCAAAATTAAAATCATTGACATAAAAACGGTCATATTTTTTACTACCTTTAAAGTTATATATTTTAATGCAGAAAACAACATTATCATTCCACAAGCCCATAAATGTATGCCATATCGAAATCCGAGTTCATTTGACCCAGATATGGGCTTTTAAAGATGGAAAGAAGGCCCATTTTAGTAAACCTTCGCAAAACTAAAATCAAAGACATACAATTGGTCATATTTTTTACAACCCTTAAAGTTATATATATTTTAATGCAGATAGCAACATAATCATTCCACAAGCCCATAAAGGTGTGCCATATCGAAATCCGAGTTCATTTGACCCAATTATGGGCTTTTAAATATGGAAAGGAGGCCCAATTCTGTAAACCTTCACAAAATTAAAATCAATGACATAAAAACGGTCATATTTTTTACTACCTTTTAAGTTATATATTTTAATGCAGATAACAACATAATCATTCCACAAGCCCATAAAGGTATGCCATATCGAAAACCGAGTTCATTTGACCAAGTTATGGGCTTTTAAAGATGGAATGAAGGCCCATTTCAGTAAACCTTCGCAAAATTAAAATCAATGACATAAAAACTGTCATATTTTGTACTACCTTTAAAGTTATATTTATTAATGCAGATAACAACATAATCATTCCACATGCCCATAAAGCTATGCCATATCGAAATCCGAGTTCATTTGACCAAGTTATGGGCTTTTAAAGATGGAAAAAAGGGTCATTTTCATATTTATTACTACCTTTAAAAATATATATATTAAAGAAGATAACAACATAATCATTCCACAAGCCCATAAAGGTGTGCCATATCGAAATTCGAGTTCATTTGAACAAGTTATGGGCCTTTCAAGATGGAAAGAAAGCCCATTTCTGTAAACTTCGCAAAATTAAAATCATTGACATAAAAACGGTCACATTTTTTACAACCTTTAAACTTATATATTTTAACGCAGGTAACAACATAATCATTCCACAAGCCCATAAAGGTATGCCATATCGAAATCCGAGTTCATTTGACCAAGTTATAGGCTTTTAAAGATGGAAAGGAGGCCCATTTCTGGAAAACTTAGCAAAATTAAAATCAATGACATATAAACGGTCATATTTTTTACTACCTTTAAAGTTATATATTTTATTGCAGATAACAACATCATCATTCCACTAGCCCATAAAGGCATGCCATATCGAAATCCGAGTTCATTTGACCAAGTTATGGGCTTTTAAAGATGGAATGAAGGCCCATTTCTGTAAACCTTCGCAAAATTAAAATCAATGACATAAAAACTGTCATATTTTGTACTACCTTTAAAGTTATATTTATTAATGCAGATAACAACATAATCATTCCACATGCCCATAAAGCTATGCCATATCGAAATCCGAGTTCATTTGACCAAGTTATGGGCTTTTAAAGATGGAAAAAAGGGTCATTTTTATATTTATTACTACCTTTAAAAATATATATATTAAAGAAGATAACAACATAATCATTCCACAAGCCCATAAAGGTGTGCCATATCGAAATTCGAGTTCATTTGACCAAGCTATGGGCTTTTAAAGATGGAAAGGAGGCCCATTTCTGGAAAACTTAGCAAAATTAAATTGACATAAAAACGGTCATATTTTTTACTACCTTTAAAGTTATATATTTTAATGCAGAAAACAACATTATCATTCCACAAGCCCATAAATGTATGCCATATCGAAATCCGAGTTCATTTGACCCAGATATGGGCTTTTAAAGATGGAAAGAAGGCCCATTTTAGTAAACCTTCGCAAAACTAAAATCAAAGACATAAAATTGGTCATATTTTTTACAACCTTTAAAGTTATATATATTTTAATGCAGATAGCAACATAATCATTCCACAAGCCCATAAAGGTGTGCCATATCGAAATCCGAGTTCATTTGACCCAATTATGGGCTTTTAAATATGGAAAGAAGGCCCAATTCTGTAAACCTTCACAAAATTAAAATCAATGACATAAAAACGGTCATATTTTTTACTACCTTTTAAGTTATATATTTTAATGCAGATAACAACATAATCATTCCACAAGCCCATAAAGGTATGCCATATCGAAAACCGAGTTCATTTGACCAAGTTATGGGCTTTTAAAGATGGAATGAAGGCCCATTTCAGTAAACCTTCGCAAAATTAAAATCAATGACATAAAAACTGTCATATTTTGTACTACCTTTAAAGTTATATTTATTAATGCAGATAACAACATAATCATTCCACATGCCCATAAAGCTATGCCATATCGAAATCCGAGTTCATTTGACCAAGTTATGGGCTTTTAAAGATGGAAAAAAGGGTCATTTTCATATTTATTACTACCTTTAAAAATATATATATTAAAGAAGATAACAACATAATCATTCCACAAGCCCATGAAGGTGTGCCATATCGAAATTCGAGTTCATTTGAACAAGTTATGGGCCTTTCAAGATGGAAAGAAAGACCATTTCTGTAAACTTCGCAAAATTAAAATCATTGACATAAAAACGGTCACATTTTTTACAACCTTTAAACTTATATATTTTAACGCAGGTAACAACATAATCATTCCACAAGCCCATAAAGGTATGCCATATCGAAATCCGAGTTCATTTGACCAAGTTATGGGCTTTTAAAGATGGAAAGGAGGCCCATTTCTGGAAAACTTAGCAAAATTAAAATCAATGACATATAAACGGTCATATTTTTTACTACCTTTAAAGTTATATATTTTATTGCAGATAACAACATCATCATTCCACTAGCCCATAAAGGCATGCCATATCGAAATCCGAGTTCAGTTGACCAAGTTATGGGCTTTTAAAGATGGAATGAAGGCCCATTTCTGTAAACCTTCGCAAAATTAAAATCAATGACATAAAAACTGTCATATTTTGTACTACCTTTAAAGTTATATTTATTAATGCAGATAACAACATAATCATTCCACATGCCCATAAAGCTATGCCATATCGAAATCCGAGTTCATTTGACCAAGTTATGGGCTTTTAAAGATGGAAAAAAGGGTCATTTTCATATTTATTACTACCTTTAAAAATATATATATTAAAGAAGATAACAACATAATCATTCCACAAGCCCATGAAGGTGTGCCATATCGAAATTCGAGTTCATTTGAACAAGTTATGGGCCTTTCAAGATGGAAAGAAAGACCATTTCTGTAAACTTCGCAAAATCAAAATCATTGACATAAAAACGGTCACATTTTTTACAACCTTTAAACTTATATATTTTAACGCAGGTAACAACATAATCATTCCACAAGCCCATAAAGGTATGCCATATCGAAATCCGAGTTCATTTGACCAAGTTATGGGCTTTTAAAGATGGAAAGGAGGCCCATTTCTGGAAAACTTAGCAAAATTAAAATCAATGACATAAAAACGGTCATATTTTTTACTACCTTTAAAGTTATATATTTTATTGCAGATAATAACATTATCATTCCAGAAGCCCATAAGGGCATGCCATATCGAAATTCGAGTTCATTTGACCGAGTTATGGGCTTTTAAAGATGGAAAGAAAGCCCATTTCTGTAAACCTTCGCAAAATTAAAATCATTGACATAAAAACGGTCATATTTTTTACTACCTTTAAAGTTATATATTTTAATGCAGAAAACAACATTATCATTCCACAAGCCCATAAATGTATGCCATATCGAAATCCGAGTTCATTTGACCCAGATATGGGATTTTAAAGATGGAAAGAAGGCCCATTTTAGTAAACCTTCGCAAAACTAAAATCAAAGACATAAAAACGGTCATATTTTTTACAACCTTTAAAGTTATATATTTTTTAATGCAGATAGCAACATAATCATTCCACAAGCCCATAAAGGTGTGCCATATCGAAATCCGAGTTCATTTGACCCAATTATGGGCTTTTAAATATGGAAAGGAGGCCCAATTCTGTAAACCTTTACAAAATTAAAATCAATGACATAAAAACGGTCATATTTTTTACTACCTTTTAAGTTATATATTTTAATGCAGATAACAACATAATCATTCCACAAGCCCATAAAGGTATGCCATATCGAAAACCGAGTTCATTTGACCAAGTTATGGGCTTTTAAAGATGGAAAAAAGGGTCATTTTCATATTTATTACTACCTTTAAAAATATATATATTAAAGAAGATAACAACATAATCATTCCACAAGCCCATAAAGGTGTGCCATATCGAAATTCGAGTTCATTTGAACAAGTTATGGGCCTTTCAAGATGGAAAGAAAGCCCATTTCTGTAAACTTCGCAAAATTAAAATCATTGACATAAAAACGGTCACATTTTTTACAACCTTTAAACTTATATATTTTAACCCAGGTAACAACATAATCATTCCACAAGCCCATAAAGGTATGCCATATCGAAATCCGAGTTCATTTGACCAAGTTATAGGCTTTTAAAGATGGAAAGGAGGCCCATTTCTGGAAAACTTAGCAAAATTAAAATCAATGACATATAAACGGTCATATTTTTTACTACCTTTAAAGTTATATATTTTATTGCAGATAACAACATCATCATTCCACTAGCCCATAAAGGCATGCCATATCGAAATTCGAGTTCATTTGACCAAGTCATGGGCTTTTAAAGATGGAAAGAAAGCCCATTTCAGTAAACCTTCGCAAAATTAAAATCATTGACATAAAAACGGTCATATTTTTTACTACCTTTAAAGTTATATATTTGAATGCAGAAAACAACATTATCATTCCACAAGCTCATAAATGTATGCCATATCGAAGTCCGAGTTCATTTGACCAAGATATGGGCTTTTAAAGATTTAAAGAAGGCCCATTTTAGTAAACCTTCGCAAAACTAAAATCAAAGACATAAAAACGGTCATATTTTTTACAACCTTTAAAGTTATATATTTTTTAATGCAGATAGCAACATAATCATTCCACAAGCCCATAAAGGTGTGCCATATCGAAATCCGAGTTCATTTGACCAAGTTATGGGCTTTTAAAGATGAAAAAAGGCCCATTTTAGTAAAATTAAAATCAATGACATATAAACGGTCATATTTTTTACTACCTTTAAAGTTATATATTTTATTGAAGATAACAACATTATCATTCCACTAGCCCATAAAGGCATGCCATATCGAAATTCGAGTTCATTTGACCGAGTTATGGGCATTTAAAGATGGAAAGAAAGCCCATTTCTGTAAACCTTCGCAAAATTAAAATCATTGACATAAAAACGGTCATATTTTTTACTACCTTTAAAGTTATATATTTTAATGCAGAAAACAACATTATCATTCCACAAGCCCATAAATGTATGCCATATCGAAATCCGAGTTCATTTGACCCAGATATGGGCTTTTAAAGATGGAAAGATGGCCCATTTTAGTAAACCTTCGCAAAACTAAAATCAAAGACATAAAAATGGTCATATTTTTTACAACCTTTAAAGTTATATATTTTTTAATGCAGATAGCAACATAATCATTCCACAAGCCCATAAAGGTGTGCCATATCGAAATCCGAGTTCATTTGACCCAATTATGGACTTTTAAATATGGAAAGGAGGCCCAATTCTGTAAACCTTCACAAAATTAAAATCAATGACATAAAAAAGGTCATATTTTTTACTACCTTTTAAGTTATATATTTTAATGCAGATAACAACATAATCATTCCACAAGCCCATAAAGGTATGCCATATCGAAAACCGAGTTCATTTGACCAAGTTATGGGCTTTTAAAGATGGAATGAAGGCCCATTTCAGTAAACCTTCGCAAAATTAAAATCAATGACATAAAAACTGTCATATTTTGTACTACCTTTAAATTTATATTTATTAATGCAGATAACAATATAATCATTCCACATGCCCATAAAGCTATGCCATATCGAAATCCGAGTTCATTTGACCAAGTTATGGGCTTTTAAAGATGGAAAAAAGGGTCATTTTCATATTTATTACTACCTTTAAAAATATATATATTAAAGAAAATAACAACATAATCATTCCACAAGCCCATAAAGGTGTGCCATATCGAAATTCGAGTTCATTTGAACAAGTTATGGGCCTTTCAAGATGGAAAGAAAGCCCATTTCTGTAAACTTCGCAAAATTAAAATCATTGACATAAAAACGGTCACATTTTTTACAACCTTTAAACTTATATATTTTAACGCAGGTAACAACATAATCATTCCACAAGCCCATAAAGGTATGCCATATCGAAATCCGAGTTCATTTGACCAAGTTATGGGCTTTTAAAGATGGAAAGGAGGCCCATTTCTGGAAAACTTAGCAAAATTAAAATCAATGACATATAAACGGTCATATATTTTACTACCTTTAAAGTTATATATTTTATTGCAGATAACAACATCATCATTCCACTAGCCCATAAAGGCATGCCATATCGAAATCCGAGTTCATTTGACCAAGTTATGGGCTTTTAAAGATGGAATGAAGGCCCATTTCTGTAAACCTTCGCAAAATTAAAATCAATGACATAAAAACTGTCATATTTTGTACTACCTTTAAAGTTATATATTTTATTGCAGATAACAACATCATCATTCCACATGCCCATAAAGCTATGCCATATCGAAATCCGAGTTCATTTGACCAAGTTATGGGCTTTTAAAGATGGAAAAAAGGGTCATTTTCATATTTATTACTACCTTTAAAAATATATATATTAAAGAAGATAACAACATAATCATTCCACAAGCCCATAAAGGTGTGCCATATCGAAATTCGAGTTCATTTGACCAAGCTATGGGCTTTTAAAGATGGAAAGGAGGCCCATTTCTGGAAAACTTAGCAAAATTAAATTGACATAAAAACGGTCATATTTTTTACTACCTTTAAAGTTATATATTTTATTGAAGATAACTACATTATCTTTCCACTAGCCCATAAAGGCATGCCATATCGAAATTCGAGTTCATTTGACCGAGTTATGGGCTTTTAAAGATGGAAAGAAAGCCCATTTCTGTAAACCTTCGCAAAATTAAAATCATTGACATAAAAACGGTCATATTTTTTACTACCTTTAAAGTTATATATTTTAATGCAGAAAACAACATTATCATTCCACAAGCCCATAAATGTATGCCATATCGAAATCCGAGTTCATTTGACCCAGATATGGGCTTTTAAAGATGGAAAGAAGGCCCATTTTAGTAAACCTTCGCAAAACTAAAATCAAAGACATAAAATTGGTCATATTTTTTACAACCTTTAAAGTTATATATATTTTAATGCAGATAGCAACATAATCATTCCACAAGCCCATAAAGGTGTGCCATATCGAAATCCGAGTTCATTTGACCCAATTATGGGCTTTTAAATATGGAAAGGAGGCCCAATTCTGTAAACCTTCACAAAATTAAAATCAATGACATAAAAACGGTCATATTTTTTACTACCTTTTAAGTTATATATTTTAATGCAGATAACAACATAATCATTCCACAAGCCCATAAAGGTATGCCATATCGAAAACCGAGTTCATTTGACCAAGTTATGGGCTTTTAAAGATGGAATGAAGGCCCATTTCAGTAAACCTTCGCAAAATTAAAATCAATGACATAAAAACTGTCATATTTTGTACTACCTTTAAAGTTTTATTTATTAATGCAGATAACAACATAATCATTCCACATGCCCATAAAGCTATGCCATATCGAAATCCGAGTTCATTTGACCAAGTTATGGGCTTTTAAAGATGGAAAAAAGGGTCATTTTCATATTTATTACTACCTTTAAAAATATATATATTAAAGAAGATAACAACATAATCATTCCACAAGCCCATGAAGGTGTGCCATATCGAAATTCGAGTTCATTTGAACAAGTTATGGGCCTTTCAAGATGGAAAGAAAGCCCATTTCTGTAAACTTCGCAAAATTAAAATCATTGACATAAAAACGGTCACATTTTTTACAACCTTTAAACTTATATATTTTAACGCAGGTAACAACATAATCATTTCACAAGCCCATAAAGGTATGCCATATCGAAATCCGAGTTCATTTGACCAAGTTATAGGCTTTTAAAGATGGAAAGGAGGCCCATTTCTGGAAAACTTAGCAAAATTAAAATCAATGACATATAAACGGTCATATTTTTTACTACCTTTAAAGTTATATATTTTATTGCAGATAACAACATCATCATTCCACTAGCCCATAAAGGCATGCCATATCGAAATTCGAGTTCATTTGACCAAGTCATGGGCTTTTAAAGATGGAAAGAAAGCCCATTTCAGTAAACCTTCGCAAAATTAAAATCATTGACATAAAAACGGTCATATTTTTTACTACCTTTAAAGTTATATATTTGAATGCAGAAAACAACATTATCATTCCACAAGCCCATAAATGTATGCCATATCGAAATCCGAGTTCATTTGACCAAGATATGGGCTTTTAAAGATGGAAAGAAGGCCCATTTTAGTAAACCTTCGCAAAACTAAAATCAAAGACATAAAAACGGTCATATTTTTTACAACCTTTAAAGTTATATATTTTTTAATGCAGATAGCAACATAATCATTCCACAAGCCCATAAAGGTGTGCCATGTCGAAATCCGAGTTCATTTGACCAAGTTATGGGCTTTTAAAAATGGAAAAAGGCCCATTTTAGTAAACCTTCGCAAAATTAAAATCAATGACATATAAACGGTCATATTTTTTACTACCTTTAAAGTTATATATTTTATTGAAGATAACAACATTATCATTCCACTAGCCCATAAAGGCATGCCATATCGAAATTCGAGTTCATTTGACCGAGTTATGGGCTTTTAAAGATGGAAAGAAATTCCATTTCTGTAAACCTTCGCAAAATTAAAATCATTGACATAAAAACGGTCATATTTTTTACTACCTTTAAAGTTATATATTTTAATGCAGAAAACAACATTATCATTCCACAAGCCCATAAATGTATGCCATATCGAAATCCGAGTTCATTTGACCCAGATATGGGCTTTTAAAGATGGAAAGAAGGCCCATTTTAGTAAACCTTCGCAAAACTAAAATCAAAGACATAAAAATGGTCATATTTTTTACAACCTTTAAAGTTATATATTTTTTAATGCAGATAGCAACATAATCATTCCACAAGCCCATAAAGGTGTGCCATATCGAAATCCGAGTTCATTTGACCCAATTATGGGCTTTTAAATATGGAAAGGAGGCCCAATTCTGTAAACCTTCACAGAATTAAAATCAATGACATAAAAAAGGTCATATTTTTTACTACCTTTTAAGTTATATATTTTAATGCAGATAACAACATAATCATTCCACAAGCCCATAAAGGTATGCCATATCGAAAACCGAGTTCATTTGACCAAGTTATGGGCTTTTAAAGATGGAAAGAAAGCCCATTTCTGTAAACTTCGCAAAATTAAAATCATTGACATAAAAACTGTCATATTTTGTTCTACCTTTAAAGTTATATTTATTAATGCAGATAACAACATAATCATTCCACATGCCCATAAAGCTATGCCATATCGAAATCCGAGTTCATTTGACCAAGTTATGGGCTTTTAAAGATGGAAAGAAAGCCCATTTCTGTAAACTTCGCAAAATTAAAATCATTGACATAAAAACTGTCATATTTTGTACTACCTTTAAAGTTATATATTTTAATGCAGAAAACAACATTATCATTCCACAAGCCCATAAATGTATGCCATATCGAAATCCGAGTTCATTTGACCCAGATATGGGCTTTTAAAGATGGAAATAAGGCCCATTTTAGTAAACCTTCGCAAAACTAAAATCAAAGACATAAAAATGGTCATATTTTTTACAACCTTTAAAGTTATATATTTTTTAATGCAGATAGCAACATAATCATTCCACAAGCCCATAAAGGTGTGCCATATCGAAATCCGAGTTCATTTGACCCAATTATGGGCTTTTAAATATGGAAAGGAGGCCCAATTCTGTAAACCTTCACAGAATTAAAATCAATGACATAAAAAAGGTCATATTTTTTACTACCTTTTAAGTTATATATTTTAATGCAGATAACAACATAATCATTCCACAAGCCCATAAAGGTATGCCATATCGAAAACCGAGTTCATTTGACCAAGTTATGGGCTTTTAAAGATGGAATGAAGGCCCATTTCAGTAAACCTTCGCAAAATTAAAATCAATGACATAAAAACTGTCATATTTTGTACTACCTTTAAAGTTATATTTATTAATGCAGATAACAACATAATCATTCCACATGCCCATAAAGCTATGCCATATCGAAATCCGAGTTCATTTGACCAAGTTATGGGCTTTTAAAGATGGAAAAAAGAGTAATTTTCATATTTATTACTACCTTTAAAAATATATATATTAAAGAAGATAACAACATAATCATTCCACAAGCCCATAAAGGTGTGCCATATCGAAATTCGAGTTCATTTGAACAAGTTATGGGCCTTTCAAGATGGAAAGAAAGCCCATTTCTGTAAACTTCGCAAAATTAAAATCATTGACATAAAAACGGTCACATTTTTTACAACCTTTAAACTTATATATTTTAACGCAGGAAACAACATAATCATTCCACAAGCCCATAAAGGTATGCCATATCGAAATCCGAGTTCATTTGACCAAGTTATGGGCTTTTAAAGATGGAAAGGAGGCCCATTTCTGGAAAACTTAGCAAAATTAAAATCAATGACATATAAACGGTCATATTTTTTACTACCTTTAAAGTTATATATTTTATTGCAGATAACAACATCATCATTCCACTAGCCCATAAAGGCATGCCATATCGAAATTCGAGTTCATTTGACCAAGTCATGGGCTTTTAAAGATGGAAAGAAAGCCCATTTCAGTAAACCTTCGCAAAATTAAAATCATTGACATAAAAACGGTCATATTTTTTACTACCTTTAAAATTATATATTTTAATGCAGAAAACAACATTATCATTCCACAAGCCCATAAATGTATGCCATATCGAAATCCGAGTTCATTTGACCAAGATATGGGCTTTTAAAGATGGAAAGAAGGCCCATTTTAGTAAACCTTCGCAAAACTAAAATCAAAGACATAAAAACGGTCACATTTTTTACAACCTTTAAAGTTGTATATTTTTTAATGCAGATAGCAACATAATCATTCCACAAGCCCATAAAGGTGTGCCATATCGAAATCCGAGTTCATTTGACCCAATTATGGGCTTTTAAATATGGAAAGGAGGCCCAATTCTGTAAACCTTCACAGAATTAAAATCAATGACATAAAAAAGGTCATATTTTTTACTACCTTTTAAGTTATATATTTTAATGCAGATAACAACATAATCATTCCACAAGCCCATAAAGGTATGCCATATCGAAAACCGAGTTCATTTGACCAAGTTATGGGCTTTTAAAGATGGAATGAAGGCCCATTTCAGTAAACCTTCGCAAAATTAAAATCAATGACATACAAACTGTCATATTTTGTACTACCTTTAAAGTTATATTTATTAATGCAGATAACAACATAATCATTCCACATGCCCATAAAGCTATGCCATATCGAAATCCGAGTTCATTTGACCAAGTTATCGGCTTTTAAAGATGGAAAAAAGGGTCATTATACCCGTTACTCGTAGAGTAAAAGGGTATACTAGATTCGTCGGAAAGTATGTAACAGGCAGAAGGAAGCGTTTCCGACCCCACAAAGTATATATATTCTTGATCAGGATCACTAGCCGAGTCGATCTAGCCATGTCCGTCTGTCCGTCTGTCCGTCTGTCCGTCTGTCTGTCCGTCCGGATGAACGCTGAGATCTCGGAACCTATGGGAGCTAGGCTATTGAGATTTGGCGTGCAGATTCCTGAGCTTCTTACGCAGCGCAAGTTTGTTTCGGCACAGTGCCACGCCCACTCTAACGCCCACAAACCGCCCAAAACTGTGGCTCCTACAGTTTTGATGCTAGAATAAAAATTTTAACTGAAATGTATTGTTCTCATCAATACCTATCGATTGACCCAAAAAAAAGTTTGCCACGCCCACTTTAACGCCCACAAAAAAAAACTGTGACGCCCACAATTTTCATGCTAGATAAAAAATTTTAACTAAAATGTATTGGTCTCGTCGATACCTATCGATTGATCCAAAAAAAAATTTGCCACGCCCACTCTAACGCCCATAACGCTTAAATCTGTATACCGCCGGTAGGTGGCGCATTTTAATCTCGCTTTGCTGCTTGCATATCTCCATATAGCTGAGTAACGGGTATCTGATAGTCGAGGTACTCGACTATAGCGTTCTTCCTTGTTTTCATATTTATTACTACCTTTAAAAATATACAAGGGTGGTCAAAAGTATTTTCACAAAAAAAAAGTTAAATATATTCCAAATTTGAACTTACATCTTGTTAACTTTGGCATCAATGGAAAGGTAATTTAAATGCCGTTTGAATGATACAATACATTTCTTAACACATTCAGTACTTATTGAAAAGGACGAATTTGTGTGAAAATGTCCCTTTTGAACTTTTTTCCTCGACTTGAAAACTTAAATTTTTTGATGCAAAAAGTTTCTTCAAACAAAAATAATAGTAACTGCAAAAAGAATTTTTCAAAAATCATTTTGCTTATATTTTTTATGATTTTTTGAAAATGCTTAGAAACATGCATTTTAGGCATATTTTTCTCTTTTTCATACAAATTTTTTCCGACAGTGTCACCTTTAAAAAACCATACAAAATATAAGCAAAATGATTTTTGAAAAATTCTTTTTGCAGTTACTATTATTTTTGTTTGAAGAAACTTTTTGCATCAAAAAATTTATGTTTTCAAGTCGAGGAAAAAGTTCAAAAAGGACATTTTCACACAAATTCGTCCTTTTCAATAAGTACTGAATGTGTTAAGAAATGTATTGTATCATTCAAACGGCATTTAAATTACCTTTCCATTGATGCCAAAGTTAACAAGATGTAAGTTCAAATTATGAATATATTTAACTTTTTTTTTGTGAAAATACTTTTGACCACCCTTGTATATATTAAAGAAGATAACAACATAATCATTCCACAAGCCCATAAAGGTGTGCCATATCGAAATTCGAGTTCATTTGAACAAGTTATGGGCCTTTCAAGATGGAAAGAAAGCCCATTTCTGTAAACTTCGCAAAATTAAAATCATTGACATAAAAACGGTCACCTTTTTTACAACCTTTAAACTTATATATTTTAACGCAGGTAACAACATAATCATTCCACAAGCCCATAAAGGTATGCCATATCGAAATCCGAGTTCATTTGACCAAGTTATGGGCTTTTAAAGATGGAAAGGAGGCCCATTTCTGGAAAACTTAGCAAAATTAAAATCAATGACATATAAACGGTCATATTTTTTACTACCTTTAAAGTTATATATTTTATTGCAGATAACAACATCATCATTCCACTAGCCCATAAAGGCATGCCATATCGAAATTCGAGTTCATTTGACCAAGTCATGGGCTTTTAAAGATGGAAAGAAAGCCCATTTCAGTAAACCTTCGCAAAATTAAAATCATTGACATAAAAACGGTCATATTTTTTACTACCTTTAAAGTTATATATTTTAATGCAGAAAACAACATTATCATTACACAAGCCCATAAATGTATGCCATATCGAAATCCGAGTTCATTTGACCAAGATATGGGCTTTTAAAGATGGAAAGAAGGCCCATTTTAGTAAACCTTCGCAAAACTAAAATCAAAGACATAAAAACGGTCACATTTTTTACAACCTTTAAAGTTGTATATTTTTTAATGCAGATAGCAACATAATCATTCCACAAGCCCATAAAGGTGTGCCATATCGAAATCCGAGTTCATTTTACCAAGTTATGGGCTTTTAAATATGGAAAGGAGGCCCAATTCTGTAAACCTTCACAAAATTAAAATCAATGACATAAAAACGGTCATATTTTTTAATACCTTTAAATTTATATATTTTAATGCAGATAACAACATAATCATTCCACAAGCCCATAAAGGTATGCCATATCGAAAACCGAGTTCATTTGACCAAGTTATCGGCTTTTAAAGATGGAATGAAGGCCCATTTCAGTAAACCTTCGCAAAATTAAAATCAATGACATAAAAACTGTCATATTTTTTACTACCTTTAAAGTTATATTTATTAATGCAGATAACAACATAATCATTCCACATGCCCATAAAGCTATGCCATATCGAAATCCGAGTTCATTTGACCAAGTTATGGGCTTTTAAAGATGGAAAAAAGGGTCATTTTCATATTTATTACTACCTTTAAAAATATATATATTAATGAAGATAAGAACATAATCATTCCACAAGTCCATAAAGGTGTGCCATATCCCATAAATGTATGCCATATCGAAATCCGAGTACCTTTGACCAAGTTATGGGCTTTTAAAGATGGAAAGAAGGCCCATATTAGTAAACCTTCGCAAAACTAAAATCAATGACATAAAAACGGTCATATTTTTTACTATCCTTAAAGTTACATATATTAATGCAGATAGCAACATAATCATTCCACAAGCCCATAAAGGTGTGCCATATCGAAATCCGAGTTCATTTGACCAAGTTATGGGCTTTTAAATATGGAAAGGAGGCCCAATTCTGTAAGCCTTCGCAAAATTAAAATCAATGACATAAAAACGGTCATATTTTTTACTACCTTTTAAGTTATATATTTTAATGCAGATAACAACATTATCATTCCACAAGCCCATAAAGGTGTGCCATATCGAAATCCGAGTTCAATTGACCAAGTTATGGGCTTTTAAATATGGAAAGGAGGCCAAATTCTGTAAACCTTCGCAAAATTAAAATCAATGACATAAAAACTGTCAAATTTTTTACTACCTTTAAAGTTATATTTATTAATGCAGATAACAACATAAGCATTCCACATACCCATAAAGCTATGCCATATCGAAATACGAGTTCATTTGACCAAGTTATGGGCTTTTAAAGATGGAAAAAAGGGTCATTTTCATATTTATTACTACCTTTAAAAATATGTATATTAATGTAGATAACAACATAATCATTCCACAAGCCCATAAAGGTGTGCCATATCGAAATTTGAGTTCATTTGAACAAGTTAAGGGCCTTTCAAGATGGAAAGAAAGCCCATTTCTGTAAACTTCGCAAAATTAAAATCATTGACATAAAAACGGTCACATTTTTTACAACCTTTAAACTTATATATTTTAATGCAGATAACAACATAATCATTCCACAAGCCCATAAGGGTATGCCATATCGAAATCCGAGTTCATTTGACGAAGTTATGGGCTTTTAAAGATGGAAAGAAGGGCCATTTCAGTAAAACTTTGCAACTAAAATCAAAGACATAAAAACGGTCATATTTTTTACTACCCTTAAAGTTACATATATTAATGCAGATAGCAACATAATCATTCCACAAGACCATAAAGGCATGCCATATCGAAAACCGAGTTAATTTGACCAAGTTATAGGCTTTTAAAGATGGAAAGAAAGCCCATTTCTGTAAACCTTCGCAAAATTAAAATCATTGACATAAAAACGGTCATATTTTTTACTACCTTTAAAATTATATATTTTAATGCAGAAAACAACATTATCATTCCACAAGCCCATAAATGTATGCCATATCGAAATCCGAGTTCATTTGACCAAGATATGGGCTTTTAAAGATGGAAAGAAGGCCCATTTTAGTAAACCTTCGCAAAACTAAAATCAAAGACATAAAAACGGTCACATTTTTTACAACCTTTAAAGTTGTATATTTTTTAATGCAGATAGCAACATAATCATTCCACAAGCCCATAAAGGTGTGCCATATCGAAATCCGAGTTCATTTGACCCAATTATGGGCTTTTAAATATGGAAAGGAGGCCCAATTCTGTAAACCTTCACAGAATTAAAATCAATGACATAAAAAAGGTCATATTTTTTACTACCTTTTAAGTTATATATTTTAATGCAGATAACAACATAATCATTCCACAAGCCCATAAAGGTATGCCATATCGAAAACCGAGTTCATTTGACCAAGTTATGGGCTTTTAAAGATGGAATGAAGGCCCATTTCAGTAAACCTTCGCAAAATTAAAATCAATGACATAAAAACTGTCATATTTTGTACTACCTTTAAAGTTATATTTATTAATGCAGATAACAACATAATCATTCCACATGCCCATAAAGCTATGCCATATCGAAATCCGAGTTCATTTGACCAAGTTATCGGCTTTTAAAGATGGAAAAAAGGGTCATTATACCCGTTACTCGTAGAGTAAAAGGGTATACTAGATTCGTCGGAAAGTATGTAACAGGCAGAAGGAAGCGTTTCCGACCCCACAAAGTATATATATTCTTGATCAGGATCACTAGCCGAGTCGATCTAGCCATGTCCGTCTGTCCGTCTGTCCGTCTGTCTGTCCGTCCGGATGAACGCTGAGATCTCGGAACCTATGGGAGCTAGGCTATTGAGATTTGGCGTGCAGATTCCTGAGCTTCTTACGCAGCGCAGTTTGTTTCGGCACAGTGCCACGCCCACTCTAACGCCCACAAACCGCCCAAAACTGTGGCTCCTACAGTTTTGATGCTAGAATAAAAATTTTAACTGAAATGTATTGTTCTCATCAATACCTATCGATTGACCCAAAAAAAAGTTTGCCACGCCCACTTTAACGCCCACAAAAAAAAACTGTGACGCCCACAATTTTCATGCTAGATAAAAAATTTTAACTAAAATGTATTGGTCTCGCCGATACCTATCGATTGATCCAAAAAAAAATTTGCCACGCCCACTCTAACGCCCATAACGCTTAAATCTGTATACCGCCGGTAGGTGGCGCATTTTAATCTCGCTTTGCTGCTTGCATATCTCCATATAGCTGAGTAACGGGTATCTGATAGTCGAGGTACTCGACTATAGCGTTCTTCCTTGTTTTCATATTTATTACTACCTTTAAAAATATACAAGGGTGGTCAAAAGTATTTTCACAAAAAAAAAGTTAAATATATTCCAAATTTGAACTTACATCTTGTTAACTTTGGCATCAATGGAAAGGTAATTTAAATGCCGTTTGAATGATACAATACATTTCTTAACACATTCAGTACTTATTGAAAAGGACGAATTTGTGTGAAAATGTCCCTTTTGAACTTTTTTCCTCGACTTGAAAACTTAAATTTTTTGATGCAAAAAGTTTCTTCAAACAAAAATAATAGTAACTGCAAAAAGAATTTTTCAAAAATCATTTTGCATATATTTTTTATGATTTTTTGAAAATGCTTAGAAACATGCATTTTAGGCATATTTTTCTCTTTTTCATACAAATTTTTTCCGACAGTGTCACCTTTAAAAAACCATACAAAATATAAGCAAAATGATTTTTGAAAAATTCTTTTTGCAGTTACTATTATTTTTGTTTGAAGAAACTTTTTGCATCAAAAAATTTATGTTTTCAAGTCGAGGAAAAAGTTCAAAAAGGACATTTTCACACAAATTCGTCCTTTTCAATAAGTACTGAATGTGTTAAGAAATGTATTGTATCATTCAAACGGCATTTAAATTACCTTTCCATTGATGCCAAAGTTAACAAGATGTAAGTTCAAATTATGAATATATTTAACTTTTTTTTTGTGAAAATACTTTTGACCACCCTTGTATATATTAAAGAAGATAACAACATAATCATTCCACAAGCCCATAAAGGTGTGCCATATCGAAATTCGAGTTCATTTGAACAAGTTATGGGCCTTTCAAGATGGAAAGAAAGCCCATTTCTGTAAACTTCGCAAAATTAAAATCATTGACATAAAAACGGTCACATTTTTTACAACCTTTAAACTTATATATTTTAACGCAGGTAACAACATAATCATTCCACAAGCCCATAAAGGTATGCCATATCGAAATCCGAGTTCATTTGACCAAGTTATGGGCTTTTAAAGATGGAAAGGAGGCCCATTTCAGTAAACCTTCGCAAAATTAAAATCAATGACATAAAAACTGTCATATTTTTTACTACCTTTAAAGTTATATATTTTATTGCAGATAACAACATCATCATTCCACTAGCCCATAAAGGCATGCCATATCGAAATTCGAGTTCATTTGACCAAGTCATGGGCTTTTAAAGATGGAAAGAAAGCCCATTTCAGTAAACCTTCGCAAAATTAAAATCATTGACATAAAAACGGTCATATTTTTTACTACCTTTAAAGTTATATATTTTAATGCAGAAAACAACATTATCATTACACAAGCCCATAAATGTATGCCATATCGAAATCCGAGTTCATTTGACCAAGATATGGGCTTTTAAAGATGGAAAGAAGGCCCATTTTAGTAAACCTTCGCAAAACTAAAATCAAAGACATAAAAACGGTCACATTTTTTACAACCTTTAAAGTTGTATATTTTTTAATGCAGATAGCAACATAATCATTCCACAAGCCCATAAAGGTGTGCCATATCGAAATCCGAGTTCATTTTACCAAGTTATGGGCTTTTAAATATGGAAAGGAGGCCCAATTCTGTAAACCTTCACAAAATTAAAATCAATGACATAAAAACGGTCATATTTTTTAATACCTTTAAATTTATATATTTTAATGCAGATAACAACATAATCATTCCACAAGCCCATAAAGGTATGCCATATCGAAAACCGAGTTCATTTGACCAAGTTATCGGCTTTTAAAGATGGAATGAAGGCCCATTTCAGTAAACCTTCGCAAAATTAAAATCAATGACATAAAAACTGTCATATTTTTTACTACCTTTAAAGTTATATTTATTAATGCAGATAACAACATAATCATTCCACATGCCCATAAAGCTGTGCCATATCGAAATCCGAGTTCATTTGACCAAGTTATGGGCTTTTAAAGATGGAAAAAAGGGTCATTTTCATATTTATTACTACCTTTAAAAATATATATATTAATGAAGATAAGAACATAATCATTCCACAAGTCCATAAAGGTGTGCCATATCCCATAAATGTATGCCATATCGAAATCCGAGTACCTTTGACCAAGTTATGGGCTTTTAAAGATGGAAAGAAGGCCCATATTAGTAAACCTTCGCAAAACTAAAATCAATGACATAAAAACGGTCATATTTTTTACTATCCTTAAAGTTACATATATTAATGCAGATAGCAACATAATCATTCCACAAGCCCATAAAGGTGTGCCATATCGAAATCTGAGTTCATTTGACCAAGTTATGGGCTTTTAAATATGGAAAGGAGGCCCAATTCTGTAAACCTTCGCAAAATTAAAATCAATGACATAAAAACGGTCATATTTTTTACTACCTTTTAAGTTATATATTTTAATGCAGATAACAACATTATCATTCCACAAGCCCATAAAGGTGTGCCATATCGAAATCCGAGTTCAATTGACCAAGTTATGGGCTTTTAAATATGGAAAGGAGGCCAAATTCTGTAAACCTTCGCAAAATTAAAATCAATGACATAAAAACTGTCATATTTTTTACTACCTTTAAAGTTATATTTATTAATGCAGATAACAACATAAGCATTCCACATACCCATAAAGCTATGCCATATCGAAATACGAGTTCATTTGACCAAGTTATGGGCTTTTAAAGATGGAAAAAAGGGTCATTTTCATATTTATTACTACCTTTAAAAATATGTATATTAATGTAGATAACAACATAATCATTCCACAAGCCCATAAAGGTGTGCCATATCGAAATTTGAGTTCATTTGAACAAGTTAAGGGCCTTTCAAGATGGAAAGAAAGCCCATTTCTGTAAACTTCGCAAAATTAAAATCATTGACATAAAAACGGACACATTTTTTACAACCTTTAAACTTATATATTTTAATGCAGATAACAACTTAATCATTCCACAAGCCCATAAGGGTATGCCATATCGAAATCCGAGTTCATTTGACGAAGTTATGGGCTTTTAAAGATGGAAAGAAGGGCCATTTCAGTAAAACTTTGCAACTAAAATCAAAGACATAAAAACGGTCATATTTTTTACTACCCTTAAAGTTACATATATTAATGCAGATAGCAACATAATCATTCCACAAGACCATAAAGGCATGCCATATCGAAAACCGAGTTCATTTGACCAAGTTATAGGCTTTTAAAGATGGAAAGAAAGCCCATTTCTGTAAACCTTCGCAAAATTAAAATCATTGACATAAAAACGGTCATATTTTTTACTACCTTTAAAGTTATATATTTTAATGAAGAAAACAACATTATCATTCCACAAGCCCATAAAGGCATGCCATATCGAAAACCGAGTTCACTTCACCAAGTTATGGTCTTTTAAAGATGGAAAGGAGGCCCATTTCTGGAAACCTTAGCAAAATTAAAATCAATGACATATAAACGGTCATATTTTTTACTACCTTTAAAGTTATATATTTTAATGCAGATAACAACATTATCATTCCACAAGCCCATAAATGTATGCTATATCGAAATCCGAGTTCATTTGACCAAGGTATGGGCTTTTAAAGATGGAAAGAAGGCCCATTTCAGTAAAACTTCGCAACTAAAATCAAAGACATAAAAACGGTCATATTTTTTACTACCCTTAAAGTTACATATATTAATGCAGATAGCAACATAATCATTCCACAAGACCATAAGGGGATGCCATATCGAAAACCGAGTTCATTTGACCAAGCTATAGGCTTTTAAAGATGAAAAGAAAGCCCATTTCTGTAAACCTTCGCAAAATTAAAATCATTGACATCAAAACGGTCACATTTTTTACTACCTTTAAAGTTATATATTTTAATGAAGAAAACAACATTATCATTCCACAAGCCCATAAAGGCATGCCATATCGAAAACCGAGTTCACTTCACCAAGTTATGGTCTTTTAAAGATGGAAAGGAGGCCCATTTCTGGAAACCTTAGCAAAATTAAAATCAATGACATATAAACGGTCATATTTTTTACTACCTTTAAAGTTATATATTTTAATGCAGATAGCAACATAATCATTTCACAATCCCATAAGGGTGTGCAACGTCGAAATCCTAGTTCATTTGACAAAGTTATGGGCTTTTAAAGATGGAAAGAAAGCCCATTTCTGTAAACCTTCGCCAAATTAAAATCATTGACTAAAAACGGTCATATTTTTTACTACCTTTAAAGTTATATTTATTAATACAGATAACAACATAATCATTCCACAAGCCCATAAAGCTATGCCATATCGAAATCCGAGTTCATTTGACCAAGTTATGGGCTTTTAAAGATGGAAAAAAGGGCCATTTTCATATTTATTACTACCCTTAAAAATATATATATTAATGTAGATAACAACATAATCATTCCACAAGCCCAGAAAGGTGTGCCATATCGAAATTCGAGTTCATTTGAACAAGTTATGGGCCTTTCAAGATGGAAAGAAAGCCCATTTCTGTAAACTTCGCAAAATTAAAATCATTGACATAAAAACGGTCACATTTTTTACAACCTTTAAACTTATATATTTTAATGCAGATAACAACATAATCATTCCACAAGCCCATAAAGGCATGCCATATCGAAATCCGAGTTCATTTGACCAAGTTATGGGCTTTTAAAGATGGAATAAAGGCCCATTTCTGTAAACCTTCGCAAAATTAAAATCATTGACATAAAAACGGTCATATTTTTTACTACCTTTAAAGTTATATATTTTAATGCAGAAAGCAACATTATCATTCCACAAGCCCATAAAGGCATGCCATATCGAAAACCGAGTTCATTTGACGAAGTTATGGGCTTTTAAAGATGGAAAGGAGGCCCATTTCTGGAAAACTTAGCAAAATTAAAATCAATGACATAAAAACGGTCATATTTTTTACTACCTATAAAGTTATATATTTTATTGCAGATAATAACATTATCATTCCAGAAGCCCATAAAGGCATGCCATATCGAAATTCGAGTTCATTTGACCGAGTTATGGGCTTTTAAAGATGGAAAGAAAGCCCATTTCTGTAAACCTTCGCAAAATTAAAATCATTGACATAAAAACGGTCATATTTTTTACTACCTATAAAGTTATATATTTTATTGCAGATAATAACATTATCATTCCAGAAGCCCATAAAGGCATGCCATATCGAAATTCGAGTTCATTTGACCGAGTTATGGGCTTTTAAAGATGGAAAGAAAGCCCATTTCTGTAAACCTTCGCAAAATTAAAATCATTGACATAAAAACGGTCATATTTTTTACTACCTTTTGTGAACAGCGCCTAATATAGTATATACCAAACCTTCAATATTAGTGTAGAATAAGTCCTTTTTTATAATGTTACCAGACTCTACAAATGTAAAGTAGTCGAGACAGAGTCGTACTCAAGAGCAGAACGTGCGCAGAACACTTATAGTTATAATTTCTATATGTAACCTTATATCCAACACAACTATCCTAAAATAAACCTACACCACTCGAAAAGCTACCCTTCTCAGTTCAGAAGTGGGATCAGTGTGGTTGGATATGTGTGAAGCGGAGGAGTTGTGCCAAGAACTCTAAGAAAGCAGCAAGAATCGTCGGCGTGGAAAGTTTGCAATGGGATGTGTTCCCAGGTCTATGTGACAGCTTAAATTGCAAATTACGGATGTGTTCCAGTTCTACGTGGCAGGCGGATTTAAGGAAAGCAGATCGGGAATCTTAGTGAACCCGTGGAGTCAAGCACATCAGTTAGATCAGGATTCTTAGTGAGCCTGTGGCCGCAGAAGTCTCAAGAGCAGCAGAAGTCTCAAGAGAAGCCAAAGCACATACACACAAAGCGGTTGTGAGTATTGGTGAATTTTACAAGTCGATGCAAGTCAGAATTTTCTAGAAGCCGGAGCACATACATGCATACAAGGAGTTTGTGTGTATTGGTCAAGGAAGAAAGCAGATGCAGAACTTTGTGAGGTACATATAGTTGTCTCGCTCGCAAAGAGAACTGCCAACCTAGTCGCTAAAACAACATTAAAATGCCGAAAATAGCAGATCTTAAAGGCGACGTGTTAAGATTCCTGCTGAGATCTAGAAACGTGTCAGTTTCGGGCACCAGAGCCGAATTGGTTCAAAGACTAATACAGTTTGAACAATCGGAGGACGTAGAACTGCCAGCAGCAGTGGGTATCAACATGCAGCAAGAAGAAGCGATGTCAGCACAGTCAGCGGCAATTTCACAATTGCAAAACGACATGAAGGAACTAAAGGACATGTTAGCTCAATTAGTTACCGTTCAAATGGGAAACGCAGCACCAGCACATGCAGGAAATCAGCAACAGCACCAAATAATCGATTTGGATATCAACGAGGTTAACAACGAGAGCATTCCTGTACAGGCTACTAGCAACGTGAGGCAAGCTTCAGTCAAGGAAATTGCCAACACCTTGCCAGAATTTGATCCCAACGACGACAACGCCATTTCAGTCAATCAGTAGATCGATCGTGTCAACAAAGTGGCTGATGCCTACCAGTGGGACGAGAAGTTCCTGTTACTCGCCATTTATACAAAGCTAAAAGGTCCAGCCAAGATGTGGCTTGATTCATCACCCATTCTACACACTACGTGGAAAAACTTCGCCGAAGCTATACAGGATGAGTTCGGAGCAAATCCAGACGAAGCAGAAGTGCATTTCAACATGGCCAATGCAACCAGGCGACCAAAGGAGACGGTAAAGGAGTACTGTTTCAGGATGTCAGCCCTTGGGGTGCGCTACAAGCTCAGCGAGGGAGCGATCATCAGATATGTTCGCGCAGGTCTACAGCATCGTGAATTGCAAAACAGTATTGCAGCAATTCATTTCGCCACAATGAAACAGCTTCGTGATGCAGCCGAATCGTATTTCGTTAATCGATGTCGGCCAAATACGAGCAAGAAAGAGTATTCACCGAAAGCCAGCAACTTCGAGCAGAAACCAGACAGCGATGTTAAACCACCAAGGACAAAGGAATCCGTTATATGCTACAACTGCGGAGAAAAAGGACACTTTGCCAATTCGTGTCCAAAGGAGAAGAAAAAGTCACGCTGTACCAAATGCAACAAGTTCCACGAGCCAAATGGAAGTTGCCAAGCCACCAATGTCATGCGTTTAGGAGCCGCAAATCAGGACAAACTTTTCACGAGGAAAATCTGCGTACACTCGCACGATTACAGCGCCTTCATCGACACAGGTAGTCAAGCCAGTCTCATCCGACAATCGGTTGCCGAGCAAATTAACGCCAAGCGCCACAAGTGCTCTATGAAGATTAGAGGCATTTGCGGAGGTTCATGTATCCTCACAGAAGCGATGACTGTGGATATGGATATCGATGGGAAGACGATTACAGCGAAAGTGTATATAGCAGACAACGATATATTGCAGGAGGACTTTCTGTTGGGACAGGACGTCATCATCTCCGCTCATCTCGAGCTCAACTTTGAGTCAGGCGATTCTAAAATCAAACGAGCAGTCCATCAGCCAACAACCCCTGTAAGCACCAATATCGGGAAGCTGCTAGAAAATTTTAAGAACGACAAAGAATGTAAGCAAATGCGCAGCTTACTGGAGAACTTCGCCGATATTTTCTCGACAGGATTGGAAGGCATAGGAAAGACAAGCGTGGTCAAAGCAGACATCACCGTCGAAAGCAATCAGGTAGTAGCACAAGCCCCATACCGAGTATCCGAGCCAAAGAAAGAAATCGTAAGCAGCATGGTCGACGAGCTGCTAAAGCAGGACATCATCACGTTGTCAACATCAGAGTACGCCAGCCCGGTGGTGCTCATCAAGAAGCCGAATGGTAGCGATCGAATGTGCGTCGATTACCGCCGCCTAAACAAGCTGATCAAGAAGGAGAATTTTCCAGTGCCAAACATCGAAGAACGTCTGCAGCAGGCGAAAAGATTTAAGTACTTCTCATCCCTAGACCTCAACAGTGGATACTATCAGATAGAGATAGTCCCAGAGAGCCGAAAGTTTACTGCCTTTATCACCACAGATGGATTATACGAATTCAAGCGACTTCCGTTCGGATTAAAGAACGCACCTGCGGTTTTTAATCGACTCATGGCAGAGTTACAAAAGAGAGTGCAGAAAGGCCACATGATACACTACATGGACGACATCCTTATTGGCAGTCAAACATTTGATGAGATGTACGAGAAGCTTGAGAGGATCCTGAAAGTTTTAAAGGAGGGCGGATTAACGTTAAACCTGGACAAATGTGAGTTATATAAGCAGTCAATAACATTCCTTGGTCACCAGATACACGCAGAAGGAATCAGTCCTGGAGAAATTAAGACGAACGCCATCAGAATGTTCCCGAAACCAGCCAATGTTACCGATGTGAGAAAGTTTTTGGGTCTCACTGGTTATTTCCGCAAATTCGTTCCTGGGTATGCCATCATTTCAGCGCCATTAAGAATCCTATTGCGCAAGGATCAGCCGTTTTCGTGGAAAGCGCCACAAGAAGAAGCCTTCGACGAATTAAAAAAATGTCTAATATCAAATCCAGTTGTCACTAGCTATCGTCTAGACGCAGAACATGAACTACATACCGATGCCAGCGCCGTTGGTTTAGCCGGAGTTTTGCTACAACGTGAGGAGGACCAGCTGAAACCAATCGCTTATTATAGCCGAGCTACTTCTAAGCCGGAGAAAAATTACCACAGCTACGAACTTGAGGCTCTAGCCGTCGTGGAATCGTTGGAGCGATTCAAATACTACATTTATGGCAAAAAGATAAAGGTTATCACCGACTGCCATGCCCTAAAGACGTCGATGGAGAAACGAGAATTGATACCCCGGATTGCAAGATGGTGGTTACGCATTCAAGAATTCGACATAGATATCGTTCATCGAGCAGGAACACAGATGAACCACGTAGACGCACTCAGTCGAGCTCCGTTCGAAGATGCTCGAGAGATGGATACCGCAAGTCTGAAAATAGCAAAAACGATAATCGACGAAGAGGATTGGCTATTTTCTATACAGCTACAGGACGAGAAAGTACAGAAAATTGTCTCCGACATGAAATTGGAAAAGAAATCTGAGACCGACGAGTATGTGATCGAGCAAGATCGCTTGTTTCGAAAACATGGTAACAATTTATTATGGGTTGTGCCGAAGCAGTTGAGATTCCACATTTTACATGAATGTCACGATAAGACAATGGCACGAATTCTAAACTTATTTTGGTTTCCCCGAATGCGAAACTATGTCAAAAGCTACATAAAATCCTGTGTGGGCTGTGCGTTTTATAAAACACCAGGTGGACGTCAGGAAGGTCAGTACCACTACGATGACATTAAGCCGATTCCCTTTTCCACGATACACATGGACCACCTGGGGCCATTTCCGAAGAGTTCCAAGAGAAACGAGCATATTCTTGTGATAGTCGACTATAGGCTGGCTGACCACTTTTTGTGGCCAAAAATCCATTTTTCGAAAGTCGTTAATATTAAAATCTAATGACGTCAAAGTGTTGGAAAAACTTCAAGCTTCAATGTTACGTAACAAAAATTTTAACAGAGTCACGATCTGCTAAAATATCGGCTGTTAAAACAGCTGTTCGGTGTCACGAGCGCACGAAAGCTACTTTGTGAAAAAAAGAGTCGGTTTAAAATTATAAAAATAAGGCACCAAACTAAGTTTTTACCAAACAAGTTATAATGGCATCGAAAGATAGCGGCTTGTACTTTATGTTTGTGGTCGTCACAAGTTGGATTTGTCTGTGTTGTCCCTGTAATTGAGTGTTTTTTATTGTCGCTTTACGTGTACAAATTTAAAATAAAAACTAACTTTGAATAGAGATATAAAGTGAGTTTCACCTAGTTTCACCTTAATATTTACATTGTGTTGTCGGTAGTTCAGTTCTTGTTCATATGAATGCTAAAATAAAGTGCGCTTTTGCGCACTTTCGTCGCAATTTACCTTTTTAGGTCACAACCTCAGGTTGGACAATTTAGAATTGTTTTGGATTTGGAGTTCTGGACAGACAAAGCGAGAGAAAGAGCAGGCCATATTTAATAGATTTATAGCTTCGATAGCTGGGTCAGATGCTAATGAGGATGGATTGAAAAAACAAAGCGAAGAAGATGTTACAATACCATAATATTAATAATTGGTAATATCGAGGGCTTTTAAAGACCACTTTTTAACATGTGAAAAATATGTTTATTATATCTATATAAATCCAAATCAAAAATATACATCTCTATATTAAGTTTTGTTTTTAGGGTAAGTATTTTCTTATCTATTTTTATATTATTTTTTATGATATAACAAGAAATTTCTCCAAAAAGGGGCGTTGCCACGCCTTTTTCTGTTAATTTGCTAATTATAAGCCCAAATATAAGAACCGAACTCAAATATTTGGTTTTGCTTGAAGTTATTAATTTTGGCCACAAAAAGTGTTCAGCCAGCCTATAGTGTAGTCGATGCATTCACCAAATTCACCAAATGGTGAAAAGTACAGCAACTAAACACGTCCTAGATGTCCTGCAAGATGTAACCAGCTACCTGGGAATGCCAGATCGAATTGTAACCGATCGTGGTACAGCATTTACATCAAAAGATTTCGAGAAGTACTGCAAGTCAAACAATGTAAAGCACATTTTAAATGCTGTAAGGACACCCAGAGCCAATGGTCACGCAGAGCGCACAAATCGCATCATTTTGTCAATGTTGTTACCTTCCAATGACATCGATAAGCGTTGGGATGACAATATCCGATCAATCCAGTGGAGCATTAATACCATGGTAAATAGTACTACTAAATGCTCTCCCTTTCAGCTCCTGTACGGGTATGAACCTCGAGATATCCTGAAGAACGCGATAACCAACATCATTCAAAGCCAAGACCAAAAGATGCTAACCGATGCGGAATTGGATCAACTTAGAGCAGATGCTGCGACAACTGTCAACGATCACCGAACTGCCGCCATGAAACGCTACGATGCCAAGCATGCGAAGCCAACTGTTTACAGCCTTGGAGACCTTGTGCTGGTCGAGAATGAGCCATTCAGCACGGGCACATCACGCAAATTGGAGCCGCGCTACAAAGGACCTTTTATAATCACCAAGGTCCTGCCGAACGACAGATATCTTGTAGAAGATATCCCTCACGCACAACGAAAGCAGAGACACTACAAGTCGGTGTATTCGTCCGACAAGATGAAGCGCTGGTGTGAGCTGCCACCGGAGGAGCCCGATGAAGATGACGACTTTGGAGATGATCCACCCCATGAATCCTGCGAGGACGCAGAGATTTGTCAGGAGAGGCCGACTGTGAACAGCGCCTAATATAGTACATACCAAACCTTCAATATTAGTGTAGAATAAGTCCTTTTTTATAATGTAACCAGACTCTACAAATGTAAAGTAGTCGAGACAGAGTCGTACTCAAGAGCAGAACGTGCGCAGAACACTTATAGTTATAATTTCTATATGTAACCTTATATCAAACACAACTATCCTAAAATAAACCTACACCACTCGAAAAGCTACCCTTCTCACTTTAAAGTTATATATTTTAATGCAGATAACAACATTATCATTCCACAAGCATATAAAGGCATGCCATATCGAAATCCGAGCTCATTTTAACAAGTTATGGGCTTTTAAAGATAGAAAGATATTTTTTACTTCCTTTAAAGCTATATATTTTAATGCAGATAACAACATTATAATTCCACAAGCCCATAAGGCATGCCATATCGAAATCCGAGTTCATTTGACCAAGTTATGGGCTTTTAAAGATGGAAAGAAGGCCCATTTCAGTAAACCTTCGGAACTAAAATCAAAGACATAAAAACGGTCATATATTTTACCACCCTTTAACTAACATATATTAATGCAGATAGCAACATAATCATTTCACAATCCCATAAGGGTGTGCAACATCGAAATCCGAGTTCATTTGACAAAGTTATGGGCTTTTAAAGATGGAAAGAAAGCCCATTTCTGTAAACCTTCGCAAAATTAAAATCATTGACTAAAAACGGTCATATTTTTTACTACCTTTAAAGTTATATTTATTAATACAGATAGCAACATAATCATTCCACAAGCCCATAGAGCTATGCCATATCGAAATCCGAGTTCATTTGACCAAGTTATGGGCTTTTAAAGATGGAAAAAAGGGCCATTTTCATATTTATTATTACCTTTAAAAATATATATATTAATGTAGATAACAACATAATCGTTCCACAAGCCCATAAAGGTGTGCCATATCGAAATTCGAGTTCATTTGAACAAGTTATGGGCCTTTCAAGATGGAAAGAAAGCCCATTTCTGTAAACTTCGCAAAATTAAAATCATTGACATAAGAACGGTCACATTTTTTACAACCTTTAAACTTATATATTTTAATGCAGATAACAACATAATCATTCCACAAGCCCATAAATGTATGCCATATCGAAATCCAAGTTCATTTGACCAAGTTATGGGCTTTTAAAGATGGAAAGAAGGCCCATTTTAGTAAACCGCAAAACTAAAATCAAAGACATAAAAACGGTCATATTTTTAACAAACTTTAAAGGTTTATATTTTAATGCAGATAACAACATAATCATTCCCCAAGCCCATAAATGTATGCCATATCGAAGTCCGAGTTCATTTGACCAAGTTATGGGCTTTTAAAGATGGAAAGAAGGCCCATTTTAGTAAACCTTCGCAAAACTAAAATCAATGACATAAAAACGGTCATATTTTTTACTACCCTTAAAGTTACATATATCAAGGCAGATAGCAACATAATCATTCCACAAGCCCATACAGGTGTGCCATATCGAAATCCGAGTTCATTTGACCAAGTTATGGGCTCTTAAATATGGAAAGGAGGCCCATTTCAGTAAAACTTCGCAACTAAAATCAAAGACATAAAAACGGTCATATTTTTTACTAACCTTAAAGTTACATATATTAATGCAGATAGCAACATAATCATTCCACAAGATTATAAAGGCATGCCATATCGAAAGCCGAGTTCATTTGACCAAGTTATAGGCTTTTAAAGATGGAAAGAAAGCCCATTTCTGTAAACCTTCGCAAAATTAAAATCATTGACATAAAAACGGTCATATTTTTTACTACCCTTAAAGTTACATATATCAAGGCAGATAGCAACATAATCATTCCACAAGCCCATCGAAATCCGAGTTCATTTGACCAAGTTATGGGCTCTTAAATATGGAAAGGAGGCCCAATTCTTTAAACCTTCGCAAAATTAAAATCAATGACATAAAAATGGTCATATTTTTTACTACCTTTTAAGTTATATATTTTAATGCAGATAACAACATTATCATTCCACAAGCCCATAAAGGCATGCCATATCGAAATCCGAGTTCATTTGACCAAGTTATGGGCTTTTAAAGATGGAAAGAAGGCCCATTTCAGTAAACATTCGCAACTAAAATCAAAGACATAAAAACGGTCATATATTTTACAACCCTTAAAGTTACATATATTAATGCAGATAGCAACATAATCATTTCACAATCCCAAAAGGGTGTGTAACATCGAAATCCGAGTTCACTTGACAAAGTTATGGGCATTTAAAGATGGAAAGAAAGCCCATTTCTGTAAACCTTCGCAAAATTAAAATCATTGACTAAAAACGGTCATATTTTGTACTACCTTTAAAGTTATATTTATTAATACAGATAACAACATAATCATTCCACAAGCCCATAAAGCTATGCCATATCGAAAACCGAGTTCATTTGACCAAGTTATGGGCTTTTAAAGATGGAAAAAATGGCCATTTTCATATTTATTACTACCTTTAAAAATATATATATTAATGTAGATAACAACATAATCATTCCACAAGCCCATAAATGTATGCCATATCGAAATCCGAGTTCATTTGACCAAGTTATGGGCTTTTAAAGATGGAAAAAAGGGCCATTTTCATATTTATTACTACCTTTAAAAATATATATATTAATGTAGATAACAACATAATCATTCCACAAGCCCATAAAGGCATGCCATATCGAAATCCGAGTTCATTTGACCAAGTTATGGGCTTTTAAAGATGGAAAGAAGGCCCATTTCAGTAAACCTTCGCAACTAAAATCAAAGACATAAAAACGGTCATACTTTTTACCACCCTTAAAGTTACATATATTAATGCAGATAGCAACATAATCATTTCATGATCCCATAAGGGTGTGCAACATCGAAATCCGAGTTCATTTGACAAAGTAATGGGCTTTAAAAGGTGGAAAGAAAGCCCATTTCTGTAAACCTTCGCAAAATTAAAATCATTGACATAAAAACGGTCATATTTTTTACTACCTTTAAAGTTATATTTATTAATACAGATAACAACATAATCATTCCACAAGCCCATAAAGCTATGCCATATCGAAATCCGAGTTCATTTGACCAAGTTATGGGCTTTTAAAGATGGAAAAAAGGGCCATTTTCATATTTATTACTACCTTTAAAAATATATATATTCATGTAGATAGCAACATAATCATTCCACAAGCCCATAAAGGTGTGCCATATCGAAAATCGAGTTAATTTGAACAAGTTATGGGCTTTTCAAGATGGAAAGAAACCCCATTTCTGTAAACTTCGCAAAATTAAAATCATTGACATAAAAACGGTCACATTTTTTACAACCTTTAAACTTATATATTTTAATGCAGATAACAACATAATCATTCCACAAGCCTATAAATGTATGCCATATCGAAATCCGAGTTCATTTGACCAATATATGGGCTTTTAAAGATAGAAAGAAGGCCCATTTTAGTAAACCTTCGCAAAACTAAAATCAAAGACATAAAAACGGTCATATTTTTTACAACCTTTAAAGTTATATATTTTTTAATGCAGATAACAACATAATCATTCCACAAGCCCATAAATGTATGCCATATCGAAATCCGAGTTCATTTGACCAAGTTATGGGCTTTTAAAGATGGAATGAAGGCCCATTTCAGTAAACCTTCGCAAAATTAAAATCAATGACATAAAAACTTTCATATTTTTTACTACCTTTACAGTTATATTTATTAATGCAGATAACAACATAATCATTCCACATGCCCATAAAGCTATGCCATATCGAAATCCGAGTGTATTTGACCAAGTTATGGGCTTTTAAAGATGGAAAAAAGGGTCATTTTTATATTTAGTACTACCTTTAAAAATATATATGTTAATGTAGATAACAACATAATCAGTCCACAAGCCCAAAAAGGTGTGCCATATCGAAATTCAAATTCATTTGAACAAGTTATGGGCCTTTCAAGATGGAAAGAAAGCCCATTTCTGTAAACTTCGCAAAATTAAAATCATTGACATAAAAACGGTCACATTTTTTACAACCTTTAAACTTATATATATTAATGCAGATAGCAACATAATCATTCCACAAGCCCATAAAGGTATGCCATATCGAAAACCGAGTTCATTTGACCAAGTTATGGTCTTTTAAAGATGGAAAGGAGGCCCATTTCTGGACACCTTCGCAAAATTAAAATCAATGGCATAAAAACGGTCGTATTTTTTACTTCCTTTAAAGTTATATATTTTAATGCAGATAACAACATTATCATTCCACAAGCCCATAAAGGCATGCCATATCGAAATCCGAGTTCATTTGACCAAGTTATGGGCTTTTAAAGATGGAAAGAAGGCCCATTTCAGTAAAACTTCGCAACTAAAATCAAAGACAAAAACACGGTAATATTTTTTACCACCCTTAAAGTTACATATATTAAAGCAGATAGCAACATAATCATTTCACAATCCCATAAAGGTATGCCATATCGAAAACCGAGTTCATTTGACCAAGTTATGGGCTTTTAAACATGGAATGACGGCCCATTTCAGTAAACCTTCGCAAAATTAAAATCAATGACATAAAAACTGTCATATTTTTTACTACCTTTAAAGTTATATTTATTAATACAGATAACAACATAATCATTCCACAAGCCCATAGAGCTATGCCATATCGAAATCCGAGTTCATTTGACCAAGTTATGGGCTTTTAAAGATGGAAAAAAGGGCCATTTTCATATTTATTACTACCTTTAAAAATATATATGTTAATGTAGATAACAACATAATCACTCCACAAGCCCGAAAAGGTGTGCCATATCTAAATTCGAGCTCATTTGAACAAGTTATGGGCCTTTCAAGATGGAAAGAAAGCCCATTTCTGTAAACTTCGCAAAATTAAAATCATTGACATAAAAACGGTCACATTTTTTACAACCTTTAAACTTATATATATTAATGCAGATAGCAACATAATCATTCCACAAGCCCATAAAGGTATGCCATATCGAAAACCGAGTTCATTTGACCAAGTTATGGTCAATCAATGACATAAAAACGGTCATATTTTTTACTTCCTTTAAAGTTATATATTTTAATGCAGATAACAACATTATCATTCCACAAGCCCATAAAGGCATGCCATATCGAAATCCGAGTTCATTTGACCAAGTTATGGGCTTTTAAAGATGGAAAGAAGGCCCATTTCAGTAAAACTTCGCAACTAAAATCAAAGACATAAACACGGTAATATTTTTTACCACCCTTAAAGTTACATATATTAATGCAGATAGCAACATAATTATTTCACAATCCCATAAAGGTATGCCATATCGAAAACCGAGTTCATTTGACCAAGTTATGGGCTTTTAAACATGGAATGAAGGCCCATTTCAGTAAACCTTCGCAAAATTAAAATCATTGACATAAAAACGGTCACATTTTTTACAACCTTTAAAGTTATATATTTTAATGCAGAAAACAACATTATCATTCCACAAGCCCATAAAGGCATTCCATATCGAAATCCGAGCTCATTTGAACAAGTTATGGGCTTTTAAAGATAGAGAGGAGGCCCATTTCAGTAAACCTTCGCAAAATTAAAATCAATGACATAAAAACTGTCATATTTTTTACTACCTTTAAAGTTATATTTATTAATACAGATAACAACATAATCATTCCACAAGCCCATAAAGCTATGCCATATCGAAATCCGAGTTCATTTAACCAAGTTATGGGCTTTTAAAGATGGAAAAAAGGGCCATTTTCATATTTATTACTACCTTTAAAAATATATACATTAATGTAGATAACAACGTAATCATTCCACAAGCCCATAAAGGTGTGCCATATCTAAATTCGAGTTCATTTGAACAAGTTATGGGCCTTTCAAGATGGAAAGAAAGCCCATTTCTGTAAACTTCGCAAAATTAAAATCATTGACATAAAAACGGTCACATTTTTTACAACCTTTAAAGTTATATATTTTAATGCAGAAAACAACATTGTCATTCCACAAGCCCATAAAGGTATGCCATATCGAAAACCGAGTTCATTTGACCAAGTTATGGGCTTTTAAAGATGGAAAGAAGGCCCATTTCAGTAAAACTTCGCAACTAAAATCAAAGACATAAACACGGTAATATTTTTTACCACCCTTAAAGTTACATATATTAATGCAGATAGCAACATAATTATTTCACAATCCCATAAAGGTATGCCATATCGAAAACCGAGTTCATTTGACCAAGTTATGGGCTTTTAAACATGGAATGAAGGCCCATTTCAGTAAACCTTCGCAAAATTAAAATCATTGACATAAAAACGGTCATATTTTTTACTACCTTTAAAGTTATATATTTTAATGCAGATAACAACGTTATCATTCCACAAGCCCATAAAGGCATTCCAAATCGAAATCCGAGCTCATTTGAACAAGTTATGGGATTTTAAAGATAGAGAGGAGGCCCATTTCTGTAAACCTTCGCAAAATTAAAATCAATGACATAAAAACGGTCATATCTTTTACTACCTTTTAAGTTATATATATTAATGCAGATAACAACATTATCATTCCACAAGCCCATAAAGGCATGCCATATCGAAAACCGAGTTCATTTGACCAAGTTATGGGCTTTTTAAGATAGAAAGAAGGCCCATTTTAGTAAACCTTCGCAAAACTAAAATCAATGACATAAAAACGGTTATATTTTTTACTACCCTTAACGTTACATATATTAATGCAGATAGCAACATAATTATTCCACAAGCCCATAAAGGTGTGCCATATCGAAATCCGAGTTCATTTGACCTAGTTATGGGCTTTTAAATATGGAAAGGAGGCCCAATTCTGCAAACCTTCGCAAAATTAAAATCAATGACATAAAAACGGTCATATTTTTTAATTCCTTTTAAGTTATATATTTTAATGCAGATAACAACATAATCATTCCAAAAGCCCATAAAGGTATGCCATATCGAAAGCCGAGTTAATTTGACCAAGTTATGGGCTTTTAAAGGTGGAAAGAAGGCCCATTACAATAAAACTTCGCAACTAAAATCAAAGACATAAAAACGGTCATATTTTTTACTACCCTTAAAGTTACATATATTAATGCAGATAGCAACATAATCATTCCACAAGCCCATAAAGGTGTGCCATATCGAAAACCGAGTTCATTTGACCAAGTTATGGGCTTTTAAAGATGGAATGAAGGCCCATTTCAGTAAACCTTCGCAAAATTAAAATTAATGACATAAAAACTGTCATATTTTTTAATACCTTTAAAGTTATATTTATTAATGCAGATAACAACATAATCATTCCACAAGCCCAAAAAGCTATGCCATATCGAAATCCGAGTTCATTTGACCAAGTTATGGGCTTTTAAAGATGGAAAAATGGGCCATTTTCATATTTATTACTACCTTTAAAAATATATATATTAATGTAGATAACACATAATCATTCCACAAGCCCATAAAGGTGTGCCATATCGAAATTCGAGTTCATTTGAACAAGTTATGGGCCTTTCAAGATGGAAAGAAAGCCCATTGCTGTAAACTTCGCAAAATTAAAATCATTGACATAAAAACGGTCACATTTTTTACAACCTTTAAACTTATATATTTTAATGCAGATAACAACATTATCATTCCTCAAGCCCATAACGGTATGCCATATCGAAATCCGAGTTCATTTGACCAAGTTATGGGCTTTTAAAGATGGAAAGAAGGCCCATTTCAATAAAACTTCGCAACTAAAATCGAAGACATAAAAAGGGTCATATTTTTTACTACCCTTAAAGTTACATATATTAATGCAGATAGCAACATAATCATTCCACTAGCCCATAAAGGCATGCCATATCGAAAACCGAGTTCATTTGACCGGAAAGGAGGCCCATTTCTGTAAACCTTTGCAAAATTAAAATCAATGACATAAAAACGGTCATATTTTTTACTACCTATAAAGCTATATATTTTAATGCAGATAACAACGTTATCATTCCACAAGCCCATAAAGGCATTCCATATCGAAATCCGAGCTCATTTGACCACGTTATGGGCTTTTAAAGATGGAAAGAAGGCCCATTTCTGTAAACCTTCGCAAAATTAAAATCATTGACATAAAAACGGTCATATTTTTTACTACCTTTAAAGCTATATATTTTAATGCAGATAACAACGTTATCATTCCACAAGCCCATAAAGGCATTCCATATCGAAATCCGAGCTCATTTGACCACGTTATGGGCTTTTAAAGATGGAAAGAAGGCCCATTTCTGTAAACCTTCGCAAAATTAAAATCATTGACATAAAAACGGTCATATTTTTTACTACCTTTAAAGCTATATATTTTAATGCAGATAACAACGTTATCATTCCACAAGCCCATAAAGGCATGCCATATCGAAAACTGAGTTCATTTGACCAAGTTATGGGCTTTTAAAGATGGAAAGGAGGCCCGTTTCTGTAAGCCTTCGCAAAATTAAAATCAATGACATAAAAGCGGTCATATTTTTTACTACCTTTAAAAATATATTTATTAATGCAGATAACAACATAATCGTTCCACATGCCCATAAAGCTATGCCATATCGAAATCCGTGTTCATTTGACCAAGTTATGGGCTTTAAATATGGAAAGGAGGCCCATTTCTGTAAACATTCGCAAAATTAAAACCAATGACATAAAAAACGGTCATATTTTTTACAACCTTTAAAATTATATATTTTAATGCAGATAACAACATAATCATTCCACAAGCCCAAAAAGCTATGCCATATCGAAATCCGAGTTCATTTGACCAAGTTATGGGCTTTTAAAGATGGAAAAAAGGGACATTTTCATATTTATTACTACCTTTAAAAATATATATATTAATGGAGATAACAACATAATCATTCCACAAGCCCATAAAGGTGTGCCATATCGAAATTCGAGTTCATTTGAACAAGTTATGGGCCTTTCAAGATGGAAAGAAAGCCCATTTCTGTAAACTTCGCAAAATTAAAATCATTGACATAAAAACGGTCACATTTTTTACAACCTTTAAAAATATATATATTAATGTAGATAACAACATAATCATTCCACAAGCCCATAAAGGTGTGCCATATCGAAATTCGAGTTCATTTGAACAAGTTATGGGCCTTTCAAGATGGAAAGAAAGCCCATTTCTGTAAACTTCGCAAAATTAAAATCATTGACATAAAAACGGTCACATTTTTTACAACCTTTAAACTTATATATTTTAATGCAGATAACAACATTATCATTCCACAAGCCCATAACGGTATGCCATATTGAAATCCGAGTTCATTTGACCAAGTTATGGGCTTTTAAAGATGGAAAGAAGGCCCATTTCAATAAAACTTCGCAACTAAAATCGAAGACATAAATACGGTCATATTTTTTACTACCTTTAAAAATATATTTATTAATGCAGTTAACAACATAATCATTCCACAAGCCCATAAATGTATGTCATATCGAAATCCGAGTTCATTTGACCAAGTGTAACGAACTGATTTTGTATGTCTGCTCGCTACGAGATTCGTGCGGCTAGCTCAGAAGATTATGCGTTCGTCCCACCAAATTTATATGACGTGATTGCCCGTAGATCAGTGAGAAAACAAAGTGTTCAAATGGTAACAGTGGGATTTATTCTCGTGGTATTAGTACAGCGGGTGTGTGGCTGGGCTGGCTTCGGTATCTCTTGGCTCTGGTTCCGCCGGCTGCTGGCGCTCCTCTTTCTGGCTCCTCGACGCGTTGACTCGTCCTCCTCTGGATCCTGGGTCTCGGGACGCTCGTAGTGGCCGCCTCTGCTTGCTTGCCGACGCGTTGCCTCGGGGTTGCCTAGGGTGAACAAGCCTTGCTCTCCAGGCTGACGCCTTTCGAGGCAATACCTGTCCCTTGCTCTGTCCCGGACGGTCCCGCTAGGTTCTTGCTCAGTTCGCGCTGACAGTCAAGGCTGCCGCCCGGAGGCTGTCTAGCGGTTCACTTCGCTTTACGCCTAGCGCAGACGAACGTGCCACCCGGCTTCACCCTAATGCATGACGTCCGCGACGCTCCTGCGCTCCGCGCGGCGATGGTAACGTGGCTGCCGGAAATGTCTGCTGGCGTCGCTGTCGATGTCCTCTGCGCTGTCTTCCGACCAGTATCTCGTTGTTCTGGCGCTCGGGGAGCTGGGCGGTCGCTGCTCGGGAACTTCGCCGGTAATCGCAGGGCTCTCCAGGCTGCCGCCTCTTGAAACCGCAAATCGATCTACCGCTCGTCCGTCACGCCAGGTCCTGCTTGGTCGGGCAAGGTACGCTGGGTCGCAGACAACTTTCCTCCCCAAGCTGACGGCTCTTCGTCGTAGGACTCTTTTGCTTATCTCTGACAGACCCGCCGGGCGACTCGCCAGGGTGTGGTCGTGACAAAGTTAGAAAACAAACGCCTTGACTTAGCCGCGTGATACCTTTCAGAACTCAGCCACCTGTGTCTCAATTCGGAGATTCCTGATGTCCTAATCCCGAACGTCTCGACGTGGCGATCTTGCTCCTTGTATGCTTCCCACGGCGCTGCTTCCGACGACTCGCTTGGTTGTAGCTCCCTCGTAGATTATTTGCTTGACTGACTGTTTATTTGGTACTTTAATTGATCGTGACGGTTTGACTCCTCGTGATCGACTGATCCAGCTGCCAGCGCTCTGCGGCCTTATATAGGGCCTCCAAGCACCGTTATTTCCCTTTTGCGCACGGCCCGCTGGATCTCTCCACTCTGGGTCCGAAGTCCGTGCCTCCTGGATGACCCACTTCTCCTTCACGTACCGCTTTCAATCGATGCTCCGCCCACTGCTCCAGTCCCGCTGATTCCCGGGCCTCTTGTGGCACGCCTGTGTGCCGCTCCACTGCCGAGATGTGGCACTTCCTCTCCCGGTCCAAAGTTCACGGGAGAGTCCAAAGTCCGGTGGAGTTCCGTTATCCCCTTTTGCATACGGCACTCTTGCTCTGCCCGCGAAGTCTCCATTCTCTCTCGATCTCCATCCTTGGTCTCCAATCTCTCTCGCTCTCCTTCATTGGTCTCCAAACTCTCTCGCTCTCCTTCGTTGGTCTCCAAACTCTCTCGATCTCCACCCTTGGTCTCCAAACTCTCTCGTTCTCCTCCCTTGGTCTCCAAACTCTCTCGTTCTCCTCGCCGCGCCGTTACTACGCGAATTCGCCGCGTATCTGGTAAGCGGCCGGCCATCTGCTGCTGGTTCTATTTGTGGGGAGCTATTCAACTCCTCACATTCCCCCCTTACTTCGGGAAACATTTAAGACTGGTTCCTACTCTCCGGCGTTTCCTTGCTTATCCTAGCGTTTGAGTCCTTGTGATTCCAGCGGCGCTCCCTCGTTGCTCCCTCGATGCTCCCTCGATGCTCCCTCGATGCTCCCTCGCCGCTCTTAACTCCCTTGAGTTTCTACAGCGGGGGTCATCCTCCTCGTAGCAACTTTAAATCTCCCGTGCCGATATTACTGTGTTCCCACTGGGACATCGATACTCCTGGGCTATCGATCCCCAGCTCGCTGCTCATTGCTGCGTCTCACTCCTTTCCATGTTTCCTCCGCCTGGTCACACCATTCGTGCGTGATCGATATTTATTCGCATATCGATACCGACGGTGCGGCGTTGCCACCTGCTCGTTTGCGATATTTCCACCTTGGCCGATATTTCCATTGTCGTGTGCCCATCGATCGCACTATCGTCCAGTGCCAATCGATCGCCTATCGAGGCGCCCCCTTCCCTGGCTCGTGGTGATTTTGCAACTTTCATACTATGAAATTCATAGGTAAGTTTCTTTTGCATTTCCTTCACTCCTTTTCATCTCATCCTTTCGTCCACTCTCGCCCTTCACTCGTCCTCTGTTGGCAGCATCTGACTTCCCATTGGCAGCTTTTGAGAGCGGTTGCGGAGAGGACTTCGCATTCGCTTCGCAACCAGGACAGCCGGTAAGTATTTATGATGTCTTTCTGCTTCCTGCATTAAGCCCCCTTTAAATTTCAGGTTGCTGGTGCGGCCCATGCATGCCCCGTTCCCTTTCTTGTTTTTAGTCAACTGTTGGTGTTTCTGTTTTTTTTTTTTGTGACCAGCTGGCTACGGTGTAGATCTGATTCTGCACCGTCCTCCCCTTTTCCTCGGGTAACAACTAGACGAGCTCGTCCGGCGCATTCCGTATAGAATCTCCGGATGCTGCGGTGTATGTCTGGACTGCTCGTCTTGTGTTGCTTGTCTCCTTCCGCGCATACTCTCTTTTACGTTACCCGTATCCTTGTGCCGTTTTGTAAGTGTCCCTTCCGCCTGGCGTTATCGCGGATGACTCTGGCAACTGCCCGATGCTGAATCCTGTTGCCTTGCGGTCGGGATCACCATCCATCCCTATCCACGTCCTTGTGCCCTACCCTTATGGTTGACCTTTCTGCGTGGCGTGTGGATGACTCTCGCTTCGGCCTGACGCCTAATCCTGTGGCCTCGCAGTCTGGGTCAACGTGTGATCCTTATCCATGTCCTTGTTCTATCCTGATTGTCCTTTCCGTGTGGCGTATGGATGACTCTCGCTTCGGCCTGACGCCTAATCCTGCCGCCTCGTACCCGTTGTTAGACATCTGATGTTTCTGCTGTCTGCTCGTTTACTTGTTGCTTGAGCTCGCCAACGTGAACTGTCTTTTCTTTCTTCGACTGTGTGTGGCGAATTTTGCAGATCACTGGAGAGACGAAATCTACAACCTGGTAAGGGCCATCGTACCTCGGGGCTAGTTTTGCAGCGAATCCTTCGGCCGCTTTGGACAGGTGATGTTCTTTGGCCCACACTATGTCGCCCACCGCTGGTGACCATTGCCTCCTTCTCAGATTGTAGTGTCTGGCTTGGTCCTGGGACGCCTTTTCCATATTTCGCCGCACGATCTCGAATACCTCTTTTAGTTTGTTGGCATTTTCCTCAGGGGTCTCCGTAGCTCGTCCAGTGCCTAGGGTTTCCTTATCATATAGGCTGCTGGGTAGACGTGGTTCCCTTCCCTGGGTAAGAAACGCCGGTGTATGGCCAGTGGATTCCGATGTGCTCGTGTTCACTGCTAGCATAATCTCCGGCCACTTCTCGTCCCAGTTTCTCTGGTCCTGCCCTGCGAACTGCGCAATCATGGTCTTGACCGTTCTGTTCGCTCGTTCGGTCGGATTTTCTTGTGGTGTGTATGGTGCAGTGAACTGTTGTCTGATACCCATCTCGGCCAGAAAACTCTTGAAGATACGGCTTGTAAACTGCACTCCGTTGTCCGTTATGACCACCTTCGGGACCCCGTACCTTGCGATTATGCGCTCCCTAAACGCCTTCTTGAGCGACTCTGCTGTCGCACTGCGTAGGGGCACCAGTTCCGTCCAGTTCGAAAACCTGTCTATCATGACCAGCAGCATTTGGTTCCCGTGCTTAGATCTTGGTAGGGGTCCAACGAAGTCTGCACATACCGTGGCCCATGGTTCCTCCGGCACTTGGGTCAACATCTTCCCAGCCGCCTGCATCTGATTGGGCTTAAACTGCATGCAAATCTCGCATTTTCGTACGTGGGCTCGGGCGTCTCTATGCATGCCTGGCCAGTAGTATCGGGCTGCCAACCGTGCAATTGTCCTTCGGCTTCCTACGTGTCCCGCGGACGGTGCGTCGTGGTTTTCCCTCAACACTGTTTCTCGTAGCGACTTCGGGACGCACATCTTCCATGACGCGACGTCTTCACTGCCTGCTCGGTGAGGTATGTTTCTGTACAGTGTCTCACCATCCATAACATAGTCCGGGTACTTCTGCGGTTGGGTCCTTATCTTTTCGCCCATGTCCTTGATCCAGCTGCACCCTCCTGAAGCTGTAGTTGCCGATGCCTCCTTTAAACCTCGTAGCGTTTCCGGTAGTGGTTGTCTTGATAATGCGTCGGCCACCACGTTTAGCTGACCCTTTCTGTACGCTATCTCAAAGTCGTACTGTTGTAGCTCCAGGGCCCATCTGGCGATCCTTCCTGAAGGGCTTTCGATGCTGTTGAGCCACTTCAGGGCCATGTGGTCGGTTACTACCTTAAAGTGGTAACCTTCCAGATATGGCCTGAGCTTCCGGATCGCCCAGACGATCGCCAAGCACTCCTTCTCCGTTGTCGAGTAGTTCTTTTCCGCGCCGTTCAGTGTTCGGCTCGAGTAGGAGATTACTCTTTCGCCCTTTTCGGTGTCCTGGGTCAGTATCGCTCCGATGCCGTAGTCGCTGGCGTCTGTTTGCAGGATGAAGGTTCTACTGAAGTCCGCGCATGCTAGCACTGGATCTGCCACGAGTCTTGCCTTAACCTCCTCAAACGCCATCTGGTGCTCTGGTGTCCACTCCCACTTACTGCCTTTGCGCAGCAGGTCGTTCAGGGGTTTGACGATTCTGGAAAAATCTGGTACAAACCGGCGGTACCACGACGCTACTCCTAGGTATTGCCGGAGCTCTTTGACAGTCGATGGCGGTTCTAGTTCGGCGATGGCGGCTACTTTTTCTGGATCTGTTCCTATTCCCTCGCTAGTCACTCGATGACCCAGGTACAGCAGCTCCTTTTTGAAGAATTGGCATTTTTCTGGATTCAGCCTCAGATTTGCCTCCTTTAGACGCCGGAACACTTCCTTCAGGTTTCTTTTGTGTTCTTCCAGCGTGCGACCGATCACTATTATGTCATCCTGGTAAGCGAATAAGTGAGGTGACATCTCGGGGCCAATTACTTGGTCCAAGACTCGCTGAAACGTTGCCGACGCCGAGTGAAGTCCGAACGGCATTACCCTCCACTGAAACAGACCTTTGCCTGGTACCGTAAATGCTGTATATTGCCTGCTACTTTCTTCTAGTGGGATCTGCCAGTATCCATCCTTCAGGTCCAAACTGCTGATGTACCGCGCTTCTCTTAGTTGATCTAGGATGTAGTTTATGCGGGGCATTGGGTAGGCATCCTTCACTGACTTCGCGTTGATCTGCCTGAAGTCGACACACAGTCTCCACTTGCCTGTCTTCTTTTTCACCATCACGATGGGGAAGCTGTATGGGCTCTTTGAATGCTCTATGAACCCCATTTGGAGAAGCTCGTCCACCTTTGCGTTGATTTCCCCTTGAATTTTTGGGTTCTTTGGGTAGTATCTCTGCTTGATTGGCTTGTCGTCCTTCATTTTGATCTGGTGTTCTGCCATATTCGATGTTCCCGACATTGTGCTGAAGTCTGCCAGCTCTGTTTCAAGGAACGCTGTAGTATCGTCCAACTCGTTTACTTGTTGAACGACTGCTACTGATAGCTTCTCCTCGAGCCATCCATTGTGTCGGTTCCTGGCTGGTATTATTATTTCGTGTCCAGCACACCTTATCTCGGTTCCGACTTGTTTCATGAAGTTCCATCCCAACACTAATGGATCCACTACCCCGGGTAAAATCAACAGGCTCATGGTCACTTGTTTGTTGCCGAATTTGACCTCCACCTCGAGCTGCGCATTAATTCCGCCGCACCTTCCATCTGCCAACCTAACTTGCCGTCTCGTCCTTGTAATCTTTCCTAGAGCAGCAATATTGTCCGCCAATTCTTCGCTAACGAAGCTTGCCGTTGCTCCGTCGATTGTGGCTTTGTAGCTTTTCCCACCAATCATCACAGCTGCGGACAACTGCTGCTCCTCCTCGATTAGCTCGCCCGTTAGTTTGGAGAGGTGGCATTGTGCGATCCCCGCTCGCCTCTCTGCGGCTGAGATCGCTGGCCATTTCCCGATCGTTGGCAGCAATCGACGCTCCTAACACCCACCTTGCCGCATATCCAGCAAAACAGCAGCCGCTGGTTACGACATCCTCTAGCCCAGTGTCCGTTTCCACCGCATTTCCGACAGGCCTCCTGCGGGTCTGTGATATGGGTGGCATCTTGTGGCCTCTGTGTGTTGCTTGGCGGCCTCCACAAGGTATTGTTTGGCTGTCTCTGTTGCTGTGGGGGTGGTGTCCCATGACCTCCGCGTGGTGCGTCTGTTGCCTGCTGTCGTCTGGCTTGGTGTGGTGGTGACCATTGGTCGTTTCCTCGTATGTCCTGGTTATCTGTCTCCTCGCATCTTCTGCATGTCACCTGTGTTGGTGACGCCGACTTGGTCCTTGAGAACTTGTTCTCCTGTGCGAAAACTTCCCGTTCCTTTTCAAGTTCTTCGTACTCGTCTGCTAATATCATCAGCGTGTCCAGGTCCGACACTTTGTATGCCCTTAGGAAGATCCTTAGACTAGGGGTGCAGTTTTCCTTGATGATCCTTAGGGTCTCTTTAGCGGAGTAATTAAGTGGCCCCACCATCGTCTGCATGTCGATCATGTAGTCCTTGAACGACTCGCTGAAGCCTTGCTTCCTTTGCCGGACCTGGTCCGCCAGCCTGGTGAAGAAATCTCTTGGCAGGAAATATGTGTGGAAACTTTCAATGAATTCTGCCCAAGTTCTCCACTGCTTATTGTTGGCGATGAACCATTTCAAAGCCCTTCCTTTTAGCAACTCCGGCATCGCTCGAGGGATCATATCGAGCTCCAAACCGTACGTGTTGGCGGACCATTCTACTTGCTCCAGGAACTCGAATGGTTTTTCCGCCCCGTCGAACCTGAACGACCATTCACGGACCTGTTTAGCGACCTTTGCATAGTCCGACTGGCTTGGTCTCGGGGTTAGCGCTGCTGCTTTCTTTTCTTGGCTTGATTCTCTCCTGTGGGCCTCTTTTTGCATGTTGTCAATGCTCAGGCTTGCCACAAAGTTGTCCCCTTCAGCGTTCGTTAGCGTTATGCTTGGGCCAGCTCTGTCGTAGTATGTTGCCTCCAGCTCGGCCCAGATGTCGACGAGTTGTGGATCATTCTCTGTTTCGGAGTAGTATTCCGATAGTGCCTTCCTCATGTCGTCTAGCCTGCCCTCCAGGGCGACATTGAGCCTCTGTGCGACATGGGCGAAGTCTTCCTTCTTGAGGCGGTAAATCCACTTCTTTCCCATTTTTACTGTGCTGTTCTCACTGTTGGGACAATCACGTTGGGCGCCAGATGTAACGAACTGATTTTGTATGTCTGCTCGCTACGAGATTCGTGCGGCTAGCTCAGAAGATTATGCGTTCGTCCCACCAAATTTATATGACGTGATTGCCCGTAGATCAGTGAGAAAACAAAGTGTTCAAATGGTAACAGTGGGATTTATTCTCGTGGTATTAGTACAGCGGGTGTGTGGCTGGGCTGGCTTCGGTATCTCTTGGCTCTGGTTCCGCCGGCTGCTGGCGCTCCTCTTTCTGGCTCCTCGACGCGTTGACTCGTCCTCCTCTGGATCCTGGGTCTCGGGACGCTCGTAGTGGCCGCCTCTGCTTGCTTGCCGACGCGTTGCCTCGGGGTCGCTTGTTGCGCCTTAGACCCGCAGAGAGTTCGGCCTTGTGGGCTTAGGGAAGCGTCACCGTTCTCAGACTAGGGTGAACAAGCCTTGCTCTCCAGGCTGACGCCTTTCGAGGCAATACCTGTCCCTTGCTCTGTCCCGGACGGTCCCGCTAGGTTCTTGCTCAGTTCGCGCTGACAGTCAAGGCTGCCGCCCGGAGGCTGTATAGCGGTTCACTTCGCTTTACGCCTAGCGCAGACGAACGTTCCACCCGGCTTCACCCTAATGCGTGACGTCCGCGACGCTCCTGCGCTCCCCAATGAGCTCCGCGCGGCGATGGTAACGTGGCTGCCGGAAATGTCTGCTGGCGTCGCTGTCGATGTCCTCTGCGCTGTCTTCCGACCAGTATCTCGTTGTTCTGGCGCTCGGGGAGCTGGGCGGTCGCTGCTCGGGAACTTCGCCGGTAATCGCAGGGCTCTCCAGGCTGCCGCCTCTTGAAACCGCAAATCGATCTACCGCTCGTCCGTCACGCCAGGTCCTGCTTGGTCGGGCAAGGTACGCTGGGTCGCAGACAACTTTCCTCCCCAAGCTGACGGCTCTTCGTCGTAGGACTCTTTTGCTTATCTCTGACAGACCCGCCGGGCGACTCGCCAGGGTGTGGTCGTGACAAAGTTAGAAAACAAACGCCTTGACTTAGCCGCGTGATGCCTTTCAGAACTCAGCCACCTGTGTCTCAATTCGGAGATTCCTGATGTCCTAATCCCGAACGTCTCGACGTGGCGATCTTGCTCCTTGTATGCTTCGCACGGCGCTGCTTCCGACGACTCGCTTGGTTGTAGCTCCCTCGTAGATTATTTGCTTGACTGACTGTTTATTTGGTACTTTAATTGATCGTGACGGTTTGACTCCTCGTGATCGACTGATCCAGCTGCCAGCGCTCTGCGGCCTTATATAGGGCCTCCAAGCACCGTTATTTCCCTTTTGCGCACGGCCCGCTGGATCTCTCCACTCTGGGTCCGAAGTCCGTGCCTCCTGGATGACCCACTTCTCTTTCACGTACCGCTTTCAATCGATGCTCCGCCCACTGCTGCAGTCCCGCTGATTCCCGGGCCTCTTGTGGCACGCCTGTGTGCCGCTCCACTGCCGAGATGTGGCACTTCCTCTCCCGGTCCAAAGTTCACGGGAGAGTCCAAAGTCCGGTGGAGTTCCGTTATCCCCTTTTGCATACGGCACTCTTGCTCTGCCCGCGAAGTCTCCATTCTCTCTCGATCTCCATCCTTGGTCTCCAATCTCTCTCGCTCTCCTTCATTGGTCTCCAAACTCTCTCGCTCTCCTTCGTTGGTCTCCAAACTCTCTCGATCTCCACCCTTGGTCTCCAAACTCTCTCGTTCTCCTCCCTTGGTCTCCAAACTCTCTCGTTCTCCTCGCCGCCGTAAGCGGCCGGCCATCTGCTGCTGGTTCTATTTGTGGGGAGTTATTCAACTCCTCACACAAGTTATGGGCTTTTTAAGATGGAAAGAAGGCCCATTTTAGTAAACCTTCGCAAAACTAAAATCAATGACATAAAAACGGTTATATTTTTTACTACCCTTAAAGTTACATATATTAATGCAGATAGCAACATAATCATTCCACAAGCCCATAAAGGTGTGCCATATTGAAATCCGAGTTCATTTGACCTAGTTATGGGCTTTTAAATATGGAAAGGAGGCCCAATTCTGCAAACCTTCGCAAAATTAAAATCAATGACATAAAAACGGTCATATTTTTTACTTCCTTTTAAGTTATATATTTTAATGCAGATAACAACATAATCATTCCACAAGCCCATAAAGGTATGCCATATCGAAAGCCGAGTTCATTTGACCAAGTTATGGGCTTTTAAAGGTGGAAAGAAGGCCCATCACAATAAAACTTCGCAACTAAAATCAAAGACATAAAAACGGTCATATTTTTTACTACCCTTAAAGTTACATATATTAATGCAGATAGCAACATAATCATTCCACTAGCCCATAAAGGCATGCCATATCGAAAACCGAGTTCATTTGACCGGAAAGGAGGCCCATTTCTGTAAACCTTTGCAAAATTAAAATCAATGACATAAAAACGGTCATATATTTTACTACCTATAAAGTTATATATTTTAATGCAGATAACAACGTTATCATTCCACAAGCCCATAAAGGCATTCCATATCGAAATCCGAGCTCATTTGACCACGTTATGGGCTTTTAAAGATGGAAAGAAGGCCCATTTCTGTAAACCTTCGCAAAATTAAAATCATTGACATAAAAACGGTCATATTTTTTACTACCTTTATATATATATATTTTAATGCAGATAACAACGTTATCATTCCACAAGCCCATAAAGGCATGCCATATCGAAAACCGAGTTCATTTGACCAAGTTATGGGCTTTTAAAGATGGAAAGGAGGCCCGTTTCTGTAAGCCTTCGCAAAATTAAAATCAATGACATAAAAGCGGTCATATTTTTTACTACCTTTAAAAATATATTTATTAATGCAGATAACAACATAATCATTCCACATGCCCATAAAGCTATGCCATATCGAAATCCGTGTTCATTTGACCAAGTTATGGGCTTTAAATATGGAAAGGAGGCCCATTTCTGTAAACATTCGCAAAATTAAAAACAATGACATAAAAAACGGTCATATTTTTTACAACCTTTAAAATTATATATTTTAATGCAGATAACAACATAATCATTCCACAAGCCCAAAAAGCTATGCCATATCGAAATCCGAGTTCATTTGACCAATTTAGGGCTTTTAAAGATGGAAAAAAGGGCCATTTTCATATTTATTACTACCTTTAAAAATATATATATTAATGTAGATAACAACATAATCATTCCACAAGCCCATAAAGGTGTGCCATATCGAAATTCGAGTTCATTTGAACAAGTTATGGGCCTTTCAAGATGGAAAGAAAGCCCATTTCTGTAAACTTCGCAAAATTAAAATCATTGACATAAAAACGGTCACATTTTTTACAACCTTTAAACTTATATATTTTAATGCAGATAACAACATTATCATTCCACAAGCCCATAACGGTATGCCATATTGAAATCCGAGTTCATTTGACCAAGTTATGGGCTTTTAAGGATGGAAAGAAGGCCCATTTCAATAAAACTTCGCAACTAAAATCGAAGACATAAATACGGTCATATTTTTTACTACCTTTAAAAATATATTTATTAATGCAGTTAACAACATAATCATTCCACAAGCCCATAAATGTATGCCATATCGAAATCCGAGTTCATTTGACCAAGTTATGGGCTTTTTAAGATGGAAAGAAGGCCCATTTTAGTAAACCTTCGCAAAACTAAAATCAATGACATAAAAACGGTTATATTTTTTACTACCCTTAAAGTTACATATATTAATGCAGATAGCAACATAATCATTCCACAAGCCCATAAAGGTGTGCCATATCGAAATCCGAGTTCATTTGACCTAGTTATGGGCTTTTAAATATGGAAAGGAGGCCCAATTCTGCAAACCTTCGCAAAATTAAAATCAATGACATAAAAACGGTCATATTTTTTACTTCCTTTTAAGTTATATATTTTAATGCAGATAACAACATAATCATTCCACAAGCCCATAAAGGTATGCCATATCGAAAGCCGAGTTCATTTGACCAAGTTATGGGCTTTTAAAGGTGGAAAGAAGGCCCATTACAATAAAACTTCGCAACTAAAATCAAAGACATAAAAACGGTCATATTTTTTACTACCCTTAAAGTTACATATATTAATGCAGATAGCAACATAATCATTCCACAAGCCCATAAAGGTGTGCCATATCGAAATCCGAGTTCATTTGACCAAGTTATGGGCTTTTAAAGATGGAAAAAAGGGCCATTTTCATATTTATTACTACCTTTAAAAATATATATATTAATGTAGATAACAACATAATCATTCCACAAGCCCATAAAGGTGTGCCATATCGAAATTCGAGTTCATTTGAACAAGTTATGGGCCTTTCAAGATGGAAAGAAAGCCCATTGCTGTAAACTTCGCAAAATTAAAATCATTGACATAAAAACGGTCACATTTTTTACAACCTTTAAACTTATATATTTTAATGCAGATAACAACATTATCATTCCTCAAGCCCATAACGGTATGCCATATCGAAATCCGAGTTCATTTGACCAAGTTATGGGCTTTTAAAGATGGAAAGAAGGCCCATTTCAATAAAACTTCGCAACTAAAATCGAAGACATAAAAAGGGTCATATTTTTTACTACCCTTAAAGTTACATATATTAATGCAGATAGCAACATAATCATTCCACTAGCCCATAAAGGCATGCCATATCGAAAACCGAGTTCATTTGACCGGAAAGGAGGCCCATTTCTGTAAATGTTTGCAAAATTAAAATCAATGACATAAAAACGGTCATATATTTTACTACCTATAAAGTTATATATTTTAATGCAGATAACAACGTTATCATTCCACAAGCCCATAAAGGCATTCCATATCGAAATCCGAGCTCATTTGACCACGTTATGGGCTTTTAAAGATGGAAAGAAGGCCCGTTTCTGTAAACCTTCGCAAAATTAAAATCATTGACATAAAAACGGTCATATTTTTTACTACCTTTAAAGCTATATATTTTAATGCAGATAACAACGTTATCATTCCACAAGCCCATAAAGGCATTCCATATCGAAATCCGAGCTCATTTGACCACGTTATGGGCTTTTAAAGATGGAAAGAAGGCCCATTTCTGTAAACCTTCGCAAAATTAAAATCATTGACATAAAAACGGTCATATTTTTTACTACCTTTAAAGCTATATATTTTAATGCAGATAACAACGTTATCATTCCACAAGCCCATAAAGGCATGCCATATCGAAAACCGAGTTCATTTGACCAAGTTATGGGCTTTTAAAGATGGAAAGGAGGCCCGTTTCTGGAAGCCTTCGCAAAATTAAAATCAATGACATAAAAGCGGTCATATTTTTTACTACCTTTAAAAATATATTTATTAATGCAGATAACAACATAATCATTCCACATGCCCATAAAGCTATGCCATATCGAAATCCGTGTTCATTTGACCAAGTTATGGGCTTTAAATATGGAAAGGAGGCCCATTTCTGTAAACATTCGCAAAATTAAAAACAATGACATAAAAAACGGTCATATTTTTTACAACCTTTAAAATTATATATTTTAATGCAGATAACAACATAATCATTCCACAAGCCCAAAAAGCTATGCCATATCGAAATCCGAGTTCATTTGACCAATTTAGGGCTTTTAAAGATGGAAAAAAGGGCCATTTTCATATTTTTTACTACCTTTAAAAATATATATATTAATGTAGATAACAACATAATCATTCCACAAGCCCATAAAGGTGTGCCATATCGAAATTCGAGTTCATTTGAACAAGTTATGGGCCTTTCAAGATGGAAAGAAAGCCCATTTCTGTAAACTTCGCAAAATTAAAATCATTGACATAAAAACGGTCACATTTTTTACAACCTTTAAACTTATATATTTTAATGCAGATAACAACATTATCATTCCACAAGCCCATAACGGTATGCCATATTGAAATCCGAGTTCATTTGACCAAGTTATGGGCTTTTAAAGATGGAAAGAAGGCCCATTTCAATAAAACTTCGCAACTAAAATCGAAGACATAAATACGGTCATATTTTTTACTACCTTTAAAAATATATTTATTAATGCAGTTAACAACATAATCATTCCACAAGCCCATAAATGTATGCCATATCGAAATCCGAGTTCATTTGACCATGTTATGGGCTCTTTAAGATGGAAAGAAGGCCCATTTTAGTAAACCTTCGCAAAACTAAAATCAATGACATAAAAACGGTTATATTTTTTACTACCCTTAAAGTTACATATATTAATGCAGATAGCAACATAATCATTCCACAAGCCCATAAAGGTGTGCCATATCGAAATCCGAGTTCATTTGACCTAGTTATGGGCTTTTAAATATGGAAAGGAGGCCCAATTCTGCAAACCTTCGCAAAATTAAAATCAATGACATAAAAACGGTCATATTTTTTACTTCCTTTTAAGTTATATATTTTAATGCAGATAACAACATAATCATTCCACAAGCCCATAAAGGTATGCCATATCGAAAGCCGAGTTCATTTGACCAAGTTATGGGCTTTTAAAGGTGGAAAGAAGGCCCATTACAACAAAACTTCGCAACTAAAATCAAAGACATAAAAACGGTCATATTTTTTACTACCCTTAAAGTTACATATATTAATGCAGATAGCAACATAATCATTCCACAAGCCCATAAAGGTGTGCCATATCGAAATCCGAGTTCATTTGACCAAGTTATGGGCTTTTAAAGATGGAAAAAAGGGCCATTTTCATATTTATTACTACCTTTAAAAATATATATATTAATGTAGATAACAACATAATCATTCCACAAGCCCATAAAGGTGTGCCATATCGAAATTCGAGTTCATTTGAACAAGTTATGGGCCTTTCAAGATGGAAAGAAAGCCCATTTCTGTAAACTTCGCAAAATTAAAATCATTGACATAAAAACGGTCACATTTTTTACTACCCTTAAAGTTACATATTTTAATGCAGATAACAACATTATTATTCCTCAAGCCCATAACGGTATGCCATATCGAAATCCGAGTTCATTTGACCAAGTTATGGGCTTTTAAAGATGGAAAGAAGGCCCATTTCAATAAAACTTCGCAACTAAAATCGAAGACATAAAAAGGGTCATATTTTTTACTACCCTTAAAGTTACATATATTAATGCAGATAGCAACATAATCATTCCACTAGCCCATAAAGGCATGCCATATCGAAAACCGAGTTCATTTGACCGGAAAGGAGGCCCATTTCTGTAAACCTTTGCAAAATTAAAATCAATGACATAAAAACGGTCATATATTTTACTACCTATAAAGTTATATATTTTAATGCAGATAACAACGTTATCATTCCACAAGCCCATAAAGGCATTCCATATCGAAATCCGAGCTCATTTGACCACGTTATGGGCTTTTACAGATGGAAAGAAGGCCCGTTTCTGTAAACCTTCGCAAAATTAAAATCATTGACATAAAAACGGTCATATTTTTTACTACCTTTAAAGCTATATATTTTAATGCAGATAACAACGTTATCATTCCACAAGCCCATAAAGGCATTCCATATCGAAATCCGAGCTCATTTGACCACGTTATGGGCTTTTAAAGATGGAAAGAAGGCCCATTTCTGTAAACCTTCGCAAAATTAAAATCATTGACATAAAAACGGTCATATTTTTTACTACCTTTAAAGCTATATATTTTAATGCAGATAACAACGTTATCATTCCACAAGCCCATAAAGGCATGCCATATCGAAAACCGAGTTCATTTGACCAAGTTATGGGCTTTTAAAGATGGAAAGGAGGCCCGTTTCTGTAAGCCTTCGCAAAATTAAAATCAATGACATAAAAGCGGTCATATTTTTTACTACCTTTAAAGCTATATATTTTAATGCAGATAACAACGTTATCATTCCACAAGCCCATAAAGGTATGCCATATCGAAAGCCGAGTTCATTTGACCAAGTTATGGGCTTTTAAAGGTGGAAAGAAGGCCCATTACAACAAAACTTCGCAACTAAAATCAAAGACATAAAAACGGTCATATTTTTTACTACCCTTAAAGTTACATATATTAATGCAGATAGCAACATAATCATTCCACAAGCCCATAAAGGTGTGCCATATCGAAATTCGAGTTCATTTGAACAAGTTATGGGCCTTTCAAGATGGAAAGAAAGCCCATTTCTGTAAACTTCGCAAAATTAAAATCATTGACATAAAAACGGTCACATTTTTTACAACCTTTAAACTTATATATTTTAATGCAGATAACAACATTATCATTCCACAAGCCCATAACGGTATGCCATATTGAAATCCGAGTTCATTTGACCAAGTTATGGGCTTTTAAAGATGGAAAGAAGGCCCATTTCAATAAAACTTCGCAACTAAAATCGAAGACATAAATACGGTCATATTTTTTACTACCTTTAAAAATATATTTATTAATGCAGTTAACAACATAATCATTCCACAAGCCCATAAATGTATGCCATATCGAAATCCGAGTTCATTTGACCAAGTTATGGGCTTTTTAAGATGGAAAGAAGGCCCATTTTAGTAAACCTTCGCAAAACTAAAATCAATGACATAAAAACGGTTATATTTTGTACTACCCTTAAAGTTACATATATTAATGCAGATAGCAACATAATCATTCCACAAGCCCATAAAGGTGTGCCATATCGAAATCCGAGTTCATTTGACCTAGTTATGGGCTTTTAAATATGGAAAGGAGGCCCAATTCTGCAAACCTTCGCAAAATTAAAATCAATGACATAAAAACGGTCATATTTTTTACTTCCTTTTAAGTTATATATTTTAATGCAGATAACAACATAATCATTCCACAAGCCCATAAAGGTATGCCATATCGAAAGCCGAGTTCATTTGACCAAGTTATGGGCTTTTAAAGGTGGAAAGAAGGCCCATTACAATAAAACTTCGCAACTAAAATCAAAGACATAAAAACGGTCATATTTTTTACTACCCTTAAAGTTACATATATTAATGCAGATAGCAACATAATCATTCCACAAGCCCATAAAGGTGTGCCATATCGAAATCCGAGTTCATTTGACCAAGTTATGGGCTTTTAAAGATGGAAAAAAGGGCCATTTTCATATTTATTACTACCTTTAAAAATATATATATTAATGTAGATAACAACATAATCATTCCACAAGCCCATAAAGGTGTGCCATATCGAAATTCTAGTTCATTTGAACAAGTATGGGCCTTTCAAGATGGAAAGAAAGCCCATTGCTGTAAACTTCGCAAAATTAAAATCATTGACATAAAAACGGTCACATTTTTTACAACCTTTAAACTTATATATTTTAATGCAGATAACAACATTATCATTCCTCAAGCCCATAACGGTATGCCATATCGAAATCCGAGTTCATTTGACCAAGTTATGGGCTTTTAAAGATGGAAAGAAGGCCCATTTCAATAAAACTTCGCAACTAAAATCGAAGACATAAAAAGGGTTATATTTTTTACTACCCTTAAAGTTACATATATTAATGCAGATAGCAACATAATCATTCCACTATCCCATAAAGGCATGCCATATCGAAAACCGAGTTCATTTGACCGGAAAGGAGGCCCATTTCTGTAAACCTTTGCAAAATTAAAATCAATGACATAAAAACGGTCATATTTTTTACTACCTATAAAGTTATATATTTTAATGCAGATAACAACGTTATCATTCCACAAGCCCATAAAGGCATTCCATATCGAAATCCGAGCTCATTTGACCACGTTATGGGCTTTTAAAGATGGAAAGAAGGCCCGTTTCTGTAAACCTTCGCAAAATTAAAATCATTGACATAAAAACGGTCATATTTTTTACTACCTTTAAAGCTATATATTTTAATGCAGATAACAACGTTATCATTCCACAAGCCCATAAAGGCATTCCATATCGAAATCCGAGCTCATTTGACCACGTTATGGGCTTTTAAAGATGGAAAGGAGGCCCGTTTCTGTAAGCCTTCGCAAAATTAAAATCAATGACATAAAAGCGGTCATATTTTTTACTACCTTTAAAAATATATTTATTAATGCAGATAACAACATAATCATTCCACATGCCCATAAAGCTATGCCATATCGAAATCCGTGTTCATTTGACCAAGTTATGGGCTTTAAATATGGAAAGGAGGCCCATTTCTGTAAACATTCGCAAAATTAAAACCAATGACATAAAAAACGGTCATATTTTTTACAACCTTTAAAATTATATATTTTAATGCAGATAACAACATAATCATTCCACAAGCCCAAAAAGCTATGCCATATCGAAATCCGAGTTCATTTGACCAAGTTATGGGCTTTTAAAGATGGAAAAAAGGGCCATTTTCATATTTATTACTACCTTTAAAAATATATATATTAATGTAGATAACAACATAATCATTCCACAAGCCCATAAAGGTGTGCCATATCGAAATTCGAGATCATTTGAACAAGTTATGGGCCTTTCAAGATGGAAAGAAAGCCCATTGCTGTAAACCTCGCAAAATTAAAATCATTGACATAAAAACGGTCACATTTTTTACAACCTTTAAACTTATATATTTTAATGCAGATAACAACATTATCATTCCTCAAGCCCATAACGGTATGCCATATCGAAATCCGAGTTCATTTGACCAAGTTATGGGCTTTTAAAGATGGAAAGAAGGCCCATTTCAATAAAACTTCGCAACTAAAATCGAAGACATAAAAAGGGTCATATTTTTTACTACCCTTAAAGTTACATATATTAATGCAGATAGCAACATAATCATTCCACTAGCCCATAAAGGCATGCCATATCGAAAACCGAGTTCATTTGACCGGAAAGGAGGCCCATTTCTGTAAACCTTTGCAAAATTAAAATCAATGACATAAAAACGGTCATATATTTTACTACCTATAAAGTTATATATTTTAATGCAGATAACAACGTTATCATTCCACAAGCCCATAAAGGCATTTCATATCGAAAACCGAGCTCATTTGACCACGTTATGGGCTTTTAAAGATGGAAAGAAGGCCCATTTCTGTAAATCTTCGCAAAATTAAAATCATTGACATAAAAACGGTCATATTTTTTACTACCTTTAAAGCTATATATTTTAATGCAGATAACAACGTTATCATTCCACAAGCCCATAAAGGCATTCCATATCGAAATCCGAGCTCATTTGACCACGTTATGGGCTTTTAAAGATGGAAAGAAGGCCCATTTCTGTAAACCTTCGCAAAATTAAAAACATTGACACAAAAACGGTCACATTTTTTACAACCTTTAAACTTATATATTTTAATGCAGATAACAACATAATCATTCCACAAGCACATAAAGGTATGCCATATCGAAATCCGAGTTCATTTGACCAAGTTATGGGCTTTTAAAGATGGAAAGAATGCCCATTTCAATAAAACTTCGCTACTAAAATCGAAGACATAAAAACGGTCAAATTTTTTACCACTCTTAAAGTTACATATATTAATGCATATAGCAACATAATCATTCCACAAGCCCATAAAGGTGTGCCATATCGAAATCCGAGTTCATTTGACCAAGTTATGGGCTTTTAAAGATGGAAAGAATGCCCATTTCAATAAAACTTCGGTACTAAAATCGAAGACATAAAAACGGTCAAATTTTTTACCACCCTTAAAGTTATATATTTTAATGCAGTAAACAACATTATCATTCCACAAGCCCATAAAGGCATGCCATATCGAAAACAGAGTTCATTTAACCAAGTAATGGGCTTTTAAAGATGGAAGGGAGGCCCATTTCTGTAAACCTTCGCAAAATTAAAATCAATGACATAAAACGGTCATATTTTTTACTACCTTTAAAGTTATATATTTTAATGCAGATAACAACATTATCATTCCACAAGCCCATAAAGGCATGCCATATCGAAAACCGAGTTCATTTGACCAAGTTATGGGCTTTTAAAGATGGAAAGAAGGCCCATTTCAGTAAACCTTCGCAACTAAAATCAAAGACATAAAAACGGTCATATTTTTTACCACCCTTAAAGTTACATATATTAATGCAGATAGCAACATAATCATTCCACAAGCCCATAAAGGTGTGCCATATCGAAATCCGAGTTCATTTGACCAAGTTATGGGCTTTTAAAGATGGAAAGAAGGCCCATTTCAGTAAACCTTCGCAACTAAAATCAAAGACATAAAAACGGTCATATTTTTTACCACCCTTAAAGTTACATATATTAATGCAGATGGCAACAGAATCATTTCACAATCCCATAAGGGTGTGCAACATCGAAATCCGAGTTCATATGACAAAGTTATGGGCTTTAAAAGATGGAAAGAAAGCCCATTTCTGTAAACCTTCGCAAAATAAAATCATTGACATAAAAACGGTCATATTTTTTACTACCTTTAAAGTTATATTTATTAATACAGATATCAACATAATCATTCCACAAGCCCATAAAGCTATGCCATATCGAAGTCCGAGTTCATTTGACCAAGTTATGGGCTTTTAAAGATAGAAAGGAGGCCCATTTCTGTAACCCTTCGCAAAATTAAAATCAATGACATAAAAAAGGTCATACTTTTTACTTCCTTTAAAGTTATATATTTTAATGCAGATAACAACATTATCATTCCACAAGCCCATAAAGGCATGCCATATCGAAATCCGAGTTCATTTGACCAAGCTATGGGCTTTTAAAGATGGAAAGAAGGACCATTTCAGTAAACCTTCGCAACTAAAATCAAAGACATAAAAACGGTAATATTTTTTACCACCCTTAAAGTTACATATATTAATGCAGATAGCAATATAATCATTCCACAAGCCCATAAAGGTGTGCCATATCGAAATCCGAGTTCATTTGACCAAGTTATGGGCTTTTAAAGATGGAAAGAAGGCCCATTTCAGTAAACCTTCGCAACTAAAATCAAAGACATAAAAACGGTCATATTTTTTACCACCCTTAAAGTTACATATATTAATGCAGATAGCAACAGAATCATTTCACAATCCCATAAGGGTGTGCAACATCGAAATCCGAGTTCATATGACAAAGTTATGGGCTTTAAAAGATTTAAAGAAAGCCCATTTCTGTAAACCTTCGCAAAATCATTGACATAAAAACGGTCATATTTTTTACTACCTTTAAAGTTATATTTATTAATACAGATAACAACATAATCATTCCACAAGCCCATAAAGCTATGCCATATCGAAATCCGATTTCATTTGACCAAGTTATGGGCTTTTAAAGATGGAAAAAAGGGCCATTTTCATATTTATTACTACCTTTAAAAATATATATATTAATGTAGATAACAACATAATCATTCCACATGCCCATAAAGGTGTGCCATATCGAAATTCGAGTTCATTTGAACAAGTTATGGGAATTTCAAGATGGAAAGAAAGCCCATTTCTGTAAACTTCGCAAAATTAAAATCATTGACATAAAAACGGTCACTTTTTTTACAACCTTTAAACTTATATATTTTAATGCAGATAACAACATAATCATTCCACAAGCCCATAAATGTATGCCATATCGAAATCCGAGTTCATTTGACCAAGATATGGGCTTTTAAAGATGGAAAGAAGGCCCATTTTAGTAAACCTTCACAAAACTAAAATAAAGACATAAAAACGGTCATATTTTTTACTACCCTTAAAGTTACATATATTAATGCAGATAGCAACATAATCATTCCACAAGCCCATAAAGGTGTGCCATATCGAAATCCGAGTTCATTTGACCAAGTTATGGGCTTTTAAATATGGAAAGGACTCGGCTGAGGAACTTGTGAGATGGTTCCAAAGTCGCCTAGCTGGGGCAACCGAGCGGGTCGCAGGTTGCGGATAGCGGACGACCTCTCTCGAGGTCAACTGTGAATAAGCTGGTGGGATAAGTCAAACACGGTACCGTGGACGGAAACCTCAGTAAATAAACAGTCCTGGACAGCCAGCGGGTATTTTGCAACGAAGCAATACCGACGATGCGAGTTGTTCAGCCGCATCTAAATAGTTGCTTTACACAAACCCACTCCCAACACAACACCTACCCAACTCCCCTCCCAAACAACATCTCACTCCGGGCCGGACTACGGTGTAATACGGACCGTGCCAAGAGTCAGCCTGGCTGGGGCCCCGGATCAAAAATAGCCCAGTCTCAAACGGTGTGCTCAGGGACATGGCGACCCCCTGTTCTAACTATCGCCTTACCCGGGCATCGCGGATCTCTGCCCGTGCGGACTTTTCCCCTTCTCCGCAACTCGTGGGACCTAATTATGGATCAAAAAACAGAAGAAAAAAAGACAAAAAAAAATAGAGACGGGTACTCTTAAAAAACCCATGGATAAGACGAGCACTGGTTCCACCTTCCATACCAGCACGGCCCAGAAAGGGCCGCATCCCAAACTGGGGATGATGGGTGGCAGAAAGCCAACCGCAAACGCCTCCGCGACGTGAGCATCTGCGCCGAAAGCAACGGTAGGCACTGCCAAGGCGCTCGGGCCACCCGCTGGTGCAAAATATACATACGCAGAAAGGCGGACTGCCGCCCAGACTCTGCGCTCACACACCAGGAGCACCGTTGCCACGCCTTCGCCTGAATGGCTAAAGAAGGTAGAGTGGGCAAGGAAGGTGCTCCCAAACTACGGGCAGGAAAAGCCCACTCAAGAGGCGAACACTCAAGAGGCGACTCAGGCGAAAAGGCAGCGATCCCTCGAACTACCCTGGCGAAGAGATCTAAGATCCAGCCATCGGTCTCTTTCGCCGAAATCACGAAGAATCCGGAGGGCAAAATCCCCAGAAACAAGTGGAAGGCAGTGGAGTCCCACCTTTCCCTCATTTGCCTGCGCATGGTACGAGAGAAGCCAGGCACCTCGCCCTACTGCATGGACGCGGGCTGGTACCAGGGCAGCGTCAAGGTGGTAGCATGCGACAGTCAGCGGTCGGCTGATATGTACAAAGAGGCGACAAGCAAGCTCGGCGAGGTTTACGAAGGGGCGAACATCGTTGCGCTTGACTGGTGCGATGTTCCCAGTAGACCCCGAGCCAGGATCTGGCTTCCAGCAGCGATCAAGGCGCCGGAGGACATCCTCTTCATGTTGCAACAATGCAACCCGCACCTCCCCACGAAGGACTGGAAAGTCGTCAAGGTGGAGGAGCATGAAGGGGATGTCAACCAGGCGGTTTTGGTCCTGAACAAGGAGTCAGTAGCTCCGATCGAGACTGCTCGTGGAGTGCTGAACTTCGGGTTCAGTGCGATACACATCAAAGTGTATAAGGGCGACTCCAACGCCGCTAGCAGCTCTGCCGGCAACCCAGCCGAGCAGGTGCTTGCTGAGGAGTTGGAGGCACCTGGTGGGCCGGAGGACGGCTACTCTACCGATTCGTCGCTGAGCAGAGAGATGCGTGCGCTCGGACCGGCAATCGAGGACGTGGACCTCAGCGACACAGAGGAGGCCGACGTCACTGTGGTGGAGGTTGAAGCTGTAGATGTCACTAAGACTTCTACAAATAAACCTTCACCACAGTAAAGCAGCGTCTGCTGCACTTCTGCTTCGTCTGACAGAAGGCGGAGCCGACCTAGTCCTCGTACAGGAACCTTGGGTGGTAGGAGGCAAGGTTGCTGGACTAGGAACAAAGGAATACAAGCTTATGCTTGACCCCAAAGAAGGTAAAATTCGAACCTGCATATTAGCCAAAAGGCATCTTAGTATATTTCTACTTCGCAATTACAGCAACGGAGACAACACCACAGTAAGCCTGGAGCTGCAGAGTGGCTCTATAAGGGTTCTATCGGCCTATTTGGCCTTTGAGAAGGAAAACCCCCCCGATGCGCTGGTCAGAGGACTAGCAGAGGAATGCGAAAAGCTCAAGTACGGATTGGTAATAGGCTGTGACGCCAACGCCCATCAGACCCAGTGGGGTTGCCCAAACAACAACGACAGAGGTGAGTCTCTTTTTGATTTTATTCTAGATTCGAACCTATTCTTATGCAATAGGGGCAATGCCCCTACTTTCATAACTAAAGCTTGCCAAACGATCATAGATCTAACTTTGGTATCAGATTCACTCGTAGGCGCAGTCAAAAACTGGGCAGTCTCTGACGAGCACTCCTTCTCGGACCATAGATTCATAGAAACCGTATTGTCCCTTGATTCGCCCTTGTCGGTCAGCTTCGCCAACCCCAGGCGAGCAGACTGGCACAGGTACAAAGAAGTTCTGACAAATATCCTCCCCATGGAACCGTCAGAAAGCATCACAAACCCACATGAGCTGGACGAAACAGTATACAAATTCACAGAGGCATGCAACACTGCCTTCAAAGTGGCATGCCCCACAGAGAAACCAAGAGGAAGGAAAAAACCCCCCTGGTGGACCCAACAACTATCTATCCTCAGAACCAACTGCAGATGCCTGTTTAACAGAGCAAAGGCGGGAAATGAGGACACCAATTGGCTGAACTACAAGTTTGAACTAGCCTCTTACAAAAAGGCCATTAGAAGAGCAAAACGAATGGCATGGCAGACCTTCTGCTCTGACATAGAAAAAACAACTGATGCCGCAAGGCTCAGGAAAATACTCTCTAAGACAGCCGCGACTTTGGGCTATCTTCAAAAAGCAGATGGATCATGGTCAGACTCCAGTAAAGAGTCCTTGGACCTGCTCCTAGACGCTCACTTCCCGGGGAGCCAACAAGCAGGTCATCCACCTGAAAGAGGAACAGGAGAGGGAATCGAAATAGATCCACTCCTATCAGACCGCAACATGAAATGGTCCATTCATAGTTTCAAACCATACAAATCGCCGGGACCGGACGGGATAACACCGGCTCACATCCAGCAAGCAGGACAAATAGCCATAAACTGGTTGAAAAAAATCTTCCAATCCATCCTGGCGGTAGGAGAACTACCAACAGCATGGCAAGAAACAAAGGTGGTTTTCATTCCCAAGGCAGGGAAGGCCACTCACACCACAGCAAAGGATTTTAGGCCAATAAGCCTAACATCATTCCTGCTTAAGAGCTTTGAAAGAATGATAAGCCTACACATAAGGGCCACCGTAGACCCGACACAAATATCAGAAGCACAACACGCTTACACCAAAGGTAAGTCAACCGAATCGGCGCTACACTTGGTGGTAAACAGCATCGAGAAATCACTCAACATCAAGGAATACACACTGATCGCCTTCCTGGATATAGAGGGAGCCTTCAATAACGTGCTTCCCACCGCTATAACAGAATCTCTCACAGAACTAGGCGTTGAGCCGCCAATGGTGAGGCTAATCCATAAATTGCTGATAAGCAGAATGGTCACAGCCACACTAGGGACCTCAACCCAGACTAGACTAGTGAACAGAGGCACCCCGCAAGGAGGTGTACTATCACCCCTCTTGTGGAATATCGCAGTAAATAAACTACTGCGGATTCTGGAGAGAAGAGGTTGTAAGGTCGTAGCATACGCAGACGACGTCGCCATCATCTTTAATGGAAAATATCCACAAACACTTTGCGATCTTATGACCGCTAAACTTAAAATGCTATCGGAATGGACGATAGCGAACGGACTCGGGGTTAATCCCTCGAAAACAGAACTTGTTCTATTTACGAATAGGTACAAAATTCCTCAACTTAACCCACCTATTTTAAACAATTGTAATCTCTCCTTTAGCGATCACGCCAGGTACTTGGGGTTAGTACTAGATAAACGCCTCAAATGGGGCTTAAACAACCAAGAGAGAACCAAAAAAGCGACCATTGCACTTTACTCCTGTAAAAAAGCAATCGGGCTAAGATGGGGCATGTCCCCAAGAATAGTTAACTGAATATACACAGCGGTAGTCAAGCCAATCCTACTGTAGTGGACCACCTTACACAAACAATGCATACTGACTCCTCTAAACGGCTTTGTGTATTAGTGGAGCCCTTCGAACCACCCCGAATTAAGCGCTGAATGCGATCTTGAACCTCCCTAGCCTGGACTTAGCAGGCATGGAAAGGGCCAAATCGGCAGCTATTCGACTGAGGGACACAGGGCAGTGGAAAGCCCAATTATATGGCCATGCTAAAATTCTCCAGCATGATAAATCGATTCCGAAAATCACGGATCTATGCAAATCTATTGAATATAGTCACACACCCTTTGAGGCCCTGATTCCTGATAGAGAGGAATGGGAACAGGGCCGACCGGGCACGACGGACGCAATCTGTTTCTATACAGATGGCTCCAAATTCGAAGGAAAAGTCGGCGGAGGTGTATACTCCGAACAATTAGATATCAGGAAGTCATTCAGGCTCCCGAACCACTGTAGCGTCTTTCAGGCGGAGGTCCACGCTATAAAAGAAGCACTAACCTGTTTAAGGAACCTTAGCCTCCAGAAAGGACACCTAGACATATATAGTGACAGCCAGGCGGCTATTAAGTCGATCTACTCGACAAACACCAATTCTCGTACAATAGCAGACTGTCGCAGATCTCTCCACGAGATGGCAAATCAGTTTACTATCAGCCTAATATGGGTTCCGGGTCACCGGGACATCGTAGGCAGCTGCATAGCGGACGAATTAGCCAGGCAGGGCACCACCAAGCCTCTCCTCTCAGGAGAGGAAAATGTCGGTATGCCCATGGCTACTTGCAAGCTAAACATAAAAAACGACTTCAACACACTAGCCAACACCCATTGGCAAAACGCACCACAGTGTCGCATCTCTCACCAGACATGGCCTGTGATAAACAACAAGAAAACCTCGGAGTTACTCAAGCTCAGCCGCACAGAGTGTGGCATGTTGATCCGAGCTCTTACAGGCCACTGGCTTGTTGGCGCGCATGCCGGCAGGCTAAAAGCCCCGCAAAATGATTTCTGCAGAAGCTGTAGGGATGAGGAAGAAGTGGAAACGGTAGAACACCTTCTCTGCTTCTGCCCAGCCCTATGCAGACTCAGACTGAAACACTTAGGAAGCCCCTTCATCGACGATCTTACCGAAATATCGGAGATTAATCTCAAAAGCATAAGTGCCTTTATTAAATCTTCCGGGTGGAAGACATGCTGATCAGCTTAACACAAGCCGAAACTACTAGAAACGGGACCCTAGAGAAGGAAGAAACGAGATCATGCGGTATCACAACGGACCCATTGAGGTCTAAGTGTGTCGGACTATAGTCCGACAGCCGCCAAAACCTAACCTAACCTAATATGGAAAGAAGGCCCAGTTCTGTAAACCTTCGCAAAATTAAAATCAATGACATAAAAACGGTCATATTTTTTACTACCTTTTAAGTTATATATTTTAATGCAGATAACAACATAATCATTCCACAAGCCCATAAAGGTATGCCAAATCGAAAACCGAGTTCATTTGACCAAGCTATGGGCTTTTAAAGATGGAATGAAGGCCCATTTCAGTAAACCTTCGCAAAATTAAAATCAATGACATATTTTTTACTACCTTTAAAATTATAGTTATTAATGCAGATAACAACATTATCATTCCACATGCCCATAAAGCTATGCCATATCGAAATCCGAGTGTATTTGACCAAGTTATGGGCTTTTAAAGATGGAAAAAAGGGTCATTTTCATATTTATTACTACCTTTAAAAATATATATATTAATGTAGATAACAACATAATTATTCCACAAGCCCATAAAGGTGTGCCATATCGAAATTCGAGTTCATTTGAACAAGTTATGGGCCTTGCAAGATGGAAAGAAAGCCCATTTCTGTAAACTTCGCAAAATTAAAATCATTGACATAAAAACGGTCACATTTTTTACAACCTTTAAACTTATATATTTTAATGCAGATAACACCATAATCATTCCACAAGCCAATAAAGGTATGCCATATCGAAATCCGAGTTCATTTGACCAAGTTATGGGCTTTTAAAGATGAGAAGAAGGCCCATTTCAGTATAACTTCGCAACTAAAATCAAAGACATAAAAACGGTCATATTTTTTACTACCCTTAAAGTTACACATATTAATGCAGATAGCAACAGAATCATTTCACAATCCCATAAGGGTGTGCAACATCGAAATCCGAGTTCATATGACAAAGTTATGGGCTTTTAAAGATGGAAAGAAGGACCATTTCAGTAAACCTTCGCAACTAAAATCAAAGACATAAAAACGGTAATATTTTTTACCACCCTTAAAGTTACATATATTAATGCAGATAGCAACATAATCATTCCACTAGCCCATAAAGGCATGCCATATCGAAAGCCGAGTTCATTTGACCAAGTTATGGGCTTTTAAAGATGGAAAGAAAGCCGATTTCTGTAAACCTTCGCAAAATTAAAATCATTGACATAAAAATGGTCATATTTTTTACTATTTTTAAAGTTATATATTCTAATGAAGAAAACAACATTATCATTCTACAAGCCCATAAAGGCATGCCATATCGAAAACCGAGTTCATTTGACCAATTAATGGTCTTTTAAAGATGGAAAGGAGGCCCATTTCTGGAAACCTTAGCAAAATTAAAATCAATGACATATAAACGGTCATATTTTTTACTACCTTTAAAGTTATATATTTTAATGCAGATAACAACATTATCATTCCACAAGCCCATAAAGGCATGCCATATCGAAATCCGAGCTCATTTGAACAAGTTATGGGCTTTTAAAGATAGAAAGGAGGCCCATTTCTGTAAACCTTCGCAAAATTAAAATCAATGACATAAAAACGGTCATATTTTTTACTTCCTTTAAAGTTATATGTTTTAATGCAGATAACAACATTATCATTCCACAAGCCCATAAAGGCATGCCATATCGAAATCCGAGTTCATTTGACCAAGTTATGGGCTTTTAAAGATGGAAAGAAGGCCCATTTCAGTAAACCTTCGAAACTAAAATCAAAGACATAAAAACGGTTATATTTTTTACTACCCTTAAAGTTACATATATTAATGCAGATAGCAACATAATCATTCCACAAGCCCATAAAGGCATGCCATATCGAAAACCGAGTTCATTTGACCAAGTTATGGGCTTTTAAAGATGGAAAGAAAGCCCATTTCTGTAAACTTCGCAAAATTAAAATCATTGACATAAAAACGGTCAGATTTTTTACAACCTTTAAAGTTATATATTTTAATGCAGAAAACAACATTATCATTCCACAAGCCCATAAAGGCATGCCATATCGAAAACCGAGTTCAATTGACCAAGTTATTGGCTTTTAAAGATGGAAAGGAGGCCCATTTCTGGAAACCTTAGCAAAATTAAAATCAATGACATAAAAACGGTCATATTTTTTACTACCTTTAAAGTATGTTAATGCAGATAACAACGTTATCTTTCCACAAGCCCATAAAGGTGTGCCATATCGAAATCCGAGTTCATTTGACCAAGTTATGGGCTTTTAAATATGGAAAGGAGGCCCAATTCTGTAAACCTTCGCAAAATTTAAATCAATGACATAAAAACGGTCATATTTTTTACTACCTTTTAAGTAATATATTTTAATGCAGATAACAACATAATCATTCCACAAGCCCATAAAGGTATGCCATATCGAAAACCGAGTTCATTTGACCAAGCTATGGGCTTTTAAAGATGGAAAGGAGGCCCATTTCTGGAAACCTTAGCAAAATTAAAATCAATGACATAAAAACGGTCATATTTTTTACTACCTTTAAAGTAATATATTTTAAAGCAGATAACAACGTTATCATTCCACAAGCCCATAAAGGCATTCCATATCGAAATCCGAGCTTATTTGAACAAGTTATGGGCTTTTAAAGATAGAAAGGAGGCCCATTTCGGTAAAACTTCGCAAAATTAAAATCAATGACATAAAAACGGTCATATTTTTTACTACCTTTAAAAAAATATATATTTTAATGCAGAAAACAACATTATCATTCCACAAGCCCATAAAGGCATTCCATATCGAAAACCGAGTTCATTTGACCAAGTTATGGGCTTTTAAAGATGGAAAGGAGGCCCCTTTCTGGAAACCTTCGCAAAATTAAATTCAATGACATAAAAACGGTCATATTTTTTACTACCTTTAAAGTTATATATTTTAATGCAGAAACAACATTATCATTCCACAAGCCCATGAAGGCATGCCATATCGAAATCAGATTTCATTTGACCAAGTTATGGGCTTTTAAAGATAGAGGGGAGGCCCATCTCTGTAAACCTTTGCAAAATTAATATCAATGACATAAAAACGGTCATATTTTTTACTACCTTTAAAGTTATATATTTTAATTCAGATAACAACATTATCATTCCACAAGCCCATAAAGGCATGCCATATCGAAAACCGAGTTCATTTGGCGAAGTTATGCGCTTTTAAAGATGGAAAGGAGGCCCATTTTAGTAAACCTTCGCAAAACTAAAATCAATGACATAAAAACGGTCATATTTTTTACTACCCTTAAAGTTACATATATTAATGCAGATAGCAACATAATTATTCCACAAGCCCATAAAGGTGTGCCATATCGAAATCCGAGTTCATTTGACCAAGTTATGGGCTTTTAAAGATGGAAAGGAGGCCCGTTTCTGTAAGCCTTCGCAAAATTAAAATCAATGACATAAAAGCGGTCATATTTTTTACTACCTTTAAATTTATATTTATTAATGCAGATAACAACATAATCATTCCACATGCCCATAAAGCTATGCCATATCGAAATCCGAGTTCATTTGACCAAGTTATGGGCTTTTAAATATGGAAAGGAGGCCCAATTCTGTAAACCTTCGCAAAATTAAAATCAATGACATAAAAACGGTCATATTTTTTACTACCCTTAAAGTTACATATATTAATGCAGATAACAACGTTATCATTCCGAAAGCTCATAAAGGTGTGCCATATCGAAATCCGAGTTCATTTGATCAAGTTATGGGCTTTTAAATATGGAAAGGAGGCCCAATTCTGTAAACCTTCGCAAAATTAAAATCAATGACATAAAAACGGTGATATTTTTTACTACCTTTTAAGTTATATATTTTAATGCAGATAACAACATAATCATTCCACAAGCCCATAAAGGTATGCCATATCGAAAACCGAGTTTATTTGACCAAGTTATGGGCTTTAAAGATGGAAAGAAGGCCCATTTCAATAAAACTTCGCAACTACAATCAAAGACATAAAAACGGTAATATTTTTTACTACCCTTAAAGTTACATATATTAATGCAGATAGCAACATAATCATTCCACTAGCCCATAAAGGCATGCCATATCGAAAGCCGAGTTCATTTGACCAAGTTATGGGCTTTTAAAGATGGAAAGAAAGCCCATTTCTGTAAACCTTCTCAAAATTAAAATCATTGACATGAAAACGGTCATATTTTTTACTACCTTTAAAGTTATATATCTTAATGCAGAAAACAACATTATTATTCCACAAGCCCATAAAGGCATGCCATATCAAAAACCGAGTTCATTTGACCAAGTTATGGGCTTTTAAAGATGGAAAGGAGGCCCATTTCTGGAAACCTTAGCAAAATTAAAATCAATGACATAAAAACGGTCATAATTTTTACTACCTTTAAACCTTCGCAAAATTAAAATCAATGACATAAAAAACGGTCATATTTTTTACAACCTTTAAAGTTATATATTTTAATGCAGATAACAACATAATCATTCCTCAAGCCCATAAATGTATGCCATATCGAAATCCGAGTTCATTTGACCAAGTTATGGGCTTTTAAAGATGGAAGGCAGGCCCATTTAAGTAAACCTTCGCAAAACTAAAATCAATGACATAAAAACGGTCATATTTTTTACTACCCTTAAAGTTACATATATTAATGCAGATAGCAACATAATCATTCCACAAGCCCATAAAGGTGTGCCATATCGAAATCCGAGTTCATTTGACCAAGTTATGGCCTTTTAAATATGGAAAGGAGGCCCAATTCTGTAAACCTTCGCAAAATTAAAATCAATGACATAAAAACGGTCATATTTTTTACTACCTTTTAAGTTATATATTTTAATGCAGATAACAACATAATCATTCCACAAGCCCATTTGACCAAGTTATGGGCTTTTAAAGATGGAATGAAGGCCCATATCAGTAAACCTTCGCAAAATTAAAATCAATGACATAAAAACTGTCATATTTATTACTACCTTTAAAAATATATATATTAATGTAGATAACAACATAATCATTCCACAAGCCCATAAAGGTGTGCCATATCGAAATTCGAGTTTATTTGAACAAGATATGGGCCTTTCAAGATGGAAAGAAAGCCCATTTCTGTAAACTTCGCAAAATTAAAATCTTTGACATAAAAACGGTCACATTTTTTACAACCTTTAAAGTTATATATTTTAATGCAGGAAACAACATTATCATTCCACAAGCCCATAAAGGCATGCCATATCGAAAACCGAGTTCATTTGACCAAGTTATGGGCTTTTAAAGATGGAAAGGAGGCCCATTTCTGGAAACCTTAGCAAAATTCAAATCAATGACATAAAAACGGTCATATTTTTTACTACCTTTAAAGATATATATTTTAATGCAGATAACAACGCTATCATTCCACAAGCCCATAAAGGCATTCCATATCGAAATCCGAGCTCATTTGAACAAGTTATGGGCTTTTAAAGATAGAGAGGAGGCCCATTTCTGTAAACCTTCGCAAAATTAAAATCAATGACATAAAAACGGTCATATTTTTTACAACCTTTAAAAGCATATATTTTAATTCAGATAACAACATTATCATTCCACAAGCCCATAAAGGAATGCCATATCGAAAACCGAGTTCATTTGACCAAGTTATGGGCTTTTAAAGATGGAAAGGAGGCCCGTTTCTGTAAGCCTTCGCAAAATTAAAATCAATGACATAAAAGCGGTCATATTTTTTACTACCTTTAAAGTTATATTTATTAATGCAGATAACAAAATAATCATTCCACATGCCCATTAAGCTATGCCATATCGAAATCCGAGTTCATTTGACCAAGCTATGGGCTTTTACATATGGAAAGGGGCCCATTTTTTGTAAACCTTCGCAAAACTAAAATCAATGACATAAAAAACGGTCATATTTTTTACTACCTTTAAAGTTATATATTTTAATGCATAAACAACATTATCATTCCACAAGCCCATAAATGTATACCATATCGAAAACCGAGTTCATTTGAACAAGTTATGGGCTTTTAATGATAGAAAGGAGGCCCATTTCTGTAAACCTTCGAAAAATTAAAATCAATGACATAAAAACGGTCATATTTTTTACTACCTTTAAAGTTATATATTTTAGTGCAGAAAACAACATTATCAATCCACAAGCCCATAAAGGCATTCCATATCGAAAACCGAGTTCATTTGACCAAGTTATGGGCTTTTAAAGATGGAAAGGAGGCCCGTTTCTGTAAGCCTTCGCAAAATTAAAATCAATGACATAAAAGCGGTCATATTTTTTACTACCTTTAAATTTATATTTATTAATGCAGATAACAACATAATCATTCCACATGCCCATAAAGCTATGCCATATCGAAATCCGAGTTCATTTGACCAAGTTATGGGCTTTTAAATATGGAAAGGAGGCCCATTTCTGTAAACCTTCGCAAAATTAAAATCAATGATATAAAAAAAGGTCATATTTTTTTCAACCTTTAAAGTTATATATTTTAATGCAGATAACAACATAGTCATTCCACAAGCCCATATCGAAGCCCGAGTTCATTTGACCAAGTTATGGGCTTTTAAGGATGGAAAGAAGGCCCATTTTAGTAAACCTTCGCAAAACTAAAATCAATGACATGAAAACGGTCATATTTTTTACTACCCTTAAAGTTACATATATTAATGCAGATAGCAACATAATCATTCCACAAGCCCATAAAGGTGTGCCATATCGAAATCCGAGTTCATTTGACCAAGTTATGGCCTTTTAAATATGGAAAGGAGGCCCAATTCTGTAAACCTTCGCAAAATTAAAATCAATGACATAAAAACGGTCATATTTTTTACTACCTTTTAAGTTATATATTTTAATGCAGATAACAACATAATCATTCCACAATCCCATTTGACCAAGTTATGGGCTTTTAAAGATGGAATGAAGGCCCATATCAGTAAACCTTCGCAAAATTAAAATCAATGACATAAAAACTGTCATATTTTTTACAACCTTTAAAGTTATATATTTTAATGCAGATAACAACATAATCATTCCTCAAGCCCATAAATGTATGCCATATCGAAATTCGAGTTCATTTGAACAAGATATGGGCCTTTCAAGATGGAAAGAAAGCCCATTTCTGTAAACTTCGCAAAATTAAAATCTTTGACATAAAAACGGTCACATTTTTTACAACCTTTAAAGTTATATATTTTAATGCAGGAAACAACATTATCATTCCACAAGCCCATAAAGGCATGCCATATCGAAAACCGAGTTCATTTGACCAAGTTATGGGCTTTTAAAGATGGAAAGGAGGCCCATTTCTGGAAACCTTAGCAAAATTCAAATCAATGACATAAAAACGGTCATATTTTTTACTACCTTTAAAGATATATATTTTAATGCAGATAACAACGTTATCATTCCACAAGCCCATAAAGGCATTCCATATCGAAATCCGAGCTCATTTGAACAAGTTATGGGCTTTTAAAGATAGAGAGGAGGCCCATTTCTGTAAACCTTCGCAAAATTAAAATCAATGACATAAAAGCGGTCATATTTTTTACAACCTTTAAAGTCATATATTTTAATTCAGATAACAACATTATCATTCCACAAGCCCATAAAGGAATGCCATATCGAAAACCGAGTTCATTTGACCAAGTTATGGGCTTTTAAAGATGGAAAGGAGGCCCGTTTCTGTAAGCCTTCGCAAAATTAAAATCAATGACATAAAAGCGGTCATATTTTTTACTACCTTTAAAGTTATATTTATTAATGCAGATAACAAAATAATCATTCCACATGCCCATTAAGCTATGCCATATCGAAATCCGAGTTCATTTGACCAAGCTATGGGCTTTTACATATGGAAAGGGGCCCATTTTTTGTAAACCTTCGCAAAACTAAAATCAATGACATAAAAAACGGTCATATTTTTTACTACCTTTAAAGTTATATATTTTAATGCATAAACAACATTATCATTCCACAAGCCCATAAATGTATACCATATCGAAAACCGAGTTCATTTGAACAAGTTATGGGCTTTTAATGATAGAAAGTAGGCCCATTTCTGTAACCTTCGAAAAATTAAAATCAATGACATAAAAACGGTCATATTTTTTACTACCTTTAAAGTTATATATTTTAGTGCAGAAAACAACATTATCATTCCACAAGCCCTTAAAGGCATTCCATATCGAAAACCGAGTTCATTTGACCAAGTTATGGGCTTTTAAAGATGGAAAGGAGGCCCGTTTCTGTAAGCCTTCGCAAAATTAAAATCAATGACATAAAAGCGGTCATATTTTTTACTACCTTTAAATTTATATTTATTAATGCAGATAACAACATAATCATTCCACATGCCCATAAAGCTATGCCATATCGAAATCCGAGTTCATTTGACCAAGTTATGGGCTTTTAAATATGGAAAGGAGGCCCATTTCTGTAAACCTTCGCAAAATTAAAATCAATGATACAAAAAAAGGTCATATTTTTTTGAACCTTTAAAGTTATATATTTTAATGCAGATAACAACATAGTCATTCCACAAGCCCATATCGAAGTCCGAGTTCATTTGACCAAGTTATGGGCTTTTAAGGATGGAAAGAAGGCCCATTTTAGTAAACCTTCGCAAAACTAAAATCAATGACATAAAAACGGTCATATTTTTTACTACCCTTAAAGTTACATATATTAATGCAAATAGCAACATAATCATTCCACAAGCCCATAAAGGAGTGCCATATCGAAATCCGAGTTCATTTGACCAAGTTATGGGCTTATAAATATGTAAACCTTCGCAAAATTTAAATAAAATTATTTAAAAAAAACGGTCATGTTTTTTACTACCTTTTAAGTTATATATTTTAATGCCGATAACAACATAATCATTCCACAAGCCCATAAAGGTATTCCATATCGAAAACCGAGTTCATTTGACCAAGTTATGGGCATTTAAAGATGGAATGAAGGCCCATTTCAGTAAACCTTCGCAAAATTAAAATCAATGACATAAAAACTGTCATATTTTTTACTACCTTTAAAGTTATATTTATTAATGCAGATAACAACATAATCATTCCAAAAGCCCATAAAGCTATGCCATATCGAAATCCGAGTTCATTTGACCAAGTTATGGGCTCTTAAAGATGGAAAAAGGGCCATTTTCATATTTATTACTACCTTTAAAAATATATATATTAATGTAGATAACAACATAATCATTCCAAAAGCCTAAAAAGGTGTGCCATATCGAAATTCGAGTTCATTTGAACAAGTTATGGGCCTTTCAAGATGAAAAGAAAGCCCATTTCTGTAAACTTCGCAAAATTAAAATCATTGACATAAAAACGGTCACATTTTTTAAAACCTTTAAACTTATATATTTTAATGCAGATAGCAACATAATCATTCCACAAGCCCATAAAGGTATGCCATATCGAAATCCGAGTTCATTTGACCAAGTTATGGGCTTTTAAAGATGGAAAGAAGGCCCATTTCAATAAAACTTCGCAACTAAAATCAAAGACATAAAAACGGTCAAATTTTTTACTACCCTTAAAGTTACATATATTAATGCAGATAGCAACATAATCATTCCACTAGCCCATAAAGGCATGCCATATCGAAAACCGAGTTCATTTGACCAAGTTATGGGCTTTTAAAGATGGAAAGAAAGCCCATTTCTGTAAACCTTCGCAAAATTAAAATCATTGACATAAAAACGGTCATATTTTTTACTACCTTTAAAGTTATATATTTTAATGCAGAAAACAACATTATCATTCCACAAGCCCATAAAGGCATGCCATATCGAAAACCGAGTTCATTTGGCCAAGTTATGGGCTTTTAAAGATGGAAAGGAGGCCCGTTTCTGTAAGCCTTCGCAAAATTAAAATCAATGACATAAAAACGGTCATATTTTTTACTACCTTTAAAGTTATATTTATTAATGCAGATAACAACATAATCATTCCACATGCCCATAAAGCTATGCCATATCGAAATCCGAGTTCATTTGACCAAGTTATGGGCTTTTAAAGATGGAAAGGAGGCCCATTTCTGTAAACCTTCGTAAAATCAAAATCAATGAAATAAAAAACGGTCATATTTTTTACTACCTTTTAAGTTATATATTTTAATGCAGATAACAACATAATCATTCCACAAGCCCATAAAGGTATGCCATATCGAAAACCGAGTTTTTTTGACGAAGTTATGGGCTTTTACAGATGGAATGAAGGGCCATTTCAGTAAACCTTTGCAAAATTAAAATCAATGACATAAAAACGGTCATATTTTTTACTTCCTTTAAAGTTATATATCTTAATGCAGAAGACAACATTATCATTCCACAAGCCCATAAAGGCATGCCATATCGAAATCTGAGCTCATTTGAACAAGTAATGGGCTTTTAAAGATAGAAAGGAGGCACATTTCTGTAAACCTTCGCAAAATTAAAATCAATGACATAAAAACGGTCATATTTTTTACTTCCTTTAAAGTTATATATTTTAGTGCAGAAAACAACATTATCATTCCACAAGCCCATAAAGGCATTCCATATCGAAAACCGAGTTCATTTGACCAAGTTATGGGCTTTTAAAGATGGAAAGGAGGCCCAATTCTGTAAACCTTCGCGAAATCAATGACATAAAGAACGGTCATATTTTTTACTACCCTTAAAGTTACATATATTAATGCAGATATCAACATAATCATTCCACAAGCCCATAAAGGTGTGCCATGTCGAAATCCGAGTTTATTTGACCAAGTTATGGGCTTTTAAAGATGGAAAGGAGGCCCGTTTCTGTAAGCCTTCGCAAAATTAAAATCAATGACATAAAAGCGGTCATATTTTTTACTACCTTTAAATTTATATTTATTAATGCAGATAACAACATAATCATTCCACATGCCCATAAAGCTATGCCATATCGAAATCCGAGTTCATTTGACCAAGTTATGGGCTTTTAAATATGGAAAGGAGGCCCAATTCTGTAAACCTTCGCAAAATTAAAATCAATGACATAAAAACGGTCATATTTTTTACTACCCTTAAAGTTACATATATTAATGCAGATAACAACGTTATCATTCCACAAGCTCATAAAGGTGTGCCATATCGAAATCCGAGTTCATTTGATCAAGTTATGGGCTTTTAAATATGGAAAGGAGGCCCAATTCTGTAAACCTTCGCAAAATTAAAATCAATGACATAAAAACGGTGATATTTTTTACTACCTTTTAAGTTATACATTTTAATGCAGATAACAACATAATCATTCCACAAGCCCATAAAGGTATGCCATATCGAAAACCGAGTTTATTTGACCAAGTTATGGGCTTTAAAGATGGAAAGAAGGCCCATTTCAATAAAACTTCGCAACTACAATCAAAGACATAAAAACGGTAATATTTTTTACTACCCTTAAAGTTACATATATTAATGCAGATAGCAACATAATCATTCCACTAGCCCATAAAGGCATGCCATATCGAAAGCCGAGTTCATTTGACCAAGTTATGGGCTTTTAAAGATGGAAAGAAAGCCCATTTCTGTAAACCTTCTCAAAATTAAAATCATTGACATGAAAACGGTCATATTTTTTACTACCTTTAAAGTTATATATCTTAATGCAGAAAACAACATTATTATTCCACAAGCCCATAAAGGCATGCCATATCAAAAACCGAGTTCATTTGACCAAGTTATGGGCTTTTAAAGATGGAAAGGAGGCCCATTTCTGGAAACCTTAGCAAAATTAAAATCAATGACATAAAAACGGTCATAATTTTTACTACCTTTAAACCTTCGCAAAATTAAAATCAATGACATAAAAAACGGTCATATTTTTTACAACCTTTAAAGTTATATATTTTAATGCAGATAACAACATAATCATTCCTCAAGCCCATAAATGTATGCCATATCGAAATCCGAGTTCATTTGACCAAGTTATGGGCTTTAAAAGATGGAAGGAAGGCCCATTTTAGTAAACCTTCGCAAAACTAAAATCAATGACATAAAAACGGTCATATTTTTTACTACCCTTAAAGTTACATATATTAATGCAGATAGCAACATAATCATTCCACAAGCCCATAAAGGTGTGCCATATCGAAATCCGAGTTCATTTGACCAAGTTATGGCCTTTTAAATATGGAAAGGAGGCCCAATTCTGTAAACCTTCGCAAAATTAAAATCAATGACATAAAAACGGTCATATTTTTTACTCCCTTTTAAGTTATATATTTTAATGCAGATAACAACATAATCATTCCACAAGCCCATTTGACCAAGTTATGGGCTTTTAAAGATGGAATGAAGGCCCATATCAGTAAACCTTCGCAAAATTAAAATCAATGACATAAAAACTGTCATATTTAGTACTACCTTTAAAAATATATATATTAATGTAGATAACAACATAATCATTCCACAAGCCCATAAAGGTGTGCCATATCGAAATTCGAGTTCATTTGAACAAGATATGGGCCTTTCAAGATGGAAAGAAAGCCCATTTCTGTAAACTTCGCAAAATTAAAATCTTTGACATAAAAACGGTCACATTTTTTACAACCTTTAAAGTTATATATTTTAATGCAGGAAACAACATTATCATTCCACAAGCCCATAAAGGCATGCCATATCGAAAACCGAGTTCATTTGACCAAGTTATGGGCTTTTAAAGATGGAAAGGAGGCCCATTTCTGGAAACCTTAGCAAAATTCAAATCAATGACATAAAAACGGTCATATTTTTTACTACCTTTAAAGATATATATTTTAATGCAGATAACAACGTTATCATTCCACAAGCCCATAAAGGCATTCCATATCGAAATCCGAGCTCATTTGAACAAGTTATGGGCTTTTAAAGATAGAGAGGAGGCCCATTTCTGTAAACCTTCGCAAAATTAAAATCAATGACATAAAAACGGTCATATTTTTTACAACCTTTAAAGTCATATATTTTAATTCAGATAACAACATTATCATTCCACAAGCCCATAAAGGAATGCCATATCGAAAACCGAGTTCATTTGACCAAGTTATGGGCTTTTAAAGATGGAAAGGAGGCCCGTTTCTGTAAGCCTTCGCAAAATTAAAATCAATGACATAAAAGCGGTCATATTTTTTACTACCTTTAAAGTTATATTTATTAATGCAGATAACAAAATAATCATTCCACATGCCCATTAAGCTATGCCATATCGAAATCCGAGTTCATTTGACCAAGCTATGGGCTTTTACATATGGAAAGGGGCCCATTTTTTGTAAACCTTCGCAAAACTAAAATCAATGACATAAAAAACGGTCATATTTTTTACTACCTTTAAAGTTATATATTTTAATGCATAAACAACATTATCATTCCACAAGCCCATAAATGTATACCATATCGAAAACCGAGTTCATTTGAACAAGTTATGGGCTTTTAATGATAGAAAGGAGGCCCATTTCTGTAAACCTTCGAAAAATTAAAATCAATGACATAAAAACGGTCATATTTTTTACTACCTTTAAAGTTATATATTTTAGTGCAGAAAACAACATTATCATTCCACAAGCCCATAAAGGCATTCCATATCGAAAACCGAGTTCATTTGACCAAGTTATGGGCTTTTAAAGATGGAAAGGAGGCCCGTTTCTGTAAGCCTTCGTTAAATTAAAATCAATGACATAAAAGCGGTCATATTTTTTACTACCTTTAAATTTATATTTATTAATGCAGATAACAACATAATCATTCCACATGCCCATAAAGCTATGCCATATCGAAATCCGAGTTCATTTGACCAAGTTAGGGGCTTTTAAATATGGAAAGGAGGCCCATTTCTGTAAACCTTCGCAAAATTAAAATCAATGATATAAAAAACGGTCATATTTTTTTCAACCTTTAAAGTTATATATTTTAATGCAGATAACAACATAGTCATTCCACAAGCCCATATCGAAGTCCGAGTTCATTTGACCAAGTTATGGGCTTTTAAGGATGGGAAGAAGGCCCATTTTAGTAAACCTTCGCAAAACTAAAATCAATGACAAAAAAACGGTCATATTTTTTACTACCCTTAAAGTTACATATATTAATGCAGATAGCAACCTAATCATTCCACAAGCCCATAAAGGTGTGAAATATCGAAATCCGAGTTCATTTGACCAAGTTATGGGCTTATAAATATGGAAAGGAGGCCCAATTCTGTAAACCTTCGCAAAATTTAAAGAAAATTATTTAAAAAAAACGGTTATGTTTTTTACTACCTTTTTAGTTATATATTTTAATGCCGATAACAACATAATCATTCCACAAGCCCATAAAGGTATTCCATATCGAAAACCGAGTTCATTTGACCAAGTTATGGGCATTTAAAGATGGAATGAAGGCCCATTTCAGTAAACCTTCGCAAAATTAAAATCAATGACATAAAATCTGTCATATTTTTTACTACCTTTAAAGTTATATTTATTAATGCAGATAACAACATTATCATTCCACAAGCCCATAAAGGCATTCCATATCGAAATCCGAGCTCATTTGAACAAGTTATGGGCTTTTAAAGATAGAGAGGAGGCCCAATTCTGTAAACCTTCGCAAAATTAAAATCAATGACATAAAAACGGTCATATTTTTTACAACCTTTAAAGTCATATATTTTAATTCAGATAACAACATTATCATTCCACAAGCCCATAAAGGAATGCCATATCGAAAACCGAGTTCATTTGACCAAGTTATGGGCTTTTAAAGATGGAAAGGAGGCCCGTTTCTGTAAGCCTTCGCAAAATTAAAATCAATGACATAAAAGCGGTCATATTTTTTACTACCTTTAAAGTTATATTTATTAATGCAGATAACAAAATAATCATTCCACATGCCCATTAAGCTATGCCATATCGAAATCCGAGTTCATTTGACCAAGCTATGGGCTTTTACATATGGAAAGGGGCCCATTTTTTGTAAACCTTCGCAAAACTAAAATCAATGACATAAAAAACGGTCATATTTTTTACTACCTTTAAAGTTATATATTTTAATGCATAAACAACATTATCATTCCACAAGCCCATAAATGTATACCGTATCGAAAACCGAGTTCATTTGAACAAGTTATGGGCTTTTAATGATAGAAAGGAGGCCCATTTCTGTAAACCTTCGAAAAATTAAAATCAATGACATAAAAACGGTCATATTTTTTACTACCTTTAAAGTTATATATTTTAGTGCAGAAAACAACATTATCATTCCACAAGCCCATAAAGGCATTCCATATCGAAAACCGAGTTCATTTGACCAAGTTATGGGGTTTTAAAGATGGAAAGGAGGCCCGTTTCTGTAAGCCTTCGCAAAATTAAAATCAATGACATAAAAGCGGTCATATTTTTTACTACCTTTAAATTTATATTTATTAATGCAGATAACAACATAATCATTCCACATGCCCATAAAGCTATGCCATATCGAAATCCGAGTTCATTTGACCAAGTTATGGGCTTTTAAATATGGAAAGGAGGCCCATTTCTGTAAACCTTCGCAAAATTAAAATCAATGATATAAAATACGGTCATATTTTTTTCAACCTTTAAAGTTATATATTTTAATGCAGATAACAACATAGTCATTCCACAAGCCCATATCGAAGTCCGAGATCATTTGACCAAGTTATGGGCTTTTAAGGATGGAAAGAAGGCCCATTTTAGTAAACCTTCGCAAAACTAAAATCAATGACATAAAAACGGTCATATTTTTTACTACCCTTAAAGTTACATATATTAATGCAGATAGCAACCTAATCATTCCACAAGCCCATAAAGGTGTGCCATATCGAAATCCGAGTTCATTTGACCAAGTTATGGGCTTATAAATATGGAAAGGAGGCCCAATTCTGTAAACCTTCGCAAAATTTAAATAAAATTATTAAAAATAAACGGTCATGGTTTTTACTACCTTTTAAGTTATATATTTTAATGCCGATAACAACATAATCATTCCACAAGCCCATAAAGGTATTCCATATCGAAAACCGAGTTCATTTGACCAAGTTACGGGCATTTAAAGTTGGAATGAAGGCCCATTTCAGTAAACCTTCGCAAAATTAAAATCAATGACATAAAAACGGTCATATTTTTTACTACCTTTAAAGTTATATTTATTAATGCAGATAACAACATAATCATTCCACAAGCCCATAAAGCTATGCCATATCGAAATCCGAGTTCATTTGACCAAGTTATGGGCTCTTAAAGATGGAAAAAAGGGCCATTTTCATATTTATTACTACCTTTAAAAATATATATATTAATGTAGATAGCAACATAATCATTCCAAAAGCCCAAAAAGGTGTGCCATATCGAAATTCGAGTTCATTTGTCTAAGTTATGGGCCTTTCAAGATGAAAAGAAAGCCCATTTCTGTAAACTTCGCAAAATTAAAATCATTGACATAAAAACGGTCACATTTTTTAAAACCTTTAAACTTATATATTTTAATGCAGATAACAACATAATCATTCCACAAGCCCATAAAGGTATGCCATATCGAAATCCGAGTTCATTTGACCAAGTTATGGGCTTTTAAAGATGGAAAGAAGGCCCATTTCAATAAAACTTCGCAACTAAAATCAAAGACATAAAAACGGTCATATTTTTTACTACCCTTAAAGTTACATATATTAATGCAGAAAGCAACATAATCATTCCACTAGCCCATAAAGGCATGCCATATCGAAAACCGAGTTCATTTGACCAAGTTATGGGCTTTTAAAGATGGAAAGAAAGCCCATTTCTGTAAACCTTCGCAAAATTAAAATCATTGACATAAAAACGGTCATATTTTTTACTACCTTTAAAGTTATATATTTTAATGCAGAAAACAACATTATCATTCCACAAGCCCATAAAGGCATGCCATATCGAAAACCGAGTTCATTTGACCAAGTTATGGGCTTTTAAAGATGGAAAGAAGGCCCCTTTCTGGAAACCTTCGCAAAATTAAATTCAATGACATAAAAACGGTCATATTTTTTACTACCTTTAAATATATATATATTAATGCAGATAACAACGTTATCATTCCACAAGCCCATAAAGGCATTCCATATCGAAATCCGAGCTCATTTGAACAAGTTATGGGCTTTTAAAGATAGAGAGGAGGCCCATTTCTGTAAACCTTCGCAAAATTAAAATCAATGACATAAAAACGGTCATATTTTTTACAACCTTTAAAGTCATATATTTTAATTCAGATAACAACATTATCATTCCACAAGCCCATAAAGGCATGCCATATCGAAAACCGAGTTCATTTGACCAAGTTATGGGCTTTTAAAGATGGAAAGGAGGCCCGTTTCTGTAAGCCTTCGCAAAATTAAAATCAATGACATAAAAGCGGTCATATCTTTTACTACCTTTAAAGTTATATTTATTAATGCAGATAACAAAATAATCATTCCACATGCCCATTAAGCTATGCCATATCGAAATCCGAGTTCATTTGACCAAGCTATGGGCTTTTACATATGGAAAGGGGCCCATTTTTTGTAAACCTTCGCAAAACTAAAATCAATGACATAAAAAACGGTCATATTTTTTACTACCTTTAAAGTTATATATTTTAATGCACAAACAACATTATCATTCCACAAGCCCATAAATGTATACCATATCAACAACCGAGTTCATTTGAACAAGTTATGGGCTTTTAAAGATAGAAAGGAGGCCCATTTCTGTAAACCTTCGAAAAATTAAAATCCATGACATAAAAACGGTCATATTTTTTACTACCTTTAAAGTTATATATTTTAGTGCAGAAAACAACATTATCATTCCACAAGCCCATAAAGGCATGCCATATCGAAAACCGAGTTCATTTGACCAAGTTATGGGCTTTTAAAGATGGAAAGGAGGCCCGTTTCTGTAAGCCTTCGCAAAATTAAAATCAATGACATAAAAGCGGTCATATTTTTTACTACCTTTAAATTTGTATTTATTAATGCAGATAACAACATAATCATTCCACATGCCCACAAAGCTATGCCATATCGAAATCCGAGTTCATTTGACCAAGTTATGGGCTTTTAAATATGGAAAGGAGGCCCATTTCTGTAAACCTTCGCAAAATTAAAATCAATGACATAAAAACGGTCATATTTTTTGATACCCTTAAAGTTACATATATTAATGCAGATAGCAACATAATCATTCCACAAGCCCATAAAGGTGTGCCATATCGAAATCCGAGTTCATTTGACCAAGTTATGGGCTTATAAATATTTAAAGGAGGCCCAATTCTGTAAACCTTCGCAAAATTTAAATAAAATTATTTAAAAAAAACGGTCATGTTTTTTACTACCTTTTAAGTTATATATTTTAATGCCGATAACAACATAGTCATTCCACAAGCCCATATCGAAGTCCGAGTTGATTTGACCAAGTTATGGGCTTTTAAGGATGGAAAGAAGGCCCATTTTAGTAAACCTTCGCAAAACTAAAATCAATGACATAAAAACGGTCATATTTTTTGATACCCTTAAAGTTACATATATTAATGCAGATAGCAACATAATCATTCCACAAGCCCATAAAGGTGTGCCATATCGAAATCCGAGTTCATTTGACCAAGTTATGGGCTTATAAATATTTAAAGGAGCCCCAATTCTGTAAACCTTCCCAAAATTTAAATAAAATTATTTAAAAAAACGGTCATGTTTTTTACTACCTTTTAAGTTATATATTTTAATGCCGATAACAACATAATCATTCCACAAGCCCATAAAGGTATTCCATATCGAAAACCGAGTTCATTTGACCAAGTTATGGGCATTTAAAGATGGAATGAAGGCCAATTTCAGTAAACCTTCGCAAAATTAAAATCAATGACATAAAAACTGTCATATTTTTTACTACCTTTAAAGTTATATTTATTAATGCAGATAACAACATAATCATTCCACAAGCCCATAAAGCTATGCCATATCGAAATCCGAGTTCATTTGACCAAGTTATGGGCTCTTAAAGATGGAAAAAAGGGCCATTTTCATATTTATTACTACCTTTAAAAATATATATATTAATGTAGATAACAACATAATCATTCCAAAAGCCCAAAAAGGTGTGCCATATCGAAATTCGAGTTCATTTGAACAAGTTATGGGCCTTTCAAGATGAAAAGAAAGCCCATTTCTGTAAACTTCGCAAAATTAAAATCATTGACATAAAAACGGTCACATTTTTTAAAACCTTTAAACTTATATATTTTAATGCAGATAACAACATAATCATTCCACAAGCCCATAAAGGTATGCCATATCGAAATCCGAGTTCATTTGACCAAGTTATGGGCTTTTAAAGATGGAAAGAAGGCCCATTTCAATAAAACTTCGCAACTAAAATCAAAGACATAAAAACGGTCATATTTTTTACTACCCTTAAAGTTACATATATTAATGCAGATAGCAACATAATCATTCCACTAGCCCATAAAGGCATGCCATATCGAAAACCGAGTTCATTTGACCAAGTTATGGGCTTTTAAAGATGGAAAGAAAGCCCATTTCTGTAAACCTTCGCAAAATTAAAATCATTGACATAAAAACGGTCATATTTTTTACTACCTTTTAAGTTATATATTTTAATGCCGATAACAACATAATCATTCCACAAGCCCATAAAGGTAAACCGAGTTTATTTGACGAAGTTATGGGCTTTTACAGATGGAATGAAGGGCCATTTCAGTAAACCTTTGCAAAATTAAAATCAATGACATAAAAACGGTCATATTTTTTACTTCCTTTAAAGTTATATATTTTAATGCAGATAACAACATTATCATTCCACAAGCCCATAAAGGCATGCCATATCGAAATCCGAGTTCATTTGACGAAGTTATGGGCTTTTAAAGATGGAAAGAAGGCCCATTTCAGTAAACCTTCGCAACTAAAATGAAAGACATAAAAACGGTCATATTTTTTACCACCCTTAAAGTTACATATATTAATGCAGATAGCAACATAACCATTTCACAATCTCATAAAGGTGTGGAACATCGAAATCCAAGTTCATTTGACAAAGTTATGGGCTTTTAAATATAGAAAAAATGCCCTGTTCTGGAAACTTTCGCAAAATTAAATTCAATGACATAAAAACGGTCATATTTTTTACTACCTTTAAAGTTATATATTTTAATGCAGAAACAACATTATTATTCCACAAGCCCATAAAGGCATGCCATATCGAAATCCGAGCTTATTTGAACAAGTAATGGGCTTTTAAAGATGGAAAGAAGGCCCATTTCAGTAAACCTTCGCAACTAAAATCAAAGACATAAAAACGGTCATATTTTTTACTACCCTTAAAGTTACATATATTAATGCAGATAGCAACATAATCATTCCACTAGCCCATAAAGGCATGCCATATCGAAAACCGAGTTCATTTGACCAAGTTATGGGCTTTTCAAGATAGAAAGGAGGCACATTTCTGTAAACCTTCGCAAAATTAAAATCAATGACATAAAAACGGTCATATTTTTTACTTCCTTTAAAGTTATATATTTTAATGCAGATAACAACATTATCATTCCACAAGCCCATAAAGGCATGCCATATCGAAATCCGAGTTCATTTGACCAAGTTATGGGCTTTTAAAGATGGAAAGAAGGCCCATTTCAGTAAACCTTCGCAACTAAAATGAAAGACATAAAAACGGTCATATTTTTTACCACCCTTAAAGTTACATATATTAATGCAGATAGCAACATAACCATTTCACAATCTCATAAAGGTGTGCAACATCGAAATCCGAGTTCATTTGACAAAGTTATGGGCTTTTAAATATGGAAAAAATGCCCTGTTCTGGAAACTTTCGCAAAATTAAATTCAATGACATAAAAACGGTCATATTTTTTACTACCTTTAAAGTTATATATTTTAATGCAGAAACAACATTATTATTCCACAAGCCCATAAAGGCATGCCATATCGAAATCAGAGTTCATTTGACCAAGTTATGGGCTTTTAAAGATAGAGAGGAGTCCCATTTCTGTAAACCTTCGCAAAATTAAAATCAATGACATAAAAACGGTCATATTTTTTACTACCTTTAAAGTTATATATTTTAATTCAGATAACAACATTATCATTCCACAAGCCCATAAAGGCATGCCATATCGAAAACCGAGTTCATTTGGCCAAGTTATGGGCTTTTAAAGATGGAAAGGAGGCCCGTTTCTGTAAGCCTTCGCAAAATTAAAATCAATGACATAAAAGCGGTCATATTTTTTACTACCTTTAAAGTTATATTTATTAATGCAGATAAAAACATAATCATTCCACATGCCCATAAAGCTATGTCATATCGAAATCCGAGTTCATTTGACCAAGTTATGGGCTTTTAAATATGGAAAGAAGGCCCATTTCTGTAAACCTTCACAAAATTAAAATCAATGAAATAAAAAGCGGTCATATTTTTTACTACCTTTTAAGTTATATATTTTAATGCAGATAACAACATAATCATTCCACAAGCCCATAAAGGTATGCCATATCGAAAACCGAGTTTATTTGACGAAGTTATGGGCTTTTAAAGATGGAATGAAGGCCCATTTCAGTAAACCTTCGCAAAATTAAAATAAATGACATAAAAACGGTCATATTTTTTACTACCTTTAAAGTTATATATTTTAATGCAGATAGCAACATTATCATTCCACAAGCCCATAAAGGCCCATTTCTGTAAACCTTCGCAAAATTAAAATCAATGACATCAAAACGGTCATATTTCTTACTTCCTTTAAAGTTATACATTTTAGTGCAGATAACAACATTATCATTCCACAAGCCCATAAAGGCATGCCATATCGAAATCCGAGTTCATTTAACCAAGTTATGGGCTTTTAAAGATGGAAAGGAGGCCCGTTTCTGTAAGCCTTCGCAAAATTAAAGTCAATGACATAAAAGCGGTCATATTTTTTACTACCTTTAAAGTTATATTTATTAATGCAGATAACAAAATAATCATTCCACATGCCCATTAAGCTATGCCATATCGAAATCCGAGTTCATTTGACCAAGCTATGGGCTTTTACATATGGAAAGGGGCCCATTTTTTGTAAACCTTCGCAAAACTAAAATCATTGACATAAAAACGGTCACATTTTTTAAAACCTTTAAACTTATATATTTTAATGCAGATAACAACATAATCATTCCACAAGCCCATAAAGGTATGCCATATCGAAATCCGAGTTCATTTGACCAAGTTATGGGCTTTTAAAGATGGAAAGAAGGCCCATTTCAATAAAACTTCGCAACTAAAATCAAAGACATAAAAACGGTCATATTTTTTACTACCCTTAAAGTTACATATATTAATGCAGATAGCAACATAATCATTCCACTAGCCCATAAAGGCATGCCATATCGAAAACCGAGTTCATTTGACCAAGTTATGGGCTTTTAAAGATGGAAAGAAAGCCCATTTCTGTAAACCTTCGCAAAATTTAAATCATTGACATAAAAACGGTCATATTTTTTACGACCTTTTAAGTTATATATTTTAATGCCGATAACAACATAATCATTCCACAAACCCATAAAGGTATGCCATATCGAAAACCGAGTTTATTTGACGAAGTTATGGTCTTTTACAGATGGAATGAAGGGCCATTTCAGTAAACCTTTGCAAAATTAAAATCAATGACATAAAAACGGTCATATTTTTTACTTTCTTTAAAGTTATATATTTTAATGCAGAAGACAACATTATCATTCCACAAGCCCATAAAGGCATGCCATATCGAAATCCGAGCTCATTTGAACAAGTAATGGGCTTTTAAAGATAGAAAGGAGGCACATTTCTGTAAACCTTCGCAAAATTAAAATCAATGACATAAAAACGGTCATATTTTTTACTTCCTTTAAAGTTATATATTTTAATGCAGATAACAACATTATCATTCCACAAGCCCATAAAGGTATGCCATATCGAAATCCGAGTTCATTTGACCAAGTTATGGGCTTTTAAAGATGGAAAGAAGGCCCATTTCAATAAAACTTCGCAACTAAAATCAAAGACATAAAAACGGTCATATTTTTTACCACCCTTAAAGTTACATATATTAATGCAGATAGCAACATAACCATTTCACAATCCCATAAAGGTGTGCAACATCGAAATCCGAGTTCATTTGACAAAGTTATGGGCTTTTAAATATGGAAAAAATGCCCTGTTCTGGAAACTTTCGCAAAATTAAATTCAATGACATAAAAACGGTCATATTTTTTACTACCTTTAAAGTTATATATTTTAATGCAGAAACAACATTATTATTCCACAAGCCCATAAAGGCATGCCATATCGAAATCAGAGTTCATTTGACCAAGTTATGGGCTTTTAAAGATAGAAAGGAGGCCCATTTCTGTAAACCTTCGCAAAATTAAAATCAATGACATAAAAACGGTCATATTTTTTACTACCTTTAAAGTTATATATTTTAATTCAGATAACAACATTATAGTTCCACAAGACCATAAAGGCATGCCATATCGAAAACCGAGTTCATTTGGCCAAGTTATGGGCTTTTAAAGATGGAAAGGAGGCCCGTTTCTGTAAGCCTTCGCAAAATGAAAATCAATGACATAAAAGCGGTCATATTTTTTACTACCTTTAAAGTTATATTTATTAATTCAGATAAAAACATAATCATTCCACATGCCCATAAAGCTATGTCATATCGAAATCCGAGTTCATTTGACCAAGTTATGGGCTTTTAAATATGGAAAGAAGGCCCATTTCTGTAAACCTTCACAAAATTAAAATCAATGAAATAAAAAGCGGTCATATTTTTTACTATCTTTTAAGTTATATATTTTAATGCAGATAACAACATAATCATTCCACAAGCCCATAAAGGTATGCCATATCGAAAACCGAGTTTATTTGACGAAGTTATGGGCTTTTAAAGATGGAATGAAGGCCCATTTCAGTAAACCTTCGCAAAAATAAAATAAATGACATAAAAACGGTCATATTTTTTACTACCTTTAAAGTTATATATTTTAATGCAGATAGCAACATTATCATTCCACAAGCCCATAAAGGCATGCCATATCGAAATCCGAGCTCATTTGAACAAGTTATGGGCTTTTAAAGATAGAAAGGAGGCCCATTTCTGTAAACCTTCGCAAAATTAAAATCAATGACATAAAAACGGTCATATTTCTTACTTCCTTTAAAGTTATACATTTTAGTGCAGATAACAACATTATCATTCCACAAGCCCATAAAGGCATGCCATATCGAAATCCGAGTTCATTTGACCAAGTTATGGGCTTTTAAAGATGGAAAGAAGGCCCCTTTCTGGAAACCTTCGCAAAATTAAAATCAATGACATAAAAACGGTCATATTTTTTACAACCTTTAAAGTCATATATTTTAATTCAGATAACAACATTATCATTCCACAAGCCCATAAAGGCATGCCATATCGAAAACCGAGTTCATTTGACCAAGTTATGGGCTTTTAAAGATGGAAAGGAGGCCCGTTTCTGTAAGCCTTCGCAAAATTAAAGTCAATGACATAAAAGCGGTCATATTTTTTACTACCTTTAAAGTTATATTTATTAACGCAGATAACAAAATAATCATTCCACATGCCCATTAAGCTATGCCATATCGAAATCCGAGTTCATTTGACCAAGCTATGGGCTTTTACATATGGAAAGGGGCCCATTTTTTGTAAACCTTCGCAAAACTAAAATCAATGACATAAAAAACGGTCATATTTTTTACAACCTTTAAAGTTATATATTTTAATGCAGATAACAACATAATCATTCCACAAGCACATAAATGTATGCCATATCGAAAACCGAGTTCATTTGAACAAGTTATGGGCTTTTAAAGATAGAAAGGAGGCCCATTTCTGTAAACCTTCGCAAAATTAAAATCAATGACATAAAAACGGTCATATTTTTTACTACCTTTAAAGTTATATATTTTAGTGCAGAAAACAACATAATCATTCCACATGCCCATAAAGCTATGCCATATCGAAAACCGAGTTCATTTGACCAAGTTATAGGCTTTTAAAGATGGAAAGGAGGCCCATTTCTGTAAACCTTCCCAAAATTAAAATCAATGACATAAAAAACGGTCATATTTTTTTCAACCTTTAAAGTTATATATTTTAATGCAGATAACAACATAGTCATTCCACAAGCCCATATCGAAATCCGAGTTCATTTGACCAAGTTATGGGCTTATAAATATGGAAAGGAGGCCCAATTCTGTAAACCTTCGCAAAATTTAAATCAATGACATAAAAACGGTCATGTTTTTTACTACCTTTTAAGTTATATATTTTAATGCCGATAACAACATAATCATTCCACAAGCCCATAAAGGTATTCCATATCGAAAACCGAGTTCATTTGACCAAGTTATGGGCTTTTAAAGATGGAATGAAGGCCCATTTCAGTAAACCTTCGCAAAATTAAAATCAATGACATAAAAACTGTCATATTTTTTACTACCTTTAAAGTTATATTTATTAATGCAGATAACAACATAATCATTCCACAAACCCATAAAGCTATGCCATATCGAAATCCGAGTTCATTTGACCAAGTTATGGGCTTTTAAAGATGGAAAGAAGGCCCCTTTCTGGAAACCTTCGCAAAATAAAAATCAAAGACATAAGAACGGTCATATTTTTTACCACCCTTTCGCAAAATTAAAATCAATGACATAAAAACGGTCATATTTTTTACTACCTTTAAAGGTATATATTTTAATTCAGATAACAACATTATCATTCCACAAGCCCATAAAGGCATGCCATATCGAAAACCGAGTTCATTTGGCCAAGTTATGGGCTTTTAAAGAAGGAAAGGAGGCCCGTTTCTGTAAGCCTTCGCAAAATTAAAATCAATGACATAAAAGCGGTCATATTTTTTACTACCTTTAAAGTTATATTTATTAATGCAGATAAAAACATAATCATTCCACATGCCCATAAAGCTATGTCATATCGAAATCCGAGTTCATTTGACCAAGTTATGGGCTTTTAAATATGGAAAGAAGGCCCATTTCTGTAAACCTTCGCAAAATTAAAATCAATGAAATAAAAAGCGGTCATATTTTTTACTAGCTTTTAAGTTATATATTTTAATGCAGATAACAACATAATCATTCCACAAGCCCATAAAGCAGTGGTCGGCAGCGGCCTATCTAGTGAGCATAGGGAAGTGTTCTGCCCATCCTCTGCTCGCTCACGTATAACGTACATGTTCGTGTGACTTCGGCATGGGTCTTCGGGTCATTTTTTCTCAACTTCGGCGCGCTTATTTGTTGCTGCGGCAGAGGATCTTAGTGCAAAGCAGAGAAACGTCTCGCTTCAACACGCCGCGCGCAAACTTCGTGTTTGTTACACTCACACTAATGCAAGGCAAACTTGTAATGGTATGTGTGTGCCGACCACTGCCATAAAGGTATGCCATATCGAAAACCGAGTTTATTTGACGAAGCTATGGGCTTTTAAAGATGGAATGAAGGCCCATTTCAGTAAACCTTCGCAAAAATAAAATAAATGACATAAAAACGGTCATATTTTTTACTACCTTTAAAGTTATATATTTTAATGCAGATAGCAACATTATCATTCCACAAGCCCATAAAGGCATGCCATATCGAAATCCGAGCTCATTTGACCAAGTTATGGGCTTATAAATATGGAAAGGAGGCCCAATTCTGTAAACCTTCGCAAAATTTAAATCAATGACATAAAAACGGTCATGTTTTTTACTACCTTATAAGTTATATATTTTAATGCCGATAACAACATAATCATTCCACAAGCCCATAAAGCTATGCCATATCGAAAACCGAGTTCATTTGACCAAGTTATGGGCTTTTAAAGATGGAATGAAGGCCCATTTCAGTAAACCTTCGCAAAATTAAAATCAATGACATAAAAACTGTCATATTTTTTACTACCTTTAAAGTTATATTTATTAATGGAGATAACAACATAATCATTCCACAAGCCCATAAAGGTATGCCATATCGAAAACCGAGTTTATTTGACGAAGTTATGGGCTTTTAAAGATGGAATGAAGGCCCATTTCAGTAAACCTTCGCAAAAATAAAATAAATGACATAAAAACGGTCATATTTTTTACTACCTTTAAAGTTATATATTTTAATGCAGATAGCAACATTATCATTCCACAAGCCCATAAAGGCATGCCATATCGAAATCCGAGCTCATTTGAACAAGTTATGGGCTTTTAAAGATAGAAAGGAGACCCATTTCTGTAAACTTTCGCAAAATTAAAATCAATGAAATAAAAAGCGGTCATATTTTTTACTACCTTTAAAGTTATATATTTTAATGCAGATAGCAACATTATCATTCCACAAGCCCATAAAGGCATGCCATATCGAAATCCGAGTTCATTTGACCAAGTTATGGGCTTTTAAAGATGGAAAGAAGGCCCCTTTCTGGAAACCTTCGCAAAATTAAAATCAATGACATAAAAACGGTCATATTTTTTACAACCTTTAAAGTCATATATTTTAATTCAGATAACAACATTATCATTCCACAAGCCCATAAAGGCATGCCATATCGAAAACCGAGTTCATTTGACCAAGTTATGGGCTTTTAAAGATGGAAAGGAGGCCCGTTTCTGTAAGCCTTCGCAAAATTAAAGTCAATGACATAAAAGCGGTCATATTTTTTACTACCTTTAAAGTTATATTTATTAACGCAGATAACAAAATAATCATTCCACATGCCCATTAAGCTATGCCATATCGAAATCCGAGTTCATTTGACCAAGCTATGGGCTTTTACATATGGAAAGGGGCCCATTTTTTGTAAACCTTCGCAAAACTAAAATCAATGACATAAAAAACGGTCATATTTTTTACAACCTTTAAAGTTATATATTTTAATGCAGATAACAACATAATCATTCCACAAGCACATAAATGTATGCCATATCGAAAACCGAGTTCATTTGAACAAGTTATGGGCTTTTAAAGATAGAAAGGAGGCCCATTTCTGTAAACCTTCGCAAAATTAAAATCAATGACATAAAAACGGTCATATTTTTTACTACCTTTAAAGTTATATATTTTAGTGCAGAAAACAACATAATCATTCCACATGCCCATAAAGCTATGCCATATCGAAAACCGAGTTCATTTGACCAAGTTATAGGCTTTTAAAGATGGAAAGGAGGCCCATTTCTGTAAACCTTCCCAAAATTAAAATCAATGACATAAAAAACGGTCATATTTTTTTCAACCTTTAAAGTTATATATTTTAATGCAGATAACAACATAGTCATTCCACAAGCCCATATCGAAATCCGAGTTCATTTGACCAAGTTATGGGCTTATAAATATGGAAAGGAGGCCCAATTCTGTAAACCTTCGCAAAATTTAAATCAATGACATAAAAACGGTCATGTTTTTTACTACCTTTTAAGTTATATATTTTAATGCCGATAACAACATAATCATTCCACAAGCCCATAAAGGTATTCCATATCGAAAACCGAGTTCATTTGACCAAGTTATGGGCTTTTAAAGATGGAATGAAGGCCCATTTCAGTAAACCTTCGCAAAATTAAAATCAATGACATAAAAACTGTCATATTTTTTACTACCTTTAAAGTTATATTTATTAATGCAGATAACAACATAATCATTCCACAAACCCATAAAGCTATGCCATATCGAAATCCGAGTTCATTTGACCAAGTTATGGGCTTTTAAAGATGGAAAGAAGGCCCCTTTCTGGAAACCTTCGCAAAATAAAAATCAAAGACATAAGAACGGTCATATTTTTTACCACCCTTTCGCAAAATTAAAATCAATGACATAAAAACGGTCATATTTTTTACTACCTTTAAAGGTATATATTTTAATTCAGATAACAACATTATCATTCCACAAGCCCATAAAGGCATGCCATATCGAAAACCGAGTTCATTTGGCCAAGTTATGGGCTTTTAAAGAAGGAAAGGAGGCCCGTTTCTGTAAGCCTTCGCAAAATTAAAATCAATGACATAAAAGCGGTCATATTTTTTACTACCTTTAAAGTTATATTTATTAATGCAGATAAAAACATAATCATTCCACATGCCCATAAAGCTATGTCATATCGAAATCCGAGTTCATTTGACCAAGTTATGGGCTTTTAAATATGGAAAGAAGGCCCATTTCTGTAAACCTTCGCAAAATTAAAATCAATGAAATAAAAAGCGGTCATATTTTTTACTAGCTTTTAAGTTATATATTTTAATGCAGATAACAACATAATCATTCCACAAGCCCATAAAGCAGTGGTCGGCAGCGGCCTATCTAGTGAGCATAGGGAAGTGTTCTGCCCATCCTCTGCTCGCTCACGTATAACGTACATGTTCGTGTGACTTCGGCATGGGTCTTCGGGTCATTTTTTCTCAACTTCGGCGCGCTTATTTGTTGCTGCGGCAGAGGATCTTAGTGCAAAGCAGAGAAACGTCTCGCTTCAACACGCCGCGCGCAAACTTCGTGTTTGTTACACTCACACTAATGCAAGGCAAACTTGTAATGGTATGTGTGTGCCGACCACTGCCATAAAGGTATGCCATATCGAAAACCGAGTTTATTTGACGAAGCTATGGGCTTTTAAAGATGGAATGAAGGCCCATTTCAGTAAACCTTCGCAAAAATAAAATAAATGACATAAAAACGGTCATATTTTTTACTACCTTTAAAGTTATATATTTTAATGCAGATAGCAACATTATCATTCCACAAGCCCATAAAGGCATGCCATATCGAAATCCGAGCTCATTTGACCAAGTTATGGGCTTATAAATATGGAAAGGAGGCCCAATTCTGTAAACCTTCGCAAAATTTAAATCAATGACATAAAAACGGTCATGTTTTTTACTACCTTATAAGTTATATATTTTAATGCCGATAACAACATAATCATTCCACAAGCCCATAAAGCTATGCCATATCGAAAACCGAGTTCATTTGACCAAGTTATGGGCTTTTAAAGATGGAATGAAGGCCCATTTCAGTAAACCTTCGCAAAATTAAAATCAATGACATAAAAACTGTCATATTTTTTACTACCTTTAAAGTTATATTTATTAATGGAGATAACAACATAATCATTCCACAAGCCCATAAAGGTATGCCATATCGAAAACCGAGTTTATTTGACGAAGTTATGGGCTTTTAAAGATGGAATGAAGGCCCATTTCAGTAAACCTTCGCAAAAATAAAATAAATGACATAAAAACGGTCATATTTTTTACTACCTTTAAAGTTATATATTTTAATGCAGATAGCAACATTATCATTCCACAAGCCCATAAAGGCATGCCATATCGAAATCCGAGCTCATTTGAACAAGTTATGGGCTTTTAAAGATAGAAAGGAGACCCATTTCTGTAAACTTTCGCAAAATTAAAATCAATGAAATAAAAAGCGGTCATATTTTTTACTACCTTTAAAGTTATATATTTTAATGCAGATAGCAACATTATCATTCCACAAGCCCATAAAGGCATGCCATATCGAAATCCGAGTTCATTTGACCAAGTTATGGGCTTTTAAAGATGGAAAGAAGGCCCCTTTCTGGAAACCTTCGCAAAATTAAAATCAATGACATTAAAACGTTCATATTTTTTACAACCTTTAAAGTCATATATTTTAATTCAGATAACAACATTATCATTCCACAAGCCCATAAAGGCATGCCATATCGAAAACCGAGTTCATTTGAACAAGTTATGGGCCTTTAAAGATAGAAAGGAGGCCCATTTCTGTAAACCTTCGCAAAATTAAAATCAATGACATAAAAACGGTCATATTTTTTACTACCTTTAAAGTTATATATTTTAATGCAGATAGCAACATTATCATTCCACAAGCCCATAAAGGCATGCCATATCGAAATCCGAGCTCATTTGACCAAGTTATGGGCTTATAAATATGGAAAGAAGGCCCAATTCTGTAAACCTTCGCAAAATTTAAATCAATGACATAAAAACGGTCATGTTTTTTACTACCTTATAAGTTATATATTTTAATGCCGATAACAACATAATCATTCCACAAGCCCATAAAGCTATGCCATATCGAAAACTGAGTTCATTTGACCAAGTTATGGGCTTTTAAAGATGGAATGAAGGCCCATTTCAGTAAACCTTCGCAAAATTAAAATCAATGACATAAAAACTGTCATATTTTTTACTACCTTTAAAGTTATATTTATTAATGGAGATAACAACATAATCATTCCACAAGCCCATAAAGGTATGCCATATCGAAAACCGAGTTTATTTGACGAAGTTATGGGCTTTTAAAGATGGAATGAAGGCCCATTTCAGTAAACCTTCGCAAAAATAAAATAAATGACATAAAAACGGTCATATTTTTTACTACCTTTAAAGTTATATATTTTAATGCAGATAGCAACATTATCATTCCACAAGCCCATAAAGGCATGCCATATCGAAATCCGAGCTCATTTGAACAAGTTATGGGCTTTTAAAGATAGAAAGGAGACCCATTTCTGTAAACTTTCGCAAAATTAAAATCAATGAAATAAAAAGCGGTCATATTTTTTACTACCTTTAAAGTTATATATTTTAATGCAGATAGCAACATTATCATTCCACAAGCCCATAAAGGCATGCCATATCGAAATCCGAGTTCATTTGACCAAGTTATGGGCTTTTAAAGATGGAAAGAAGGCCCCTTTCTGGAAACCTTCGCAAAATTAAAATCAATGACATTAAAACGTTCATATTTTTTACAACCTTTAAAGTCATATATTTTAATTCAGATAACAACATTATCATTCCACAAGCCCATAAAGGCATGCCATATCGAAAACCGAGTTCATTTGAACAAGTTATGGGCCTTTAAAGATAGAAAGGAGGCCCATTTCTGTAAACCTTCGCAAAATTAAAATCAATGACATAAAAACGGTCATATTTTTTACTACCTTTAAAGTTATATATTTAAGTGCAGAAAACAACATTATCATTCCACAAGCCCATAAAGGCATTCCATATCGAAAACCGAGTTCATTTGACCAAGTTATGGGCTTTTAAAGATGGAAAGGAGGCCCGTTTCTGTAAGCCTTCGCAAAATTAAAATCAATGACATCAAAACGGTCATATTTCTTACTTCCTTTAAAGTTATACATTTTAGTGCAGATAACAACATTATCATTCCACAAGCCCATAAAGGCATGCCATATCGAAATCCGAGTTCATTTGACCAAGTTATGGGCTTTTAAAGATGGAAAGAAGGCCCCTTTCTGGAAACCTTCGCAAAATTAAAATCATTGACATAAAAAACGGTCATATTTTTTTCAACCTTTAAAGTCATATATTTTAATTCAGATAACAACATTATCATTCCACAAGCCCATAAAGGCATGCCATATCGAAAACCGAGTTCATTTGAACAAGTTATGGGCTTTTAAAGATAGAAAGGAGGCCCATTTCTGTAAACCTTCGCAAAATTAAAATCAATGACATAAAAACGGTCATATTTTTTACTACCTTTAAAGTTATATATTTAAGTGCAGAAAACAACATTATCATTCCACAAGCCCATAAAGGCATTCCATATCGAAAACCGAGTTCATTTGACCAAGTTATGGGCTTTTAAAGATGGAAAGGAGGCCCGTTTCTGTAAGCCTTCGCAAAATTAAAATCAATGACATCAAAACGGTCATATTTCTTACTTCCTTTAAAGTTATACATTTTAATGCAGATAGCAACATTATCATTCCACAAGCCCATAAAGGCATGCCATATCGAAATCCGAGCTCATTTGAACAAGTTATGGGCTTTTAAAGATAGAAAGGAGGCCCATTTCTGTAAACCTTCGCAAAATTAAAATCAATGACATAAAAACGGTCATATTTCTTACTTCCTTTAAAGTTATATATTTTAGTGCAGATAACAACATTATCATTCCACAAGCCCATAAGGGCATGCCATATCGAAATCCGAGTTCATTTGACCAAGTTATGGGCTTTTAAAGATGGAAAGAAGGCCCCTTTCTGGAAACCTTCGCAAAATTAAAATCATTGACATAAAAAACGGTCATATTTTTTTCAACCTTTAAAGTTATATATTTTAATGCAGATAACAACATAGTCATTCCACAAGCCCATAAAGGCATGCCATATCGAAAACCGAGTTTATTTGACGAAGTTATGGGCTTTTAAAGATGGAATGAAGGCCCATTTCAGTAAACCTTCGCAAAATTAAAATCAATGACATAAAAACGGTCATATTTCTTACTTCCTTTAAAGTTATATATTTTAGTGCAGATAACAACATTATCATTCCACAAGCCCATAAGGGCATGCCATATCGAAATCCGAGTTCATTTGACCAAGTTATGGGCTTTTAAAGATGGAAAGAAGGCCCCTTTCTGGAAACCTTCGCAAAATAAAAATCAAAGACATAAAAACGGTCATATTTTTTACCACCCTTTCGCAAAACTAAATTCAATGATATAAAAACGGTCATATTTTTTACTACCTTTAAAGTTATATATTTTAATGCAGAAACAACATTATTATTCCACAAGCCTATAAAGGCATGCCATATCGAAATCCGAGTTCATTTGACCAAGTTATGGGCTTATAAATATGGAAAGGAGGCCCAATTCTGTAAACCTTCGCAAAATTTAAATCAATGACATAAAAACGGTCATGTTTTTTACTACCTTTTAAGTTATATATTTTAATGCCGATAACAACATAATCATTCCACAAGCCCATAAAGGTATTCCATATCGAAAACCGAGTTCATTTGACCAAGTTATGGGCTTTTAAAGATGGAATGAAGGCCCATTTCAGTAAACCTTCGCAAAATTAAAATCAATGACATAAAAACTGTCATATTTTTTACTACCTTTAAAGTTATATTTATTAATGCAGATAACAACATAATCATTCCACAAGCCCATAAAGCTATGCCATATCGAAATCCGAGTTCATTTGACCAAGTTATGGGCTTTTAAAGATGGAAAGAAGGCCCCTTTCTGGAAACCTTCGCAAAATAAAAATCAAAGACATAAGAACGGTCATATTTTTTACCACCCTTTCGCAAAATTAAAATCAATGACATAAAAACGGTCATATTTTTTACTACCTTTAAAGGTATATATTTTAATTCAGATAACAACATTATCATTCCACAAGCCCATAAAGGCATGCCATATCGAAAACCGAGTTCATTTGGCCAAGTTATGGGCTTTTAAAGAAGGAAAGGAGGCCCGTTTCTGTAAGCCTTCGCAAAATTAAAATCAATGACATAAAAGCGGTCATATTTTTTACTACCTTTAAAGTTATATTTATTAATGCAGATAAAAACATAATCATTCTACATGCCCATAAAGCTATGTCATATCGAAATCCGAGTTCATTTGACCAAGTTATGGGCTTTTAAATATGGAAAGAAGGCCCATTTCTGTAAACCTTCGCAAAATTAAAATCAATGAAATAAAAAGCGGTCATATTTTTTACTAGCTTTTAAGTTATATATTTTAATGCAGATAACAACATAATCATTCCACAAGCCCATAAAGGTATGCCATATCGAAAACCGAGTTTATTTGACGAAGCTATGGGCTTTTAAAGATGGAATGAAGGCCCATTTCAGTAAACCTTCGCAAAAATAAAATAAATGACATAAAAACGGTCATATTTTTTACTACCTTTAAAGTTATATATTTTAATGCAGATAGCAACATTATCATTCCACAAGCCCATAAAGGCATGCCATATCGAAATCCGAGCTCATTTGACCAAGTTATGGGCTTATAAATATGGAAAGGAGGCCCAATTCTGTAAACCTTCGCAAAATTTAAATCAATGACATAAAAACGGTCATGTTTTTTACTACCTTATAAGTTATATATTTTAATGCCGATAACAACATAATCATTCCACAAGCCCATAAAGCTATGCCATATCGAAAACCGAGTTCATTTGACCAAGTTATGGGCTTTTAAAGATGGAATGAAGGCCCATTTCAGTAAACCTTCGCAAAATTAAAATCAATGACATAAAAACTGTCATATTTTTTACTACCTTTAAAGTTATATTTATTAATGGAGATAACAACATAATCATTCCACAAGCCCATAAAGGTATGCCATATCGAAAACCGAGTTTATTTGACGAAGTTATGGGCTTTTAAAGATGGAATGAAGGCCCATTTCAGTAAACCTTCGCAAAAATAAAATAAATGACATAAAAACGGTCATATTTTCTACTACCTTTAAAGTTATATATTTTAATGCAGATAGCAACATTATCATTCCACAAGCCCATAAAGGCATGCCATATCGAAATCCGAGCTCATTTGAACAAGTTATGGGCTTTTAAAGATAGAAAGGAGACCCATTTCTGTAAACCTTCGCAAAATTAAAATCAATGAAATAAAAAGCGGTCATATTTTTTACTACCTTTAAAGTTATATATTTTAATGCAGATAGCAACATTATCATTCCACAAGCCCATAAAGGCATGCCATATCGAAATCCGAGTTCATTTGACCAAGTTATGGGCTTTTAAAGATGGAAAGAAGGCCCCTTTCTGGAAACCTTCGCAAAATTAAAATCAATGACATTAAAACGGTCATATTTTTTACAACCTTTAAAGTCATATATTTTAATTCAGATAACAACATTATCATTCCACAAGCCCATAAAGGCATGCCATATCGAAAACCGAGTTCATTTGAACAAGTTATGGGCCTTTAAAGATAGAAAGGAGGCCCATTTCTGTAAACCTTCGCAAAATTAAAATCAATGACATAAAAACGGTCATATTTTTTACTACCTTTAAAGTTATATATTTAAGTGCAGAAAACAACATTATCATTCCACAAGCCCATAAAGGCATTCCATATCGAAAACCGAGTTCATTTGACCAAGTTATGGGCTTTTAAAGATGGAAAGGAGGCCCGTTTCTGTAAGCCTTCGCAAAATTAAAATCAATGACATCAAAACGGTCATATTTCTTACTTCCTTTAAAGTTATACATTTTAGTGCAGATAACAACATTATCATTCCACAAGCCCATAAAGGCATGCCATATCGAAATCCGAGTTCATTTGACCAAGTTATGGGCTTTTAAAGATGGAAAGAAGGCCCCTTTCTGGAAACCTTCGCAAAATTAAAATCAATGACATAAAAAACGGTCATATTTTTTTCAACCTTTAAAGTTATATATTTTAATGCAGATAACAACATATTCATTCCACAAGCCCATATCGAAATCCGAGTTCATTTGACCAAGTTATGGGCTTTTAAGGATGGAAAGAAGGCCCATTTTAGTAAACCTTCGCAAAACTAAAATCAATGACATAAAAACGGTCATATTTTTTACTACCCTTAAAGTTACATATATTAATTCAGATAGCAACATAATCATTCCACAAGCCCATAAAGGTGTGCTATATCGAAATCCGAGTTCATTTGACCAAGTTATGGGCTTATAAATATGGAAAGGAGGCCCAATTCTGTAAACCTTCGCAAAATTTAAATCAATGACATAAAAACGGTCATGTTTTTTACTACCTTTTAAGTTATATATTTTAATGCAGAAACAACATTATTATTCCACAAGCCCATAAAGGCATGCCATATCGAAAACCGAGTTCATTTGAACAAGTTATGGGCCTTTAAAGATAGAAAGGAGGCCCATTTCTGTAAACCTTCGCAAAATTAAAATCAATGACATAAAAACGGTCATATTTTTTACTACCTTTAAAGTTATATATTTAAGTGCAGAAAACAACATTATCATTCCACAAGCCCATAAAGGCATTCCATATCGAAAACCGAGTTCATTTGACCAAGTTATGGGCTTTTAAAGATGGAAAGGAGGCCCGTTTCTGTAAGCCTTCGCAAAATTAAAATCAATGACATCAAAACGGTCATATTTCTTACTTCCTTTAAAGTTATACATTTTAGTGCAGATAACAACATTATCATTCCACAAGCCCATAAAGGCATGCCATATCGAAATCCGAGTTCATTTGACCAAGTTATGGGCTTTTAAAGATGGAAAGAAGGCCCCTTTCTGGAAACCTTCGCAAAATTAAAATCAATGACATAAAAAACGGTCATATTTTTTTCAACCTTTAAAGTTATATATTTTAATGCAGATAACAACATATTCATTCCACAAGCCCATATCGAAATCCGAGTTCATTTGACCAAGTTATGGGCTTTTAAGGATGGAAAGAAGGCCCATTTTAGTAAACCTTCGCAAAACTAAAATCAATGACATAAAAACGGTCATATTTTTTACTACCCTTAAAGTTACATATATTAATTCAGATAGCAACATAATCATTCCACAAGCCCATAAAGGTGTGCTATATCGAAATCCGAGTTCATTTGACCAAGTTATGGGCTTATAAATATGGAAAGGAGGCCCAATTCTGTAAACCTTCGCAAAATTTAAATCAATGACATAAAAACGGTCATGTTTTTTACTACCTTTTAAGTTATATATTTTAATGCAGAAACAACATTATTATTCCACAAGCCCATAAAGGCATGCCATATCGAAATCAGAGTTCATTTGACCAAGTTATGGGCTTTTAAAGATAGAGAGGAGTCCCATTTCTGTAAACCTTCGCAAAATTAAAATCAATGACATAAAAACGGTCATATTTTTTACTACCTTTAAAGTTATATATTTTAATTCAGATAACAACATTATAGTTCCACAAGCCCATAAAGGCATGCCATATCGAAAACCGAGTTCATTTGGCCAAGTTATGGGCTTTTAAAGATGGAAAGGAGGCCCGTTTCTGTAAGCCTTCGCAAAATTAAAATCAATGACATAAAAGCGGTCATATTTTTTACTACCTTTAAAGTTATATTTATTAATGCAGATAAAAACATAATCATTCCACATGCCCATAAAGCTATGTCATATCGAAATCCGAGTTCATTTGACCAAGTTATGGGCTTTTAAATATGGAAAGAAGGCCCATTTCTGTAAACCTTCACAAAATTAAAATCAATGAAATAAAAAGCGGTCATATTTTTTACTACCTTTTAAGTTATATATTTTAATGCAGATAACAACATAATCATTCCACAAGCCCATAAAGGTATGCCATATCGAAAACCGAGTTTATTTGACGAAGTTATGGGCTTTTAAAGATGGAATGAAGGCCCATTTCAGTAAATTTTCGCAAAATTAAAATAAATGACATAAAAACGGTCATATTTTTTACTACCTTTAAAGTTATATATTTTAATGCAGATAGCAACATTATCATTCCACAAGCCCATAAAGGCATGCCATATCGAAATCCGAGCTCATTTGAACAAGTTATGGGCTTTTAAAGATAGAAAGGAGGCCCATTTCTGTAAACCTTCGCAAAATTAAAATCAATGACATAAAAACGGTCATATTTCTTACTTCCTTTAAAGTTATATATTTTAGTGCAGATAACAACATTATCATTCCACAAGCCCATAAGGGCATGCCATATCGAAATCCGAGTTCATTTGACCAAGTTATGGGCTTTTAAAGATGGAAAGAAGGCCCCTTTCTGGAAACCTTCGCAAAATTAAAATCATTGACATAAAAAACGGTCATATTTTTTTCAACCTTTAAAGTCATATATTTTAATGCAGATAGCAACATTATCATTCCACAAGCCCATAAAGGCATGCCATATCGAAATCCGAGCTCATTTGAACAAGTTATGGGCTTTTAAAGATAGAAAGGAGGCCCATTTCTGTAAACCTTCGCAAAATTAAAATCAATGACATAAAAACGGTCATATTTTTTACTACCTTTAAAGTTATATATTTAAGTGCAGAAAACAACATTATCATTCCACAAGCCCATAAAGGCATTCCATATCGAAAACCGAGTTCATTTGACCAAGTTATGGGCTTTTAAAGATGGAAAGGAGGCCCGTTTCTGTAAGCCTTCGCAAAATTAAAATCAATGACATCAAAACGGTCATATTTCTTACTTCCTTTAAAGTTATACATTTTAGTGCAGATAACAACATTATCATTCCACAAGCCCATAAAGGCATGCCATATCGAAATCCGAGTTCATTTGACCAAGTTATGGGCTTTTAAAGATGGAAAGAAGGCCCCTTTCTGGAAACCTTCGCAAAATTAAAATCAATGACATAAAAAACGGTCATATTTTTTTCAACCTTTAAAGTTATATATTTTAATGCAGATAACAACATATTCATTCCACAAGCCCATATCGAAATCCGAGTTCATTTGACCAAGTTATGGGCTTTTAAGGATGGAAAGAAGGCCCATTTTAGTAAACCTTCGCAAAACTAAAATCAATGACATAAAAACGGTCATATTTTTTACTACCCTTAAAGTTACATATATTAATTCAGATAGCAACATAATCATTCCACAAGCCCATAAAGGTGTGCTATATCGAAATCCGAGTTCATTTGACCAAGTTATGGGCTTATAAATATGGAAAGGAGGCCCAATTCTGTAAACCTTCGCAAAATTTAAATCAATGACATAAAAACGGTCATGTTTTTTACTACCTTTTAAGTTATATATTTTAATGCAGAAACAACATTATTATTCCACAAGCCCATAAAGGCATGCCATATCGAAATCAGAGTTCATTTGACCAAGTTATGGGCTTTTAAAGATAGAGAGGAGTCCCATTTCTGTAAACCTTCGCAAAATTAAAATCAATGACATAAAAACGGTCATATTTTTTACTACCTTTAAAGTTATATATTTTAATTCAGATAACAACATTATAGTTCCACAAGCCCATAAAGGCATGCCATATCGAAAACCGAGTTCATTTGGCCAAGTTATGGGCTTTTAAAGATGGAAAGGAGGCCCGTTTCTGTAAGCCTTCGCAAAATTAAAATCAATGACATAAAAGCGGTCATATTTTTTACTACCTTTAAAGTTATATTTATTAATGCAGATAAAAACATAATCATTCCACATGCCCATAAAGCTATGTCATATCGAAATCCGAGTTCATTTGACCAAGTTATGGGCTTTTAAATATGGAAAGAAGGCCCATTTCTGTAAACCTTCACAAAATTAAAATCAATGAAATAAAAAGCGGTCATATTTTTTACTACCTTTTAAGTTATATATTTTAATGCAGATAACAACATAATCATTCCACAAGCCCATAAAGGTATGCCATATCGAAAACCGAGTTTATTTGACGAAGTTATGGGCTTTTAAAGATGGAATGAAGGCCCATTTCAGTAAATTTTCGCAAAATTAAAATCAATGACATAAAAACGGTCATATTTCTTACTTCCTTTAAAGTTATATATTTTAGTGCAGATAACAACATTATCATTCCACAAGCCCATAAGGGCATGCCATATCGAAATCCGAGTTCATTTGACCAAGTTATGGGCTTTTAAAGATGGAAAGAAGGCCCCTTTCTGGAAACCTTCGCAAAATTAAAATCATTGACATAAAAAACGGTCATATTTTTTTCAACCTTTAAAGTTATATATTTTAATGCAGATAACAACATAGTCATTCCACAAGCCCATAAAGGCATGCCATATCGAAAACCGAGTTCATTTGACCAAGTTATGGGCTTTTAAAGATGGAATGAAGGCCCATTTCAGTAAACCTTCGCAAAATTAAAATCAATGACATAAAAACTGTCATATTTTTTACTACCTTTAAAGTTATATTTATTAATGCAGATAACAACATAATCATTCCACAAGCCCATAAAGCTATGCCATATCGAAATCCGAGTTCATTTGACCAAGTTATGGGCTTTTAAAGATGGAAAGAAGGCCCCTTTCTGGAAACCTTCGCAAAATAAAAATCAAAGACATAAAAACGGTCATATTTTTTACCACCCTTTCGCAAAACTAAATTCAATGATATAAAAACGGTCATATTTTTTACTACCTTTAAAGTTATATATTTTAATGCAGAAACAACATTATTATTCCACAAGCCCATAAAGGCATGCCATATCGAAATCAGAGTTCATTTGACCAAGTTATGGGCTTTTAAAGATAGAGAGGAGGCCCATTTCTGTAAACCTTCGCAAAATTAAAATCAATGACATAAAAACGGTCATATTTTTTACTACCTTTAAAGGTATATATTTTAATTCAGATAACAACATTATCATTCCACAAGCCCATAAAGGCATGCCATATCGAAAACCGAGTTCATTTGGCCAAGTTATGGGCTTTTAAAGATGGAAAGGAGGCCCGTTTCTGTAAGCCTTCGCAAAATTAAAATCAATGACATAAAAGCGGTCATATTTTTTACTACCTTTAAAGTTATATTTATTAATGCAGATAAAAACATAATCATTCCACATGCCCATAAAGCTATGTCATATCGAAATCCGAGTTCATTTGACCAAGTTATGGGCTTTTAAATATGGAAAGAAGGCCCATTTCTGTAAACCTTCGCAAAATTAAAATCAATGAAATAAAAAGCGGTCATATTTTTTACTAGCTTTTAAGTTATATATTTTAATGCAGATAACAACATAATCATTCCACAAGCCCATAAAGGTATGCCATATCGAAAACCGAGTTTATTTGACGAAGTTATGGGCTTTTAAAGATGGAATGAAGGCCCATTTCAGTAAACCTTCGCAAAAATAAAATAAATGACATAAAAACGGTCATATTTTTTACTACCTTTAAAGTTATATATTTTAATGCAGATAGCAACATTATCATTCCACAAGCCCATAAAGGCATGCCATATCGAAATCCGAGCTCATTTGAACAAGTTATGGGCTTTTAAAGATAGAAAGGAGACCCATTTCTGTAAACCTTCGCAAAATTAAAATCAATGAAATAAAAAGCGGTCATATTTTTTACTACCTTTAAAGTTATATATTTTAATGCAGATAGCAACATTATCATTCCACAAGCCCATAAAGGCATGCCATATCGAAATCCGAGTTCATTTGACCAAGTTATGGGCTTTTAAAGATGGAAAGAAGGCCCCTTTCTGGAAACCTTCGCAAAATTAAAATCAATGACATAAAAACGGTCATATTTTTTACAACCTTTAAAGTCATATATTTTAATTCAGATAACAACATTATCATTCCACAAGCCCATAAAGGCATGCCATATCGAAAACCGAGTTCATTTGAACAAGTTATGGGCTTTTAAAGATAGAAAGGAGGCCCATTTTTGTAAACCTTCGCAAAATTAAAATCAATGACATAAAAACGGTCATATCTTTTACTACCTTTAAAGTTATATATTTTAGTGCAGAAAACAACATTATCATTCCACAAGCCCATAAAGGCATTCCATATCGAAAACCGAGTTCATTTGACCAAGTTATGGGCTTTTAAAGATGGAAAGGAGGCCCGTTTCTGTAAGCCTTCGCAAAATTAAAATCAATGACATCAAAACGGTCATATTTCTTACTTCCTTTAAAGTTATACATTTTAGTGCAGATAACAACATTATCATTCCACAAGCCCATAAAGGCATGCCATATCGAAAACCGAGTTCATTTGACCAAGTTATGGGCTTTTAAAGATGGAAAGAAGGCCCCTTTCTGGAAACCTTCGCAAAATTAAAATCAATGACATAAAAAACGGTCATATTTTTTTCAACCTTTAAAGTTATATATTTTAATGCAGATAAAAACATAGTCATTCCACAAGCCCATATCGAAATCCGAGTTCATTTGACCAAGTTATGGGCTTTTAAGGATGGAAAGAAGGCCCATTTTAGTAAACCTTCGCAAAACTAAAATCAATGACATAAAAACGGTCATATTTTTTACTACCCTTAAAGTTACATATATTAATTCAGATAGCAACATAATCATTCCACAAGCCCATAAAGGTGTGCTATATCGAAATCCGAGTTCATTTGACCAAGTTATGGGCTTATAAATATGGAAAGGAGGCCCAATTCTGTAAACCTTCGCAAAATTTAAATCAATGACATAAAAACGGTCATGTTTTTTACTACCTTTTAAGTTATATATTTTAATGCCGATAACAACATAATCATTCCACAAGCCCATAAAGGTATTCCATATCGAAAACCGAGTTCATTTGACCAAGTTATGGGCTTTTAAAGATGGAATGAAGGCCCATTTCAGTAAACCTTCGCAAAATTAAAATCAATGACATAAAAACTGTCATATTTTTTACTACCTTTAAAGTTATATTTATTAATGCAGATAACAACATAATCATTCCACAAGCCCATAAAGCTATGCCATATCGAAATCCGAGTTCATTTGACCATGTTATGGGCTTTTAAAGATGGAAAGAAGGCCCCTTTCTAAAAGACATAAAAACGGTCATATTTTTTACCACCCTTTCGCAAAATTAAATTCAATGACATAAAAACGGTCATATTTTTTACTACCTTTAAAGTTATATATTTTAATGCAGAAACAACATTATTATTCCACAAGCCCATAAAGGCATGCCATATCGAAATCAGAGTTCATTTGACCAAGTTATGGGCTTTTAAAGATAGAGAGGAGTCCCATTTCTGTAAACCTTCGCAAAATTAAAATCAATGACATAAAAACGGTCATATTTTTTACTACCTTTAAAGTTATATATTTTAATTCAGATAACAACATTATAGTTCCACAAGCCCATAAAGGCATGCCATATCGAAAACCGAGTTCATTTGGCCAAGTTATGGGCTTTTAAAGATGGAAAGGAGGCCCGTTTCTGTAAGCCTTCGCAAAATTAAAATCAATGACATAAAAGCGGTCATATTTTTTACTACCTTTAAAGTTATATTTATTAATGCAGATAAAAACATAATCATTCCACATACCCATAAAGCTATGTCATATCGAAATCCGAGTTCATTTGACCAAGTTATGGGCTTTTAAATATGGAAAGAAGGCCCATTTCTGTAAACCTTCGCAAAATTAAAATCAATGAAATAAAAAGCGGTCATATTTTTTACTACCTTTTAAGTTATATATTTTAATGCAGATAACAACATAATCATTCCACAAGCCCATAAAGGTATGCCATATCGAAAACCGAGTTTATTTGACGAAGTTATGGGCTTTTAAAGATGGAATGAAGGCCCATTTCAGTAAATTTTCGCAAAATTAAAATAAATGACATAAAAACGGTCATATTTTTTTCAACCTTTAAAGTCATATATTTTAATTCAGATAACAACATTATCATTCCACAAGCCCATAAAGGCATGCCATATCGAAAACCGAGTTCATTTGAACAAGTTATGGGCTTTTAAAGATAGAAAGGAGGCCCATTTCTGTAAACCTTCGCAAAATTAAAATCAATGACATAAAAACGGTCATATTTTTTACTACCTTTAAAGTTATATATTTAAGTGCAGAAAACAACATTATCATTCCACAAGCCCATAAAGGCATTCCATATCGAAAACCGAGTTCATTTGACCAAGTTATGGGCTTTTAAAGATGGAAAGGAGGCCCGTTTCTGTAAGCCTTCGCAAAATTAAAATCAATGACATCAAAACGGTCATATTTCTTACTTCCTTTAAAGTTATACATTTTAGTGCAGATAACAACATTATCATTCCACAAGCCCATAAAGGCATGCCATATCGAAATCCGAGTTCATTTGACCAAGTTATGGGCTTTTAAAGATGGAAAGAAGGCCCCTTTCTGGAAACCTTCGCAAAATTAAAATCAATGACATAAAAAACGGTCATATTTTTTTCAACCTTTAAAGTTATATATTTTAATGCAGATAACAACATATTCATTCCACAAGCCCATATCGAAATCCGAGTTCATTTGACCAAGTTATGGGCTTTTAAGGATGGAAAGAAGGCCCATTTTAGTAAACCTTCGCAAAACTAAAATCAATGACATAAAAACGGTCATATTTTTTACTACCCTTAAAGTTACATATATTAATTCAGATAGCAACATAATCATTCCACAAGCCCATAAAGGTGTGCTATATCGAAATCCGAGTTCATTTGACCAAGTTATGGGCTTATAAATATGGAAAGGAGGCCCAATTCTGTAAACCTTCGCAAAATTTAAATCAATGACATAAAAACGGTCATATTTTTTACTACCTTTAAAGTTATATATTTTAATGCAGATAGCAACATTATCATTCCACAAGCCCATAAAGGCATGCCATATCGAAATCCGAGCTCATTTGAACAAGTTATGGGCTTTTAAAGATAGAAAGGAGGCCCATTTCTGTAAACCTTCGCAAAATTAAAATCAATGACATAAAAACGGTCATATTTCTTACTTCCTTTAAAGTTATATATTTTAGTGCAGATAACAACATTATCATTCCACAAGCCCATAAGGGCATGCCATATCGAAATCCGAGTTCATTTGACCAAGTTATGGGCTTTTAAAGATGGAAAGAAGGCCCCTTTCTGGAAACCTTCGCAAAATTAAAATCATTGACATAAAAAACGGTCATATTTTTTTCAACCTTTAAAGTTATATATTTTAATGCAGATAACAACATAGTCATTCCACAAGCCCATAAAGGCATGCCATATCGAAAACCGAGTTCATTTGACCAAGTTATGGGCTTTTAAAGATGGAATGAAGGCCCATTTCAGTAAACCTTCGCAAAATTAAAATCAATGACATAAAAACTGTCATATTTTTTACTACCTTTAAAGTTATATTTATTAATGCAGATAACAACATAATCATTCCACAAGCCCATAAAGCTATGCCATATCGAAATCCGAGTTCATTTGACCAAGTTATGGGCTTTTAAAGATGGAAAGAAGGCCCCTTTCTGGAAACCTTCGCAAAATAAAAATCAAAGACATAAAAACGGTCATATTTTTTACCACCCTTTCGCAAAACTAAATTCAATGATATAAAAACGGTCATATTTTTTACTACCTTTAAAGTTATATATTTTAATGCAGAAACAACATTATTATTCCACAAGCCCATAAAGGCATGCCATATCGAAATCAGAGTTCATTTGACCAAGTTATGGGCTTTTAAAGATAGAGAGGAGGCCCATTTCTGTAAACCTTCGCAAAATTAAAATCAATGACATAAAAACGGTCATATTTTTTACTACCTTTAAAGGTATATATTTTAATTCAGATAACAACATTATCATTCCACAAGCCCATAAAGGCATGCCATATCGAAAACCGAGTTCATTTGGCCAAGTTATGGGCTTTTAAAGATGGAAAGGAGGCCCGTTTCTGTAAGCCTTCGCAAAATTAAAATCAATGACATAAAAGCGGTCATATTTTTTACTACCTTTAAAGTTATATTTATTAATGCAGATAAAAACATAATCATTCCACATGCCCATAAAGCTATGTCATATCGAAATCCGAGTTCATTTGACCAAGTTATGGGCTTTTAAATATGGAAAGAAGGCCCATTTCTGTAAACCTTCGCAAAATTAAAATCAATGAAATAAAAAGCGGTCATATTTTTTACTAGCTTTTAAGTTATATATTTTAATGCAGATAACAACATAATCATTCCACAAGCCCATAAAGGTATGCCATATCGAAAACCGAGTTTATTTGACGAAGTTATGGGCTTTTAAAGATGGAATGAAGGCCCATTTCAGTAAACCTTCGCAAAAATAAAATAAATGACATAAAAACGGTCATATTTTTTACTACCTTTAAAGTTATATATTTTAATGCAGATAGCAACATTATCATTCCACAAGCCCATAAAGGCATGCCATATCGAAATCCGAGCTCATTTGAACAAGTTATGGGCTTTTAAAGATAGAAAGGAGACCCATTTATGTAAACCTTCGCAAAATTAAAATCAATGAAATAAAAAGCGGTCATATTTTTTACTACCTTTAAAGTTATATATTTTAATGCAGATAGCAACATTATCATTCCACAAGCCCATAAAGGCATGCCATATCGAAATCCGAGTTCATTTGACCAAGTTATGGGCTTTTAAAGATGGAAAGAAGGCCCCTTTCTGGAAACCTTCGCAAAATTAAAATCAATGACATAAAAACGGTCATATTTTTTACAACCTTTAAAGTCATATATTTTAATTCAGATAACAACATTATCATTCCACAAGCTCATAAAGGCATGCCATATCGAAAACCGAGTTCATTTGAACAAGTTATGGGCTTTTAAAGATAGAAAGGAGGCCCATTTCTGTAAACCTTCGCAAAATTAAAATCAATGACATAAAAACGGTCATATTTTTTACTACCTTTAAAGTTATATATTTTAGTGCAGAAAACAACATTATCATTCCACAAGCCCATAAAGGCATTCCATATCGAAAACCGAGTTCATTTGACCAAGTTATGGGCTTTTAAAGATGGAAAGGAGGCCCGTTTCTGTAAGCCTTCGCAAAATTAAAATCAATGACATCAAAACGGTCATATTTCTTACTTCCTTTAAAGTTATACATTTTAGTGCAGATAACAACATTATCATTCCACAAGCCCATAAAGGCATGCCATATCGAAATCCGAGTTCATTTGACCAAGTTATGGGCTTTTAAAGATGGAAAGAAGGCCCCTTTCTGGAAACCTTCGCAAAATTAAAATCAATGACATAAAAAACGGTCATATTTTTTTCAACCTTTAAAGTTATATATTTTAATGCAGATAAAAACATAGTCATTCCACAAGCCCATATCGAAATCCGAGTTCATTTGACCAAGTTATGGGCTTTTAAGGATGGAAAGAAGGCCCATTTTAGTAAACCTTCGCAAAACTAAAATCAATGACATAAAAACGGTCATATTTTTTACTACCCTTAAAGTTACATATATTAATTCAGATAGCAACATAATCATTCCACAAGCCCATAAAGGTGTGCTATATCGAAATCCGACTTCATTTGACCAAGTTATGGGCTTATAAATATGGAAAGGAGGCCCAATTCTGTAAACCTTCGCAAAATTTAAATCAATGACATAAAAACGGTCATGTTTTTTACTACCTTTTAAGTTATATATTTTAATGCAGAAACAACATTATTATTCCACAAGCCCATAAAGGCATGCCATATCGAAATCAGAGTTCATTTGACCAAGTTATGGGCTTTTAAAGATAGAGAGGAGTCCCATTTCTGTAAACCTTCGCAAAATTAAAATCAATGACATAAAAACGGTCATATTTTTTACTACCTTTAAAGTTATATATTTTAATTCAGATAACAACATTATAGTTCCACAAGCCCATAAAGGCATGCCATATCGAAAACCGAGTTCATTTGGCCAAGTTATGGGCTTTTAAAGATGGAAATGAGGCCCGTTTCTGTAAGCCTTCGCAAAATTAAAATCAATGACATAAAAGCGGTCATATTTTTTACTACCTTTAAAGTTATATTTATTAATGCAGATAAAAACATAATCATTCCACATACCCATAAAGCTATGTCATATCGAAATCCGAGTTCATTTGACCAAGTTATGGGCTTTTAAATATGGAAAGAAGGCCCATTTCTGTAAACCTTCGCAAAATTAAAATCAATGAAATAAAAAGCGGTCATATTTTTTACTACCTTTTAAGTTATATATTTTAATGCAGATAACAACATAATCATTCCACAAGCCCATAAAGGTATGCCATATCGAAAACCGAGTTTATTTGACGAAGTTATGGGCTTTTAAAGATGGAATGAAGGCCCATTTCAGTAAATTTTCGCAAAATTAAAATAAATGACATAAAAACGGTCATATTTTTGACTACCTTTAAAGTTATATATTTTAATGCAGATAGCAACATTATCATTCCACAAGCCCATAAAGGCATGCCATATCGAAATCCGAGCTCATTTGAACAAGTTATGGGCTTTTAAAGATAGAAAGGAGGCCCATTTCTGTAAACCTTCGCAAAATTAAAATCAATGACATAAAAACGGTCATATTTCTTACTTCCTTTAAAGTTATATATTTTAGTGCAGATAACAACATTATCAATCCACAAGCCCATAAAGGCATGCCATATCGAAATCCGAGTTCATTTGACCAAGTTATGGGCTTTTAAAGATGGAAAGAAGGCCCCTTTCTGGAAACCTTCGCAAAATTAAAATCAATGACATAAAAAACGGTCATATTTTTTTCAACCTTTAAAGTTATATATTTTAATGCAGATAACAACATAGTCATTCCACAAGCCCATAAAGGCATGCCATATCAAAAACCGAGTTCATTTGACCAAGTTATGGGCTTTTAAGGATGGAAAGAAGGCCCATTTTAGTAAACCTTCGCAAAACTAAAATCAATGACATAAAAACGGTCATATTTTTTACTACCCTTAAAGTTACATATATTAATGCAGATAGCAACATAATCATTCCACAAGCCCATAAAGGTGTGCCATATCGAAATCCGAGTTCATTTGACCAAGTTATGGGCTTATAAATATGGAAAGGAGGCCCAATTCTGTAAACCTTCGCAAAATTTAAATCAATGACATAAAAACGGTCATGTTTTTTACTACCTTTTAAGTTATATATTTTAATGCCGATAACAACATAATCATTCCACAAGCCCATAAAGGTATTCCATATCGAAAACCGAGTTCATTTGACCAAGTTATGGGCTTTTAAAGATGGAATGAAGGCCCATTTCAGTAAACCTTCGCAAAATTAAAATCAATGACATAAAAACTGTCATATTTTTTACTACCTTTAAAGTTATATTTATTAATGCAGATAGCAACATAATCATTCCACAAGCCCATAAAGCTATGCCATATCGAAATCCGAGTTCATTTGACCAAGTTATGGGCTTTTAAAGATGGAAAGAAGGCCCCTTTCTGGAAACCTTCGCAAACTTAAAATCAAAGACATAAAAACGGTCATATTTTTTACCACCCTTAAAGTTACATATATTAAAGCAGATAGCAACATAATCATTTCACAATCCCATAAAGGTGTGCAACATCGAAATCCGAGTTCATTTGACAAAGTTATGGGCTTTTAAATATGGAAAAAAAAGCCCATTTCTGTAAACCTTCGCAAAATTAAAATCATTGACATAAAAACGGTCATATTTTTTACCACCTTTAATGTTATATATTTTAATGCAGAAGACAACATTATCATTCCACAAGCCCATAAAGGCATGCCATATCGAAAACCGAGTTCATTTGACCAAGCTATGGGCTTTTAAAGATGGAAAGGAGGCCCATTTCTGGAAACCTTCGCCAAATTAAAATCAATGACATAAAAACGGTCATATTTTTTACTACCTCTAAAGTTATATATTTTAATGCAGAAAACAACATTATCATTCCACAAGCCCATAAAGGCCTTCCATATCGAAAACCGAGTTCATTTGACCAAGTTATGGGCTTTTAAAGATGGAAAGGAGGCCCATTTCTGTAAACCTTCGCAAAATTAAAATCAATGACATAAAAGCGGTCATTTTTTTTACTACCTTTAAAGTTATATTTATTAATGCAGATAACAACATAATCATTCCACATGCCCATAAAGCTATGCCATATCGAAATCCGAGTTCATTTGACCAAGCTATGGGCTTTTAAATATGGAAAGAAAGCCCATTTCTGTAAACCTTCGCAAAATTAAAATCATCGACATAAAAACGGTCATATATTTTACTACCTTTTAAGTTATATATTTAAATGCAGATAACAACATAATCATTCTACAAGCCCATAAAGGTATGCCATATTGAAAACCGAGTTTATTTGACGAAGTTATGGGCTTTTAAAGATGGAATGAAGGCCCATTTCAGTAAACCTTCGCAAAATTAAAATAAATGACATAAAAACGGTCATATTTTTTACTACCTTTAAAGTTATATATTTTAATGCAGATAGCAACATTATCATTCCACAAGCCCATAAAGGCATGCCATATCGAAATCCGAGCTCATTTAAACAAGTTATGGGCTTTTAAAGATAGAAAGGAGGCCCATTTCTGTAAGCCTTCGCAAAATTAAAATCATTGACATAAAAACGGTCATATTTTGTACTACCTTTTAAGTTATATATTTTAATGCAGATAACAACATAATCTTTCCACAAGCCCATAAAGGTATGCCATATCGAAAACCGAGTTTATTTGACGAAGTTATGGGCTTTTAAAGATGGAATGAAGGCCCATTTCAGTAAACCTTCGCAAAAATAAAATAAATGACATAAAAACGGTCATATTTTTTACTACCTTTAAAGTTATATATTTTAATGCAGATAGCAACATTATCATTCCACAAGCCCATAAAGGCATGCCATATCGAAATCCGAGTTCATTTGACCAAGTTATGGGCTTTTAAAGATGGAAAGAAGGCCCCTTTCTGGAAACCTTCGCAAAATTAAAATCAATGACATAAAAACGGTCATATTTTTTACAACCTTTAAAGTCATATATTTTAATTCAGATAACAACATTATCATTCCACAAGCCCATAAAGGCATGCCATATCGAAATCCGAGCTCATTTGAACAAGTTATGGGCTTTTAAAGATGGAATGAAGGCCCATTTCAGTAAACCTTCGCAAAAATAAAATCAATGACATAAAAACGGTCATATTTTTTACTACCTTTAAAGTTATATATTTTAGTGCAGATAGCAACATTATCATTCCACAAGCCCATAAAGGCATTCCATATCGAAAACCGAGTTCATTTGACCAAGTTATGGGATTTTAAAGATGGAAAGGAGGCCCGTTTCTGTAAGCCTTCGCAAAATTAAAATCAATGACATCAAAACGGTCATATTTCTTACTTCCTTTAAAGTTATACATTTTAGTGCAGATAACAACATTATCATTCCACAAGCCCATAAAGGCATGCCATATCGAAATCCGAGTTCATTTGACCAAGTTATGGGCTTTTAAAGATGGAAAGAAGGCCCCTTTCTGGAAACCTTCGCAAAATTAAAATCAATGACATCAAAAACGGTCATATTTTTTTCAACCTTTAAAGTTATATATTTTAATGCAGATAACAACATAGTCATTCCACAAGCCCATATCAAAATCCGAGTTCATTTGACCAAGTTATGGGCTTTTAAGGATGGAAAGAAGGCCCATTTTAGTAAACCTTCGCAAAACTAAAATCAATGACATAAAAACGGTCATATTTTTTACTACCCTTAAAGTTACATATATTAATTCAGATAGCAACATAATCATTCCACAAGCCCATAAAGGTGTGCTATATCGAAATCCGAGTTCATTTGACCAAGTTATGGGCTTATAAATATGGAAAGGAGGCCCAATTCTGTAAACCTTCGCAAAATTTAAATCAATGACATAAAAACGGTCATGTTTTTTACTACCTTTTAAGTTATATATTTTAATGCCGATAACAACATAATTATTCCACAAGCCCATAAAGGTATTCCATATCGAAAACCGAGTTCATTTGACCAAGTTATGGGCTTTTAAAGATGGAATGAAGGCCCATTTCAGTAAACCTTCGCAAAATTAAAATCAATGACATAAAAACTGTCATATTTTTTACTACCTTTAAAGTTATATTTATTAATGCAGATAACAACATAATCATTCCACAAGCCCATAAAGCTATGCCATATCGAAATCCGAGTTCATTTGACCATGTTATGGGCTTTTAAAGATGGAAAGAAGGCCCCTTTCTGGAAACCTTCGCAAAATAAAAATCAAAGACATAAAAACGGTCATGTTTTTTACCACCCTTTCGCAAAATTAAATTCAATGACATAAAAACGGTCATATTTTTTACTACCTTTAAAGTTATATATTTTAATGCAGAAACAACATTATTATTCCACAAGCCCATAAAGGCATGCCATATCGAAATCAGAGTTCATTTGACCAAGTTATGGGCTTTTAAAGATAGAGAGGAGGCCCATTTCTGTAAACCTTTGCAAAATTAAAATCAATGACATAAAAACGGTCATATTTTTTACTACCTTTAAAGTTATATATTTTAATTCAGATAACAACATTATCATTCCACAAGCCCATAAAGGCATGCCATATCGAAAACCGAGTTAATTTGGCCAAGTTATGGGCTTTTAAAGATGGAAAGGAGGCCCGTTTCTGTAAGCCTTCGCAAAATTAAAATCAATGACATAAAAGCGGTCATATTTTTTACTACCTTTAAAGTTATATTTATTAATGCAGATAAAAACATAATCATTCCACATGCCCATAAAGCTATGTCATATCGAAATCCGAGTTCATTTGACCAAGTTATGGGCTTTTAAATATGGAAAGAAGGCCCATTTCTGTAAACCTTCGCAAAATTAAAATCAATGAAATAAAAAGCTTTCATATTTTTTACTACCTTTTAAGTTATATATTTTAATGCAGATAGCAACATTATCATTCCACAAGCCCATAAAGGCATGCCATATCGAAATCCGAGCTCATTTGAACAAGTTATGGGCTTTTAAAGATAGAAAGGAGACCCATTTCTGTAAACCTTCGCAAAATTAAAATCAATGAAATAAAAAGCGGTCATATTTTTTACTACCTTTAAAGTTATATATTTTAATGCAGATAGCAACATTATCATTCCACAAGCCCATAAAGGCATGCCATATCGAAATCCGAGTTCATTTGACCAAGTTATGGGCTTTTAAAGATGGAAAGAAGGCCCCTTTCTGGAAACCTTCGCAAAATTAAAATCAATGACATAAAAACGGTCATATTTTTTACAACCTTTAAAGTCATATATTTTAATTCAGATAACAACATTATCATTCCACAAGCCCATAAAGGCATGCCATATCGAAATCCGAGTTCATTTGACCAAGTTATGGGCTTTTAAAGATGGAAAGAAGGCCCCTTTCTGGAAACCTTCGCAAAATTAAAATCAATGACATAAAAACGGTCATATTTTTTACAACCTTTAAAGTCATATATTTTAATTCAGATAACAACATTATCATTCCACAAGCCCATAAAGGCATGCCATATCGAAACCCGAGCTCATTTGAACAAGTTATGGGCTTTTAAAGATGGAATGAAGGCCCATTTCAGTAAACCTTCGCAAAAATAAAATCAATGACATAAAAACGGTCATATTTTTTACTACCTTTAAAGTTATATATTTTAGTGCAGATAGCAACATTATCATTCCACAAGCCCATAAAGGCATTCCATATCGAAAACCGAGTTCATTTGACCAAGTTATGGGCTTTTAAAGATGGAAAGGAGGCCCGTTTCTGTAAGCCTTCGCAAAATTAAAATCAATGACATCAAAACGGTCATATTTCTTACTTCCTTTAAAGTTATACATTTTAGTGCAGATAACAACATTATCATTCCACAAGCCCATAAAGGCATGCCATATCGAAATCCGAGTTCATTTGACCAAGTTATGGGCTTTTAAAGATGGAAAGAAGGCCCCTTTCTGGAAACCTTCGCAAAATTAAAATCAATGACATAAAAAACGGTCATATTTTTTTCAACCTTTAAAGTTATATATTTTAATGCAGATAACAACATAGTCATTCCACAAGCCCATATCGAAATCCGAGTTCATTTGACCAAGTTATGGGCTTTTAAGGATGGAAAGAAGGCCCATTTTAGTAAACCTTCGCAAAACTAAAATCAATGACATAAAAACGGTCATATTTTTTACTACCCTTAAAGTTACATATATTAATTCAGATAGCAACATAATCATTCCACAAGCCCATAAAGGTGTGCTATATCGAAATCCGAGTTCATTTGACCAAGTTATGGGCTTATAAATATGGAAAGGAGGCCCAATTCTGTAAACCTTCGCAAAATTTAAATCAATGACATAAAAACGGTCATGTTTTTTACTACCTTTTAAGTTATATATTTTAATGCCGATAACAACAAAATCATTCCACAAGCCCATAAAGGTATTCCATATCGAAAACCGAGTTCATTTGACCAAGTTATGGGCTTTTAAAGATGGAATGAAGGCCCATTTCAGTAAACCTTCGCAAAATTAAAATCAATGACATAAAAACTGTCATATTTTTTACTACCTTTAAAGTTATATTTATTAATGCAGATAACAACATAATCATTCCACAAGCCCATAAAGCTATGCCATATGTTGTGGGCTTTTAAAGATGGAAAGAAGGCCCCTTTCTGGAAACCTTCGCAAAATAAAAATCAAAGACATAAAAACGGTCATATTTTTTACCACCCTTTCGCAAAATTAAATTCAATGACATAAAAACGGTCATATTTTTTACTACCTTTAAAGTTATATATTTTAATGCAGAAACAACATTATTATTCCACAAGCCCATAAAGGCATGCCATATCGAAATCAGAGTTCATTTGACCAAGTTATGGGCTTTTAAAGATAGAGAGGAGGCCCATTTCTGTAAACCTTTGCAAAATTAAAATCAATGACATAAAAACTGTCATATTTTTTACTACCTTTAAAGTTATATATTTTAATTCAGATAACAACATTATCATTCCACAAGCCCATAAAGGCATGCCATATCGAAAACCGAGTTAATTTGGCCAAGTTATGGGCTTTTAAAGATGGAAAGGAGGCCCGTTTCTGTAAGCCTTCGCAAAATTAAAATCAATGACATAAAAGCGGTCATATTTTTTACTACCTTTAAAGTTATATTTATTAGTGCAGATAAAAACATAATCATTCCACATGCCCATAAAGCTATGTCATATCGAAATCCGAGTTCATTTGACCAAGTTATGGGCTTTTAAATATGGAAAGAAGGCCCATTTCTGTAAACCTTCGCAAAATTAAAATCAATGAAATAAAAAGCGGTCATATTTTTTACTACCTTTTAAGTTATATATTTTAATGCAGATAACAACATAATCATTCCACAAGCCCATAAAGGTATGCCATATCGAAAACCGAGTTTATTTGACGAAGTTATGGGCTTTTAAAGATGGAATGAAGGCCCATTTCAGTAAATTTTCGCAAAATTAAAATAAATGACATAAAAACGGTCATATTTTTTACTACCTTTAAAGTTATATATTTTAATGCAGATAGCAACATTATCATTCCACAAGCCCATAAAGGCATGCCATATCGAAATCCGAGCTCATTTGAACAAGTTATGGGCTTTTAAAGATAGAAAGGAGGCCCATTTCTGTAAACCTTCGCAAAATTAAAATCAATGACATAAAAACGGTCATATTTCTTACTTCCTTTAAAGTTATATATTTTAGTGCAGATAACAACATTATCATTCCACAAGCCCATAAAGGCATGCCATATCGAAATCCGAGTTCATTTGACCAAGTTATGGGCTTTTAAAGATGGAAAGAAGGCCCCTTTCTGGAAACCTTCGCAAAATTAAAATCATTGACATAAAAAACGGTCATATTTTTTTCAACCTTTAAAGTTATATATTTTAATGCAGATAACAACATAGTCATTCCACAAGCCCATAAAGGCATGCCATATCGAAAACCGAGTTCATTTGACCAAGTTATGGGCTTTTAAGGATGGAAAGAAGGCCCATTTTAGTAAACCTTCGCAAAACTAAAATCAATGACATAAAAACGGTCATATTTTTTACTACCCTTAAAGTTACATATATTAATGCAGATAGCAACATAATCATTCCACAAGCCCATAAAGGTGTGCCATATCGAAATCCGAGTTCATTTGACCAAGTTATGGGCTTATAAATATGGAAAGGAGTCCCAATTCTGTAAAACTTCGCAAAATTTAAATCAATGACATAAAAACGGTCATGTTTTTTACTACCTTTTAAGTTATATATTTTAATGCCGATAACAACATAATCATTCCACAAGCCCATAAAGGTATTCCATATCGAAAACCGAGTTCATTTGACCAAGTTATGGGCTTTTAAAGATGGAATGAAGGCCCATTTCAATAAACCTTCGCAAAATTAAAATCAATGACATAAAAACTGTCATATTTTTTACTACCTTTAAAGTTATATTTATTAATGCAGATAACAACATAATCATTCCACAAGCCCATAAAGCTATGCCATATCGAAATCCGAGTTCATTTGACCAAGTTATGGGCTTTTAAAGATGGAAAGAAGGCCCCTTTCTGGAAACCTTCGCAAAATAAAAATCAAAGACATAAAAACGGTCATATTTTTTACCACCCTTTCGCAAAATTAAATTCAATGACATAAAAACGGTCATATTTTTTACTACCCTTAAAGTTATATATTTTAATGCAGAAACAACATTATTATTCCACAAGCCCATAAAGGCATGCCATATCGAAATCAGAGTTCATTTGACCAAGTTATGGGCTTTTAAAGATAGAGAGGAGGCCCATTTCTGTAAACCTTCGCAAAATTAAAATCAATGACATAAAAACGGTCATATTTTTTACTACCTTTAAAGTTATATATTTTAATTCAGATAGGTTAGGTTAGGTTAGGTAGGAGTGGTTGGAGACTAAATATTAGTCCCCTCACTTAGGCCACAATGGGCCCCTTGTGATACCACATGATCTCTGAAAGATCCGTTTCCCTAGCTCATGGGTTTACTGCCTTCGCGAAGTATTCTGTTCTTCTTAAGAAACATAGTAGTTTTTGAATGCTTACGTCCTGGATGGCCGCAAGGTTCGGAAGTGTGTAGCTACCTAGGGTTTGAAAGCGCTTTAGGTTATGCGCTGGGCAGAAGCATAGGAGGTGTTCGATGCTCTCCTCTTCGTCTATCTCTTTGCAGCTGCGGCAGAAGTCGTGGTTACTTATACCCAGCCTTGTCGCATGAGTCCCTATGAGACAGTGGCCCGTGAGGGCATTTAGGAGAGTGGAGATGTCCTCCCTACTACATTGTAGGAGAGTTTTTGTTCTTTTCGTGTTATAGTTTGGCCATGTGAGTCTAGAATTGTGGCATATTGAGATTGAGTTCCAACGGTTGTTGGAAAGAGTATACAATCTCTGCCTGAGAAGGAGCTTGCAGGTAGCCATGGGCATCCCTACCGTGTCCTTATCACGAAGGATATCGGCGGTTGTCCCCTGTCTTGCCAGCTCGTCTGCTATGCAGTTGCCCTCAATGTTGCGGTGCCCAGGCACCCAGATGAGGCTGATTCTCAGATGAGTGGCCATCTCGTTAAGAGATTTGCGGCATTCAGAGATTGTTTTTGAGCTCGTTGTGTAGGAGTCGAGGGCCCTGAGGGCAGCTTGACTATCCGAGAATATGAAGATATCACTGTCTTTATGTACAGACGTGTTCAGGTGGGTAGTGGCTTCCTGAATTGCCATCACTTCCGCTTGGAAAACACTACAGTGGTCTGGTAGGCGGAATGAGACTTTTATGTCTAGTTCGGGGGAGAAGACTCCCCCACCTGTTTGGGAGTTAAACTTGGAGCCGTCAGTGTATATGTTGACGGCGTTTACGAATTGATGTGGGAGGTTGTCCCAGTCTGAACGGGTGGGTATATGAATTTTGTATCTTCTTTCGAAGTTGACTATGGGTGGGACGTAGTCTGTATAACGTGGTAGGGGTGAATGTTTTGATAGGATAATGGAGTGACCCGTGGAGCCCGTTGTCCAAGCCGCTGCTTCACGGAGTCTCAGCGCTGTTGCAGATGCCCAGCTTTTGGCAAGTAGGTCCAGGGGTTGGAGATCGAGAATTGTGTTTAGTGCCTCGGTGGCGGTAGTGCGCAGCGCCCCACTGATGCAGAGCTCTGCGCTCCTTTGGATCTTGTGAAGGATCCGGAGGTTGCAGTTCTTATCTAGAGAAGGCCACCAAACGATGTTTCCGTAGAGGAGAATGGGCCTGACTATTGCAGTATATAGCCAGTGAACTATCATGGGGGAGAAACCCCACTTCCTCCCTATGGCTTTTTTACAAGCGAAGAGGGCTATGGCCGCTTTGCGTGTGCGATCTAGGATGTTATCAGTCCAGAGGAGCTTTTTGTCAAGAATGACACCTAGGTACTTTGCTTGGTTGCTAAGGGTTAGGCGCGTTTGGTGTAGTTTTGGGGGAACTAGAATTGGTACCTTGTACTTCCTTGTAAAGAGAACTAGTTCGGTCTTTTCCGGGTTAACTCCCAGTCCACAGCCTGGAAAGGGTGGATAGGGCTGTCTCCATTAGATTACAAAGGGTTTGCGGGAACTTGCCCTGCAGTAGGATAACCACGTCATCCGCGTAGGCTACCACTTTTGTGCCCGCCTCTTCTAGAAGTGATAGCAGTTTGTTGACCACCAAAACCCATAGAAGAGGTGAGAGTACGCCCCCTTGTGGGGTTCCTCTACTGACATTCCTGGTCGAGAGGGCCGATCCCATAGTGGAGTGCACTACCCTGCTGGTTAGCATGGTGTGTATGAGTCCCACTATGGGCCGCTCAATGCCCAGTTCAGTCAGAGCACCAGTGATCGCCGTTGGGGTGACGTTGTTGAAGGCGCCTTCTATGTCTAGAAACGCTGCAAGAGAGTATTCCTTATTGTGGAAGCCTCGTTCTATACTGTACACTAGAGAGTGGAGGGCTGTATCGGTTGATCTACCCTTACGGTACGCATGCTGTGCGTCAGAGAGTAGGCTATGGTCGATGGTTAGTCTGATATGGGTGTCAATTAGCCTTTCCAGGGTCTTCAACAAGAAGGAAGAGAGACTGATCGGGCGGAAGTCCTTTGGGTTAGTGTGGGAGGGCTTGCCGGCTTTCGGTATAAAGATTACCTTGACGTCCAGCCACCTTGTTGGAATATGGTTTAGAGCAAGGCAGCCGTGGAAGATGGCTGTCAGCCAGGGAAGGGACATATCTAATGTCCGCTGTAGCTGGGCCGGGAAGAACCCATCTGGGCCAGGTGATTTGAAGGGCTTAAAAGAGTTAACAGCCCACTGAATGCGGTCAGGGTTTGAAATGTTGGCAATACTCTGGTCGTCTAGATTCACCTCTATGTGGAGGTCCTCCACTACCTGGGTTTTGTTAGGGAAGTGTGTGTCTAACAGTAGTTCAAGGGTTTCCTGACTGTTTTCCGTCCAGCCATCAGCATTGGTTTTAAGATAGCCAATGGTAGCTGGAGCTTTAGCTAGAATTCTTCTGAGTCTGGATGCCTCCGCAGTAGATTCTATGCTACTGCAGAAGTTAGCCCAGGCTCTTCGTTTTGATATTCTTATTTCCTTTTTGTATAGGCTTAGTTTTGAATGATATAGATTCCAGGAGGATTCGCTATTGTTGTATTTAGCTTTATTGAAGTAAGTTCTACACTCTCTTTTAAGGTTCGCTAGGGTTGGGTTCCACCATGGGGGTTTGTGCTTTGTTTTGACTGTTCTACTTGGGCAAGCCCTTTTTAAGGCCTCACCGCAGATATCAGTAAAAGTGTTAACTAGGCTATCTAATTCTTGACGGTTGCGTATGTGTGTCGGAGGAGCGGGTAGGTTCCTGTTGAGGAGATTTTTATAGTATCCCCAGTTGGTTAATCTTAGATTAGTTATGTTCTCGGCGGGAGGATGTTCTAGACTTATTGTAAATTCTATGTATCGGTGGTCCGAGAATGAGTGTTCGATCCCCACCTTCCACGCGTCTAGCTGGTTAAGTAAGGGATCAGATATTAGAGTGATGTCTAGTACTTCCCTCCTATTTCTAGTGATGAAAGTTGGGTCATTACCTTTGTTGCAGATGAATAGATTTGATTGAAGGAGATAGTCGTAGAGTAACTCACCCCTTTCGTTGGTGTTTGTACTTCCCCATAGTGTGTGGTGTGAGTTAGCGTCCCCACCCAGGATGAGTTCCTTAGATGAGTGAGTGCGTATGAGTTCTTGTGTAGTGGTGTTTGGTAGTGGCCCTTCGTGGTCGTGAGCCAGATAGAATGATGCTATGGTGTGATGGGTGTGTTCGTTTAGCTCCAGTCTGACCGTGGTAAGGTCGCCTTCGCTAAACTGTGGAATAAGAAATGTGTTAAAGTGTGTTTTTGTAAGAATGCAGGTTCTGGTTTTACCCTTGTCCTTGGTGTAAAATAGCTTGTATAGGGGGGTTGATAGGCCACAGATGTTGTTACCAACAATCCATGGCTCTTGAATGAGGACTACGTCTATGTTGCCTGTTGCCAGGCGGGTGAGGAGGGCAGCGGATGCTGCCTTGCTGTGGTGCAGATTAATTTGCAGAAACTGCACCATCTTTGGGACTGGGGTCGGGCTGGGTACCCTCCGCTTCCTCCGCTATGTCCTGGAGGACAGAGCGCCCTGGTCGGGTTGTGTCCTGGGTGCACAGCTGTTTCAGGCTCTCCGTCAGCTCCGAGTCGGTTGACACGTAGCCGGTGAGGGTGGCCTCCTCGTGATCTGGTTCGTCGTCGCTCGGGGGTTCGTACGACGCACAGGCAGCCAGGTTGTCTGCCGCTGTTTTATCGGTGTCGTAAATACGAAGCTGCACCTTGTCGAACCCGTAGTTCACTCTGTGCTGCTGGGCTGCGAGGGGTTCCAAGCAGGCCTGGTTTAGGAGGATAACCACGCTCATGGTGACTCGCTCGGTTTTCTCCACCTTGACCACCTTCCAACCGTCTGTTGGCAGTTTTGGGTTGAACCTGGTCAGCAGGCTGAGTATAGCCTCTGGTTCCGATGGTTCCGACGGCAGCCACACCCTCGCTCTCGGTCGAGACGGGATGTCCGCAGCCTCACAAACTGCCAGCTTGGCCCCGGGGTAGACCTCGCCGACTTTGTCAATTGCAGCCTTATAGAGTGCTGCCGATCTCTCGTCTTCGCAGGCGATCAACTTTACGTTGCCCTGGTACCACCCTGCATCTGTGCAATCGGGTGGCGGTCCTGGGTTCTCGTCCAGCACTTTCAAGGCCACTGTCGCAAGGGCCCGTCTAACCAGACCCCAATGGTTTCTTGGGATCCTTCCGCCTTCATCGCTCTGGTCGATGACTCCAATGATCTTCCGATCCTTTACCACCTCCGCAAAGGATCTCGACCATGTGCCGCGGTTGGTTACTTTGGCCTTCTTGCTCGCTGGTTGAGCTGACTCCATCGACCTCTCTCGCTTGTTGCTGGTAGTCATAGCGATGTCGAAATCTGGGATAACTGCCTTCGCCCAGGCTATGTCCTCTTGGATTTTCTGGTAATCCAATTTCGAAGTCTGATCCTCACGTATCGGATTGGTGGCCAGCCGTTTGAGGATCCTAGTAGCCTTCTTTCTTTCAAGAGGTCCTGCCTGGTTAGGTGGTACCCTCTTAAACTCCTTTGCCCTGGTACTCACCATGAGACCGGCTTTGGCGCTCCCCTCAGGTTGGAGTGGCTGGTTAGCCACACCTACGCTGGTGGGAGGCTTGGGCTTGTCATTATGGCGAGTTGGGCTTAGCCGGCTGCGTTGTTCGCTGGCCTTGGCAGGGGTCGACGTCACGTGGACTGGGGTAGTCAGAGCCGTGATCTTGCTCTTACTTTCGTCGTTGGTTACGACTTCCGACTTTATAAGAGTGTCGGGCTCTCGTCTTGTGCAGTCTTTTTGTTTGTTAATTGTTAAGTTCTCCATGTTAAATCCCACGAGCTGCGGAGAAAGGACAGGTCCACCCGGGCAGAGATCCGCCGTACCCGGGTAAGGCTGACTTAGAACAGGCGGTCGCCACTTGCCTGAGCTCACCGTTTGAGACTGAGTTATTTGATGACTCGGGCTCCCAGCCAGATTGACTCTCGGCACGGTACGAGTGACACCTTAGTCCAGCCCGGGGTGAGATGAGTTGTGTGGGTGGGAAAGAGGTAGGTTCAAAGAGTGTGGGAAGGGGGTGTGTGTGAGCTATTTGTCGGAGGCGGCAGCACAAGCGCGACGTCGGTACTGCTACGGCGCAGATACCCGCTGACTGTCCGGGGCTACTTATTTGCGCTTCGTGTTGGGGGCTTGGCGGTGGCCGGGCCGTGTCCAACTTCCACGCTTATTCGTAGCTACCCTGGAGAACCAGGGCGCTCGCTATCCGCAACCTGCGACCCGTTCGGTAGCCTTCAGCTCGGCGCCCTCAGAGCCATCTCACTAGCTCTTTGGCCGAATTAATTCAGATAACAACATTATCATTCCACAAGCCCATAAAGGCATGCCATATCGAAAACCGAGTTCATTTGGCCAAGTTATGGGCTTTTAAAGATGGAAAGGAGGCCCGTTTCTGTAAGCCTTCGCAAAATTAAAATCAATGACATAAAAGCGGTCATATTTTTTACTACCTTTAAAGTTATATTTATTAATGCAGATAAAAACATAATCATTCCACATGCCCATAAAGCTATGTCATATCGAAATCCGAGTTCATTTGACCAAGTTATGGGCTTTTAAATATGGAAAGAAGGCCCATTTCTGTAAACCTTCGCAAAATTAAAATCAATGAAATAAAAAGCGGTCATATTTTTTACTACCTTTTAAGTTATATATTTTAATGCAGATAACAACATAATCATTCCACAAGCCCATAAAGGTATGCCATATCGAAAACCGAGTTTATTTGACGAAGTTATGGGCTTTTAAAGATGGAATAAAGGCCCATTCAGTAAATTTTCGCAAAATTAAAATAAATGACATAAAAACGGTCATATTTTTTACTACCTTTAAAGTTATATATTTTAATGCAGATAGCAACATTATCATTCCACAAGCCCATAAAGGCATGCCATATCGAAATCCGAGCTCATTTGAACAAGTTATGGGCTTTTAAAGATAGAAAGGAGGCCCATTTCTGTAAACCTTCGCAAAATTAAAATCAATGACATAAAAACGGTCATATTTCTTACTTCCTTTAAAGTTATATATTTTAGTGCAGATAACAACATTATCAATCCACAAGCCCATAAAGGCATGCCATATCGAAATCCGAGTTCATTTGACCAAGTTATGGGCTTTTAAAGATGGAAAGAAGGCCCCTTTCTGGAAACCTTCGCAAAATTAAAATCAATGACATAAAAAACGGTCATATTTTTTTCAACCTTTAAAGTTATATATTTTAATGCAGATAACAACATAGTCATTCCACAAGCCCATAAAGGCATGCCATATCAAAAACCGAGTTCATTTGACCAAGTTATGGGCTTTTAAGGATGGAAAGAAGGCCCATTTTAGTAAACCTTCGCAAAACTAAAATCAATGACATAAAAACGGTCATATTTTTTACTACCCTTAAAGTTACATATATTAATGCAGATAGCAACATAATCATTCCACAAGCCCATAAAGGTGTGCCATATCGAAATCCGAGTTCATTTGAGCAAGTTATGGGCTTATAAATATGGAAAGGAGGCCCAAATCTGTAAACCTTCGCAAAATTTAAATCAATGACATAAAAACGGTCATGTTTTTTACTACCTTTTAAGTTATATATTTTAATGCCGATAACAACATAATCATTCCACAAGCCCATAAAGGTATTCCATATCGAAAACCGAGTTCATTTGACCAAGTTATGGGCTTTTAAAGATGGAATGAAGGCCCATTTCAGTAAACCTTCGCAAAATTAAAATCAATGACATAAAAACTGTCATATTTTTTACTACCTTTAAAGTTATATTTATTAATGCAGATAACAACATAATCATTCCACAAGCCCATAAAGCTATGCCATATCGAAATCCGAGTTCATTTGACCAAGTTATGGGCTTTTAAAGATGGAAAGAAGGCCCCTTTCTGGAAACCTTCGCAAAATTAAAATCAAAGACATAAAAACGGTCATATTTTTTACCACCCTTAAAGTTACATATATTAAAGCAGATAGCAACATAATCATTTCACAATCCCATAAAGGTGTGCAACATCGAAATCCGAGTTCATTTGACAAAGTTATGGGCTTTTAAATATGGAAAAAAAAGCCCATTTCTGTAAACCTTCGCAAAATTAAAATCATTGACATAAAAACGGTCATATTTTTTACCACCTTTAATGTTATATATTTTAATGCAGAAGACAACATTATCATTCCACAAGCCCATAAAGGCATGCCATATCGAAAACCGAGTTCATTTGACCAAGCTATGGGCTTTTAAAGATGGAAAGGAGGCCCATTTCTGGAAACCTTCGCCAAATTAAAATCAATGACATAAAAACGGTCATATTTTTTACTACCTCTAAAGTTATATATTTTAATGCAGAAAACAACATTATCATTCCACAAGCCCATAAAGGCCTTCCATATCGAAAACCGAGTTCATTTGACCAAGTTATGGGCTTTTAAAGATGGAAAGGAGGCCCATTTCTGTAAACCTTCGCAAAATTAAAATCAATGACATAAAAGCGGTCATTTTTTTTACTACCTTTAAAGTTATATTTATTAATGCAGATAACAACATAATCATTCCACATGCCCATAAAGCTATGCCATATCGAAATCCGAGTTCATTTGACCAAGCTATGGGCTTTTAAATATGGAAAGAAAGCCCATTTCTGTAAACCTTCGCAAAATTAAAATCATTGACATAAAAACGGTCATATATTTTACTACCTTTTATGTTATATATTTAAATGCAGATAACAACATAATCATTCTACAAGCCCATAAAGGTATGCCATATCGAAAACCGAGTTTATTTGACGAAGTTATGGGCTTTTAAAGATGGAATGAAGGCCCATTTCAGTAAACCTTCGCAAAATTAAAATCAATGACATAAAAACGGTCATATTTCTTACTACCTTTAAAGTTATATTTATTAATGCAGATAACAACATAATCATTCCACATGCCCATAAAGCTATGCCATATCGAAATCCGAGTTCATTTGACCAAGTTATGGGCTTTTAAATATGGAAAGAAAGCCCATTTCTGTAAACCTTCGCAAAATTAAAATCATTGACATAAAAACGGTCATATTTTGTACTACCTTTTAAGTGATATATTTAAATGCAGATAACAACATAATCATTCTACAAGCCCATAAAGGTATGCCATATCGAAATCCGAGCTCATTTGAACAAGTTATGGGCTTTTAAAGATAGAAAGGAGGCCCATTTCTGTAAACCTTCGCAAATAAAATCAAAGACATAAAAACGGTCATATTTTTTACCATCCTTAAAGTTACATATATTAATGCAGATAGCAACATAATCATTTCACAATCCCTTAAAGATGTGTAACATCGAAATCCGAGTTCATTTGACAAAGTTATGGGCTCTTAAATATGAAAAAAAAGGCCATTTCTGTAAACCTTCGCAAAATTCAAATCATTGACATAAAAACGGTCTTATTTTTTACCACCTTTAAAGTTATATATTTTAATGCAGAAGACAACATTATCATTCCACAAGACCATAAAGGCATGCCATATCGAAAACCGAGTTCATTTGACCAAGTTATGGGCTTTTAAAGATGGAAAAAAGGCCCATTTCAGTAAACCTTCGCAAAACTAAAATCAATGACAAAAAAACGGTCATATTTATTACTACCTTTAAAGTTATAAATATTAATGCAGACAACAACATTATCATTCCACAAGCCCATAAAGGCATTCCGTATCGAAAACCGAGTTCATTTGACCAAGTTATGGGCTTTTAAAGATGGAAAGGAGGCCCGTTTCTGTAAGCCTTCGCAAAATTAAAATCAATGACATAAAAGCGGTCATATTTTTTACTACCTTTAAATTTATATTTATTAATGCAGATAACAACATAATCATTTCACATGCCCATAAAGCTATGCCATATCGAAATCCGAGTTCATTTGAGCAAGTTATGGGCTTTTAAATATGGAAAGGAGGCCCATTTCTGTAAACCTTCGCAAAATTAAAATCAATGACATAAAAAACGGTCATATTTTTTTCAACCTTTAAAATTATATATTTTAATGCAGATAACAACATAGTCATTCCACAAGCCCATATCGAAATCCGAGTTCATTTGACCAAGTTATGGGCTTTTAAGGATGGGAAGAAGGCCCATTTTAGTAAACCTTCGCAAAACTAAAATCAATGACATAAAAACGGTCATATTTTTTACTACCCTTAAAGTTACATATATTAATTCAGATAGCAACATAATCATTCCACAAGCCCATAAAGGTGTGCCATATCGAAATCCGAGTTCATTTGACCAAGTTATGGGCTTATAAATATGGAAAGGAGGCCCAATTCTGTAAACCTTCGCAAAATTTAAATCAATGACATAAAAACGGTCATGTTTTTTACTACCTTTTAAGTTATATATTTTAATGCCGATAACAACATAATCATTCCACAAGCCCATAAAGGTATTCCATATCGAAAACCGAGTTCATTTGACCAAGTTATGGGCTTTTAAGGATGGAATGAAGGCCCATTTCAGTAAACCTTCGCAAAATTAAAATCAATGACATAAATACGGTCATATTTCTTACTACCTTTAAAGTTATATTTATTAATGCAGATAACAACATAATCATTCCACATGCCCATAAAGCTATGCCATATCGAAATCCAAGTTCATTTGACCAAGTTATGGCCTTTTAAATATGGAAAGAAAGCCCATTTCTGTAAACCTTCGCAAAATTAAAATCATTGACATAAAAACGGTCATATTTTTTACTACCTTTTAAGTTATATATTTAAATGCAGATAACAACATAATCATTCTACAAGCCCATAAAGGTATGCCATATCGAAAACCGAGTTTATTTGACGAAGTTATGGGCTTTTAAAGATGGAATGAAGGCCCATTTCAGTAAACCTTCGCAAAATTAAAATCAATGACATAAAAACGGTCATATTTCTTACTACCTTTAAAGTTATATATTTTAATGCAGATAACAACATTATCATTCCACAAGCTCATAAAGGCATGCCATATCGAAATCCGAGCTCATTTGAACAAGTTATGGGCTTTTAAAGATAGAAAGGAGGCCCATTTATGTAAACCTTCGCAAATAAAATCAAAGACATAAAAACGGTCATATTTTTTACCACCCTTTCGCAAAATTAAATTCAATGACATAAAAACGGTCATATTTTTTACTACCTTTAAAGTTATATATTTTAATGCAGAAACAACATTATTATTCCACAAGCCCATAAAGGCATGCCATATCGAAATCAGAGTTCATTTGACCAAGTTATGGGCTTTTAAAGATAGAGAGGAGGCCCATTTCTGTAAACCTTCGCAAAATTAAAATCAATGACATAAAAACGGTCATATTTTTTACTACCTTTAAAGTTATATATTTTAATTCAGATAACAACATTATCATTCCACAAGCCCATAAAGGCATGCCATATCGAAATCCGAGTTCATTTGACCAAGTTATGGGCTTTTAAAGATGGAATGAAGGCCCATTTCAGTAAACCTTCGCAAAATTAAAATCAATGACATAAAAACTGTCATATTTTTTACTACCTTTAAAGTTATATTTATTAATGCAGATAACAACATAATCATTCCACAAGCCCATAAAGCTATGCCATATCGAAATCCGAGTTCATTTGACCAAGTTATGGCCTTTTAAATATGGAAAGAAAGCCCATTTCTGTAAACCTTCGCAAAATTAAAATCATTGACATAAAAACGGTCATATTTTTTACTACCTTTTAAGTTATATATTTAAATGCAGATAACAACATAATCATTCTACAAGCCCATAAAGGTATTCCATATCGAAAACCGAGTTCATTTGACCAAGTTATGGGCTTTTAAAGATGGAATGAAGGCCCATTTCAGTAAACCTTCGCAAAATTAAAATCAATGACATAAAAACTGTCATATTTTTTACTACCTTTAAAGTTATATTTATTAATGCAGATAACAACATAATCATTCCACAAGCCCATAAAGCTATGCCATATCGAAATCCGAGTTCATTTGACCAAGTTATGGGCTTTTAAAGATGGAAAGAAGGCCCCTTTCTGGAAACCTTCGCAAAATAAAAATCAATGACATAAATACGGTCATATTTTTTACCACCCTTTCGCAAAATTAAATTCAATGACATAAAAACGGTCATATTTTTTACTACCTTTAAAGTTATATATTTTAATGCAGAAACAACATTATTATTCCACAAGCCCATAAAGGCATGCCATATCGAAATCAGAGTTCATTTGACCAAGTTATGGGCTTTTAAAGATAGAGAGGAGGCCCATTTCTGTAAACCTTCGCAAAATTAAAATCAATGACATAAAAACGGTCATATTTTTTACTACCTTTAAAGTTATATATTTTAATTCAGATAACAACATTATCATTCCACAAGCCCATAAAGGCATGCCATATCGAAAACCGAGTTCATTTGGCCAAGTTATGGGCTTTTAAAGATGGAAAGGAGGCCCGTTTCTGTAAGCCTTCGCAAAACTAAAATCAATGACATAAAAGCGGTCATATTTTTTACTACCTTTAAAGTTATATTTATTAATGCAGATAAAAACATAATCATTCCACATGCCCATAAAGCTATGTCATATCGAAATCCGAGTTCATTTGACCAAGTTATGGGCTTTTAAATATGGAAAGAAGGCCCATTTCTGTAAACCTTCGCAAAATTAAAATCAATGAAATAAAAAGCGGTCATATTTTTTACTACCTTTTAAGTTATATATTTTAATGCAGATAACAACATAATCATTCCACAAGCCCATAAAGGTATGCCATATCGAAAACCGAGTTTATCTGACGAAGTTATGGGCTTTTAAAGATGAAATGAAGGCCCATTTCAGTAAATTTTCGCAAAATTAAAATAAATGACATAAAAACGGTCATATTTTTTACTACCTTTAAAGTTATATATTTTAATGCAGATAGCAACATTATCATTCCACAAGCCCATAAAGGCATGCCATATCGAAATCCGAGCTCATTTGAACAAGTTATGGGCTTTTAAAGATAGAAAGGAGGCCCATTTCTGTAAACCTTCGCAAAATTAAAATCAATGACATAAAAACGGTCATATTTCTTACTTCCTTTAAAGTTATATATTTTAGTGCAGATAACAACATTATCATTCCACAAGCCCATAAAGGCATGCCATATCGAAATCCGAGTTCATTTGACCAAGTTATGGGCTTTTAAAGATGGAAAGGAGGCCCCTTTCTGGAAACCTTCGCAAAATTAAAATCAATGACATAAAAAACGGTCATATTTTTTTCAACCTTTAAAGTTATATATTTTAATGCAGATAACAACATAGTCATTCCACAAGCCCATAAAGGCATGCCATATCGAAAACCGAGTTCATTTGACCAAGTTATGGGCTTTTAAGGATGGAAAGAAGGCCCATTTTAGTAAACCTTCGCAAAACTAAAATCAATGACATAAAAACGGTCATATTTTTTACTACCCTTAAAGTTACATATATTAATGCAGATAGCAACATAATCATTCCCCAAGCCCAGAAAGGTGTGCCATATCGAAATCCGAGTTCATTTGACCAAGTTATGGGCTTATAAATATGGAAAGGAGGCCCAATTCTGTAAACCTTCGCAAAATTTAAATCAATGACATAAAAACGGTCATGTTTTTTACTACCTTTTAAGTTATATATTTTAATGCCGATAACAACATAATCATTCCACAAGCCCATAAAGGTATTCCATATCGAAAACCGAGTTCATTTGACCAAGTTATGGGCTATTAAAGATGGAATGAAGGCCCATTTCACTAAACCTTCGCAAAATTAAAATCAATGACATAAAAGCTGTCATATTTTTTACTCCCTTTAAAGTTATATTTATTAATGCAGATAACAACATAATCATTCCACATGCCCATAAAGCTATGCCATATCGAAGTCCGAGTTCATTTGACCAAGTTATGGGCTTTTAAAGATGGAAAGAAGGCCCCTTTCTGGAAACCTTCGCAAAATTAAAATCAAAGACATAAAAACGGTCATATTTTTTACCACCCTTAAAGTTACATATATTAAAGCAGATAGCAACATAATCATTTCACAATCCCATAAAGGTGTGCAACATCGAAATCCGAGTTCATTTGACAAAGTTATGGGCTTTTAAATATGGAAAAAAAAGCCCATTTCTGTAAACCTTCGCAAAATTAAAATCATTGACATAAAAACGGTCATATTTTTTACCACCTTTAATGTTATATATTTTAATGCAGAAGACAACATTATCATTCCACAAGCCCATAAAGGCATGCCATATCGAAAACCGAGTTCATTTGACCAAGCTATGGGCTTTTAAAGATTGAAAGGAGGCCCATTTCTGGAAACCTTCGCCAAATTAAAATCAATGACATAAAAACGGTCATATTTTTTACTACCTCTAAAGTTATATATTTTAATGCAGAAAACAACATTATCATTCCACAAGCCCATAAAGGCCTTCCATATCGAAAACCGAGTTCATTAGACCAAGTTATGGGCTTTTAAAGATGGAAAGGAGACCCCTTTCTGGAAACCTTCGCAAAATTAAATTCAATGACATAAAAACGGTCATATTTTTTACTACCTTTAAAGTTATATATTTTAATGCAGAAACAACATTATCATTCCACAAGCCCATAAGGGCATGCCATATCAAAATCAGAGTTCATTTGACCAAGCTATGGGCTTTTAAAGATAGAGAGGAGGCCCATTTCTGTAAACCTTCGCAAAATTTAAATCAATGACATAAAAACGGTCATATTTTTTACTACCTTTAAAGTTATACATTTTAATTCAGATAACAACATTATTATTCCACAAGCCCATAAAGGCATGCCATATCGAAAACCGAGTTCATTTGACCAAGTTATGGGCTTTTAAAGATGGAAAGGAGGCCCATTTCTGTAAACCTTCGCAAAATTAAAATCAATGACATAAAAGCGGTCATTTTTTTTACAACCTTTAAAGTTATATTTATTAATGCAGATAACAACATAATCATTCCACATGCCCATAAAGCTATGCCATATCGAAATCCGAGTTCATTTGACCAAGTTATGGGCTTTTAAATATGGAAAGAAAGCCCATTTCTGTAAACCTTCGCAAAATTAAAATCATTGACATAAAAACGGTCATATTTTTTACTACCTTTTAAGTTATATATTTAAATGCAGATAACAACATAATCATTCTACAAGCCCATAAAGGTATGCCATATCGAAAACCGAGTTTATTTGACGAAGTTATGGGCTTTTAAAGATGGAATGAAGGCCCATTTCAGTAAACCTTCGCAAAATTAAAATCAATGACATAAAAACGGTCATATTTCTTACTACCTTTAAAGTTATATTTATTAATGCAGATAACAACAAAATCATTCCACATGCCCATAAAGCTATGCCATATCGAAATCCGAGTTCATTTGACCAAGTTATGGGCTTTTAAATATGGAAAGAAAGCCCATTTCTGTAAACCTTCGCAAAATTAAAATCATTGACATTAAAACGGTCATATTTTTTACTACCTTTTAAGTTATATATTTAAATGCAGATAACAACATAATCATTCTACAAGCCCATAAAGGTATGCCATATCGAAAACCGAGTTTATTTGACGAAGTAATGGGCTTTTAAAGATGGAATGAAGGCCCATTTCAGTAAACCTTCGCAAAATTAAAATCAATGACATAAAAACGGTCATATTTCTTACTACCTTTAAAGTTATATATTTTAATGCAGATAACAACATTATCATGCCAAAAGCCCATAAAGGCATGCCATATCGAAATCCGAGCTCATTTGAACAAGTTATGGGCTTTTAAAGATGGAAAGGAGGCCCATTTCTGTAAACCTTCGCAAATAAAATCAAAGACATAAAAACGGTCATATTTTTTACCACCCTTAAAGTTACATATATTAATGCAGATAGCAACATAATCATTTCACAATCCCTTAAAGATGTGTAACATCGAAATCCGAGTTCATTTGACAAAGTTATGGGCTTTTAAATATGAAAAAAAAGGCCATTTCTGTAAACCTTCGCAAAATTAAAATCATTGACATAAAAACGGTCATATTTTTTACCACCTTTAAAGTTATATATTTTAATGCAGAAGACAACATTATCATTCCACAAGACCATGAAGGCATGCCATATCGAAAACCGAGTTCATTTGACCAAGTTATGGGCTTTTAAAGATGGAAAGGAGGCCCATTTCTGGAAACCTTCGCAAAATTAAAATCAATGACATAAAAACGGACATATTTTTAACTACCTTCAAAGTTATATATTTTAATGCAGATAACAACATTATCATAATGCAGATAACAACATAATCATTCCACATGCCCATAAAGCTATGCCATATCGAAATCCGAGCTCATTTGAACAAGTTATGGGCTTTTAAAGATAGAAAGGAGGCCCATTTCTGTAAACCTTCGCAAAATTAAAATCAATGTCATATTTTTTACTTCCTTTAAAGTCATATATTTTAATGCAGATAACAACATTATCATTCCACAAGCCCATAAAGGCATGCCATATCGAAATCCGAGTTCATTTGACCAAGTTATGGGCTTTTAAAGATGGAAAGAAGGCCCATTTCAGTAAACCTTCGCAAAATTAAATTCAATGACATAAAAACGGTCATATTTTTTACTACCTTTAAAGTTATATATTTTAATGCAGAAACAACATTATCATTCCACAAGCCCATAAGGGCATGCCATATCAAAATCAGAGTTCATTTGACCAAGCTATGGGCTTTTAAAGATAGAGAGGAGGCCCATTTCTGTAAACCTTCGCAAAATTTAAATCAATGACATAAAAACGGTCATATTTTTTACTACCTTTAAAGTTATACATTTTAATTCAGATAACAACATTATTATTCCACAAGCCCATAAAGGCATGCCATATCGAAAACCGAGTTCATTTGACCAAGTTATGGGCTTTTAAAGATGGAAAGGAGGCCCATTTCTGTAAACCTTCGCAAAATTAAAATCAATGACATAAAAGCGGTCATTTTTTTTACAACCTTTAAAGTTAAATTTATTAATGCAGATAACAACATAATCATTCCACATGCCCATAAAGCTATGCCATATCGAAATCCGAGTTCATTTGACCAAGTTATGGGCTTTTAAATATGGAAAGAAAGCCCATTTCTGTAAACCTTCGCAAAATTAAAATCATTGACATAAAAACGGTCATATTTTTTACTACCTTTTAAGTTATATATTTAAATGCAGATAACAACATAATCATTCTACAAGCCCATAAAGGTATGCCATATCGAAAACCGAGTTTATTTGACGAAGTTATGGGCTTTTAAAGATGGAATGAAGGCCCATTTCAGTAAACCTTCGCAAAATTAAAATCAATGACATAAAAACGGTCATATTTCTTACTACCTTTAAAGTTATATTTATTAATGCAGATAACAACAAAATCATTCCACATGCCCATAAAGCTATGCCATATCGAAATCCGAGTTCATTTGACCAAGTTATGGGCTTTTAAATATGGAAAGAAAGCCCATTTCTGTAAACCTTCGCAAAATTAAAATCATTGACATTAAAACGGTCATATTTTTTACTACCTTTTAAGTTATATATTTAAATGCAGATAACAACATAATCATTCTACAAGCCCATAAAGGTATGCCATATCGAAAACCGAGTTTATTTGACGAAGTAATGGGCTTTTAAAGATGGAATGAAGGCCCATTTCAGTAAACCTTCGCAAAATTAAAATCAATGACATAAAAACGGTCATATTTCTTACTACCTTTAAAGTTATATATTTTAATGCAGATAACAACATTATCATGCCAAAAGCCCATAAAGGCATGCCATATCGAAATCCGAGCTCATTTGAACAAGTTATGGGCTTTTAAAGATAGAAAGGAGGCCCATTTCTGTAAACCTTCGCAAATAAAATCAAAGACATAAAAACGGTCATATTTTTTACCACCCTTAAAGTTACATATATTAATGCAGATAGCAACATAATCATTTCACAATCCCTTAAAGATGTGTAACATCGAAATCCGAGTTCATTTGACAAAGTTATGGGCTTTTAAATATGAAAAAAAAGGCCATTTCTGTAAACCTTCGCAAAATTAAAATCATTGACATAAAAACGGTCATATTTTTTACCACCTTTAAAGTTATATATTTTAATGCAGAAGACAACATTATCATTCCACAAGACCATGAAGGCATGCCATATCGAAAACCGAGTTCATTTGACCAAGTTATGGGCTTTTAAAGATGGAAAGGAGGCCCATTTCTGGAAACCTTCGCAAAATTAAAATCAATGACATAAAAACGGACATATTTTTAACTACCTTCAAAGTTATATATTTTAATGCAGATAACAACATTATCATAATGCAGATAACAACATAATCATTCCACATGCCCATAAAGCTATGCCATATCGAAATCCGAGCTCATTTGAACAAGTTATGGGCTTTTAAAGATAGAAAGGAGGCCCATTTCTGTAAACCTTCGCAAAATTAAAATCAATGTCATATTTTTTACTTCCTTTAAAGTCATATATTTTAATGCAGATAACAACATTATCATTCCACAAGCCCATAAAGGCATGCCATATCGAAATCCGAGTTCATTTGACCAAGTTATGGGCTTTTAAAGATGGAAAGAAGGCCCATTTCAGTAAACCTTCGCAAAATTAAAATCAATGACATAAAAGCGGTCATATTTTTTAATACCTTTAAAGTTATATTTATTAATGCAGATAAAAACATAATCATTCCACATGCCCATAAAACTATGTCATATCGAAATCCGAGTTCATTTGACCAAGTTATGGGCTTTTAAATATGGAAAGAAAGCCCATTTCTGTAAACCTTCGCAAAATTAAAATCAATGAAATAAAAAGCGGTCATATTTTTTACTACCTTTTAAGTTATATATTTTAATGCAGATAACAACATAATCATTCCACAAGCCCATAAAGGTATGCCATATCGAAAACCAAGTTTATTTGACGAAGTTATGGGCTTTTAAAGATAGAGAGGAGGCCCATTTCTGTAAACCTTCGCAAAATTAAAATCAATGACATAAAAACGGTCATATCTTATACTACCCTTAAAGTTATATTTATTAATGCAGATAACAACATAATCATTCCTCAAGCCCATAAAGGTATGCCATATCGAAAACCGAGTTCATTTGACGAAGTTGTGGGCTTTTAAAGATGGAATGAAGGACCATTTCACTAAACCTTCGCAAAATTAAAATCAATGAGACAAAAACTGTCATATATTTTACTACCACCAAAGTTATACTTATTAATGCAAATAACAACATTATCATTCCACAAGCCCATAAAGCTATGCCATATCGAAATCCGAGTTCATTTGACCAAGTTATGGGCTTTTAAAGATGGAAAGGAGGCCCATTTCTAGAAACCTTCGCAAAACTAAAATCAATGACAAAAAAACGGTCATATTTATTACTACCTTTAAAGTTATAAATATTAATGCAGACAACAACAAAATCATTCCACAAGCCCATAAAGGTGTGCCATATCGAAATCCGAGTTCATTTGAACAAGTTATAGGCTTTAAAATATGGAAAGAAAGCCCATTTCTGAAAACCTTCGCAAAATTAAAATCATTGACATAATTACGGTCATATTTTTTACTACCTTTAAAGTTATATATTTTAATGCAGAAAACAACATAATCATTCCTCAAGCCCATAAAGGTATGCCATATCGAAAACCGAGTTCATTTGACGATGTTATGGGCTTTTAAAGATGGAATGAAGGCCCATTTCAGTAAACCTTCGCAAAATTAAAATCAATGACATAAAAACTGTCATATTTTTTACTACCTTCAAAGTTATACTTATTAATGCAAATAACAACATTATAATTCCACGAGCCCATAAAGGTATGCCATATCGAAAACCGAGTTCATTTGACGATGTTATGGGCTTTTAAAGATGGAAAAAAGGCCCATTTCAGTAAACCTTCGCAAAGCTAAAATCAATGACATAAAAACGGTCATATTTATTACTACCTTTAAAGTTATATATTTTAATGCAGATAACAACATTATCATTTCACAAGCCCATAAAGGCATGCCATATCGAAATCCGAGTTCATTTGACGAAGTTATGGGCTTTTAAAGATGGAATGAAGGACCATTTCACTAAACCTTCGCAAAATTAAAATCAATGAGACAGAAACTGTCTTTTTTTTTACTACCACCAAAGTTATACTTATTAATGCAAATAACAACATTATCATTCCACAAGCCCATAAAGCTATGCCATATCGAAATCCGAGTTCATTTGACCAAGTTATGGGCTTTTAAAGATGGAAAGGAGGCCCATTTCTAGAAACCTTCGCAAAACTAAAATCAATGACATAAAAACTGTCATATTTATACCCGTTACTCGTAGAGTAAAAGGGTATACTAGATTCGTCGGAAAGTATGTAACAGGCAGAAGGAAGCGTTTCCGACCCCATAAAGTATATATATTCTTGATCAGGATCACTAGCCGAGTCGATCTAGCCATGTCCGTCTGTCCGTCTGTCCGTCTGTCCGTCTGACCGTCTGTCCGTCTGTCCGTCTGTCTGTCCGGATGAACGCTGAGATCTCGGAAACTATGAGAGTTAGGCTATTGAGATTTGGCGTACAGATTCCTGAGCTTCTTACGCAGCGCAAGTTTGTTTCAGTAGACTGCCACGCCCACTCTAACGCCCACAAACCGCCCAAAACTGAAACTCCTACAGTTTTGATGCTAGATAGAAAATTTTAACTGAAATGTATTGTTCTGATCAATACCTATAGATTGACCTAAAAAAAAGTTTGCCACGCCCACTTAAACGCCCACAAACCGCGAAAACCTGTGACGCCCACAATTTGGATGCTAGATGAAAAATTTGAAATGTATTGGTGTCGTCAATACCTATCGATTGATCCAAAAATAAATTTGCCACGCCCACTCTAACGCCCATAACGCTTAAATCTGTCTACCGCCGGTAGGTGGCGCATTTAAATTTTGCTTTGCTGCTTGCATATCTCCATTTCCCTTTGAGTAACGGGTATCTGATAGTCGAGGTACTCGACTATAGCGTTCTTCCTTGTTTTTACTACCTTTAAAGTTATTTTTATTAATGCAGATAACAACATTATCATTCTACAAGCCCATAAAGCTATGCCATATCGAAATCCGAGTTCATTTGGCCAAGTTATGGGCTTTTAAAGATGGAAAGGAGGCCCGTTTCTGTAAACCTTCGCAAAATTAAAATCAATGACATAAAAGCGGTCATATTTTCTACAACCTTTTAAGTTATATATTTTAATGCAGATAACATCATAATCATTCCTCAAGCCCATAAAGGTATGCCATATCGAAAACCGAGTTCATTTGAACAAGTTATGGGCTTTTAAAGATAGAAAGGAGGCCCATTTCAGTAAACCTTCGCAAAATTAAAATCAATGACATACAAACGGTCATATTTTTTACTTCCTTTAAATTTATATATTTTAATGCAGATAACAACATAATCATTCCACAAGCCCATAAAGGTGTGCCATATCGAAATCCGAGTTCATTTGACGAAGTTGTGGGCTTTTAAAGATGGAATGAAGGACCATTTCACTAAACCTTCGCAAAATTAAAATCAATGACACAAAAACTGTCATATTTTTTACTACCACCAAAGTTATACTTATAAATGCAAATAACAACATTATCATTCAACAAGCCCATAAAGCTATGCCATATCGAAATCCGAGTTCATTTGACCAAGTTATGGGCTTTTAAAGATAGAAAGGAGGCCCATTTCTGTAAACCTTCGCAAAATTAAATTCAATGACATGAAAACAGACATATTTTTTACTACCTTGAAAGTTATATATTTTAATGCAGAAACAACATTATCATTCCACAAGCCCATAAGGGCATGCCATATCGAAATCAGAGTTCATTTGACCAAGTTATGGGCTTTTAAAGATAGAGAGGAGGAACATTTCTGTAAACCTTCGCCAAATTAAAATCAATGACATAAAAACGGTCCTATTTCTTACTACCTTTTAACCCTCTAGTGCCCAAATTTTCTTTTCCAAAAAAAAAATTATTTTTGAATTCATTATGTATCAAAAGTGAATGTTTGTTTTAGAAAAACTTTTACTTTGCATGGATCGAGTTTTATAGGACTATATCCTTGGACCGCCTAGAGGCGGCTTTGGGAAGGTAGGCCAACAAAAAATTAGGTAATCAATTCTTTTGTTTACAGGTTTTATTATAAGTTACTTAAAGAAAGGCTCCAAAAACAAATAAAACAACAATTAAAACTAAAGTTACTTAAATTCACAAAGCTTCAAATATTTGGGTACAAAAAGTTTGATTACTTATTTGTGATGAAAATCATAGAAACAGTCTTTTTTCTGGGAAAAGCACAGGTTTATATTACATTTGCGGCAGACAATTTGAGTTTCCGATGTACAACCAGGAAGCTTACAGGTTTTTTTGTCAGCGCGTGATAAAAACATTAGAAAATGCTCGACTTTATCATAACGTACATCATTAATCGGAAGGAAAGTTTTCTTCCCTGTGCATTTATTTTCCTTTCCATCAACTTGTCGCGGGCGCCCGGGTCCTTATGGCAGATAAGGAGTTTGTAGCATGCAAAGCACATTTGCAACCTCTGACCGGAAGTTTGGCAATTGGTATTTTGTGTTATTAGCGTCCGGCTGGTTTATTCGGTCGAACAAAATGTAAGCGTTTACCATGGCTAAATCAAGCATATGTGTAAATAGTCGATTTGTATACTTGTTGCTCTTTACGGGAATTTTATATCGACCAATAAGTCCGTCCAAATTTTGCAAAAGGAGTAGGACTTCCGCTTGAAGTTACACAAATCTCTCTAGCCAACATAGAATCCGACATATGTATAACTTTCTCAATCGCTTCTTCATCTTCCTCATTGACAGGACGCGCTGCCTCGCAAACATCATCAGTCAAATCTTCCTCCAATTCTTCTTCTCCGTCCTTTTCAATGTCAATATCAATTGAATTTAAAAATTTTTCAATCTCCACGTCGGAAAGAGCTGATAGCTTATTCACTTGTCGTCGCTCCATGTCTACTGAAGCCATTATTTGTACTTAAATATGTCATAGGTTGTTCCACTTTCAAACTTATCTTATAATTTTTTTTCCCGAATTGTCCCAAGACCGCCTCTAGACGGGATACCTTATAAAAGCTATAGAAAGCTAACGAAATCTTATTTTTAGTGTGGGTTTCGTTTTTTGAGTCCTTGAGACTATCAGCAACACGGTACAATTTTTTTTCCAGCAACAAACTTTTTATAATATTTTAAAAAAATATTTATATTTTGCACTTAATTTGCAAATAATTACTTCGTCCGAGTTGCACAAATTTTCTGCTTCAAATGACTACAGCAGCTTGCGCAAGCTCTAGTATGTATTCCAAACGCAACGAACTTAATTTTTGGACTTCCCCGAAATAGAAAAAACGCAAAACCGAGTCAAAAGGAATGAAAAGACTAAAATAACGGTGTTTTTAACCTCACCCGTCTGGAGGTAGTCTTGGGCACTAGAGGGTTAAGTTATATATTTTAATGCAGATAACAACATAATCATTCCACAAGCCCATAAAGGTATGCCATATCGAAAACCAAGTTTATTTGACGAAGTTATGGGCTTTTAAAGATGGAATGAAGTCCCATTTCAGTAAACCTTCGCAAAATTAAAATCAATGACATAAAAACGGTCATATTTTTTACTACCTTTAAAGTTATATATTTTAATGCAGATAGCAACATTATCATTCCACAAGCCCATAAAGGCATGACATATCGAAATCCGAGCTCATTTGAACAAGTTATGGGCTTTTAAAGATAGAAAGGAGGCCCATTTCTGTAAACCTTCGCAAAATTAAAATCAATGACATACAAACGGTCATATTTTTTACTTCCTTTAAAGTTATATATTTTAATGCAGATAACAACATAATCATTCCACAAGCCCATAAAGGTGTGCCATATCGAAATCCGAGTTCATTTGAACAAGTTATGGGCTTTAAAATATTGAAAGAAAGCCCATTTCTGAAAACCTTCGCAAAATTAAAATCATTGACATAAAAACGGTCATATTTTTTACTACCTTTAAAGTTATATATTTTAATGCAGAAAACAACATAATCATTCCTTAAGCCCATAAAGGTATGCCATATCGAAAACCGAGTTCATTTGACGAAGTTGTGGGCTTTTAAAGATGGAATGAAGGACCATTTCACTAAACCTTCGCAAAATTAAAATCAATGACACAAAAACTGTCATATTTTTTACTACCACCAAAGTTATACTTATTAATGCAAATAACAACATTATCATTCCACAAGCCCATAAAGCTATGCCATATCGAAATCCGAGTTCATTTGACCAAGTTATGGGCTTTTAAAGATGGAAAGGAGGCCCATTTCTAGAAACCTTCGCAAAACTAAAATCAATGACATAAAAACTGTCATATTTATACCCGTTACTCGTAGAGTAAAAGGGTATACTAGATTCGTCGGAAAGTATGTAACAGGCAGAAGGAAGCGTTTCCGACCCCATAAAGTATATATATTCTTGATCAGGATCACTAGCCGAGTCGATCTAGCCATGTCCGTCTGTCCGTCTGTCCGTCTGTCCGTCTGACCGTCTGTCCGTCTGTCCGTCTGTCTGTCCGGATGAACGCTGAGATCTCGGAAACTATGAGAGTTAGGCTATTGAGATTTGGCGTACAGATTCCTGAGCTTCTTACGCAGCGCAAGTTTGTTTCAGTAGACTGCCACGCCCACTCTAACGCCCACAAACCGCCCAAAACTGAAACTCCTACAGTTTTGATGCTAGATAGAAAATTTTAACTGAAATGTATTGTTCTGATCAATACCTATAGATTGACCTAAAAAAAAGTTTGCCACGCCCACTTAAACGCCCACAAACCGCGAAAACCTGTGACGCCCACAATTTGGATGCTAGATGAAAAATTTGAAATGTATTGGTGTCGTCAATACCTATCGATTGATCCAAAAATAAATTTGCCACGCCCACTCTAACGCCCATAACGCTTAAATCTGTCTACCGCCGGTAGGTGGCGCATTTAAATTTTGCTTTGCTGCTTGCATATCTCCATTTCCCTTTGAGTAACGGGTATCTGATAGTCGAGGTACTCGACTATAGCGTTCTTCCTTGTTTTTACTACCTTTAAAGTTATTTTTATTAATGCAGATAACAACATTATCATTCTACAAGCCCATAAAGCTATGCCATATCGAAATCCGAGTTCATTTGGCCAAGTTATGGGCTTTTAAAGATGGAAAGGAGGCCCGTTTCTGTAAACCTTCGCAAAATTAAAATCAATGACATAAAAGCGGTCATATTTTCTACAACCTTTTAAGTTATATATTTTAATGCAGATAACATCATAATCATTCCTCAAGCCCATAAAGGTATGCCATATCGAAAACCGAGTTCATTTGAACAAGTTATGGGCTTTTAAAGATAGAAAGGAGGCCCATTTCAGTAAACCTTCGCAAAATTAAAATCAATGACATACAAACGGTCATATTTTTTACTTCCTTTAAATTTATATATTTTAATGCAGATAACAACATAATCATTCCACAAGCCCATAAAGGTGTGCCATATCGAAATCCGAGTTCATTTGACGAAGTTGTGGGCTTTTAAAGATGGAATGAAGGACCATTTCACTAAACCTTCGCAAAATTAAAATCAATGACACAAAAACTGTCATATTTTTTACTACCACCAAAGTTATACTTATAAATGCAAATAACAACATTATCATTCAACAAGCCCATAAAGCTATGCCATATCGAAATCCGAGTTCATTTGACCAAGTTATGGGCTTTTAAAGATAGAAAGGAGGCCCATTTCTGTAAACCTTCGCAAAATTAAATTCAATGACATGAAAACAGACATATTTTTTACTACCTTGAAAGTTATATATTTTAATGCAGAAACAACATTATCATTCCACAAGCCCATAAGGGCATGCCATATCGAAATCAGAGTTCATTTGACCAAGTTATGGGCTTTTAAAGATAGAGAGGAGGAACATTTCTGTAAACCTTCGCCAAATTAAAATCAATGACATAAAAACGGTCATATTTCTTACTACCTTTTAACCCTCTAGTGCCCAAATTTTCTTTTCCAAAAAAAAAATTATTTTTGAATTCATTATGTATCAAAAGTGAATGTTTGTTTTAGAAAAACTTTTACTTTGCATGGATCGAGTTTTATAGGACTATATCCTTGGACCGCCTAGAGGCGGCTTTGGGAAGGTAGGCCAACAAAAAATTAGGTAATCAATTCTTTTGTTTACAGGTTTTATTATAAGTTACTTAAAGAAAGGCTCCAAAAACAAATAAAACAACAATTAAAACTAAAGTTACTTAAATTCACAAAGCTTCAAATATTTGGGTACAAAAAGTTTGATTACTTATTTGTGATGAAAATCATAGAAACAGTCTTTTTTCTGGGAAAAGCACAGGTTTATATTACATTTGCGGCAGACAATTTGAGTTTCCGATGTACAACCAGGAAGCTTACAGGTTTTTTTGTCAGCGCGTGATAAAAACATTAGAAAATGCTCGACTTTATCATAACGTACATCATTAATCGGAAGGAAAGTTTTCTTCCCTGTGCATTTATTTTCCTTTCCATCAACTTGTCGCGGGCGCCCGGGTCCTTATGGCAGATAAGGAGTTTGTAGCATGCAAAGCACATTTGCAACCTCTGACCGGAAGTTTGGCAATTGGTATTTTGTGTTATTAGCGTCCGGCTGGTTTATTCGGTCGAACAAAATGTAAGCGTTTACCATGGCTAAATCAAGCATATGTGTAAATAGTCGATTTGTATACTTGTTGCTCTTTACGGGAATTTTATATCGACCAATAAGTCCGTCCAAATTTTGCAAAAGGAGTAGGACTTCCGCTTGAAGTTACACAAATCTCTCTAGCCAACATAGAATCCGACATATGTATAACTTTCTCAATCGCTTCTTCATCTTCCTCATTGACAGGACGCGCTGCCTCGCAAACATCATCAGTCAAATCTTCCTCCAATTCTTCTTCTCCGTCCTTTTCAATGTCAATATCAATTGAATTTAAAAATTTTTCAATCTCCACGTCGGAAAGAGCTGATAGCTTATTCACTTGTCGTCGCTCCATGTCTACTGAAGCCATTATTTGTACTTAAATATGTCATAGGTTGTTCCACTTTCAAACTTATCTTATAATTTTTTTTCCCGAATTGTCCCAAGACCGCCTCTAGACGGGATACCTTATAAAAGCTATAGAAAGCTAACGAAATCTTATTTTTAGTGTGGGTTTCGTTTTTTGAGTCCTTGAGACTATCAGCAACACGGTACAATTTTTTTTCCAGCAACAAACTTTTTATAATATTTTAAAAAAATATTTATATTTTGCACTTAATTTGCAAATAATTACTTCGTCCGAGTTGCACAAATTTTCTGCTTCAAATGACTACAGCAGCTTGCGCAAGCTCTAGTATGTATTCCAAACGCAACGAACTTAATTTTTGGACTTCCCCGAAATAGAAAAAACGCAAAACCGAGTCAAAAGGAATGAAAAGACTAAAATAACGGTGTTTTTAACCTTACCCGTCTGGAGGTAGTCTTGGGCACTAGAGGGTTAAGTTATATATTTTAATGCAGATAACAACATAATCATTCCACAAGCCCATAAAGGTATGCCATATCGAAAACCAAGTTTATTTGACGAAGTTATGGGCTTTTAAAGATGGAATGAAGTCCCATTTCAGTAAACCTTCGCAAAATTAAAATCAATGACATAAAAACGGTCATATTTTTTACTACCTTTAAAGTTATATATTTTAATGCAGATAGCAACATTATCATTCCACAAGCCCATAAAGGCATGACATATCGAAATCCGAGCTCATTTGAACAAGTTATGGGCTTTTAAAGATAGAAAGGAGGCCCATTTCTGTAAACCTTCGCAAAATTAAAATCAATGACATACAAACGGTCATATTTTTTACTTCCTTTAAAGTTATATATTTTAATGCAGATAACAACATAATCATTCCACAAGCCCATAAAGGTGTGCCATATCGAAATCCGAGTTCATTTGAACAAGTTATGGGCTTTAAAATATTGAAAGAAAGCCCATTTCTGAAAACCTTCGCAAAATTAAAATCATTGACATAAAAACGGTCATATTTTTTACTACCTTTAAAGTTATATATTTTAATGCAGAAAACAACATAATCATTCCTTAAGCCCATAAAGGTATGCCATATCGAAAACCGAGTTCATTTGACGAAGTTGTGGGCTTTTAAAGATGGAATGAAGGACCATTTCACTAAACCTTCGCAAAATTAAAATCAATGACACAAAAACTGTCATATTTTTTACTACCACCAAAGTTATACTTATTAATGCAAATAACAACATTATCATTCCACAAGCCCATAAAGCTATGCCATATCGAAATCCGAGTTCATTTGACCAAGTTATGGGCTTTTAAAGATGGAAAGGAGGCCCATTTCTAGAAACCTTCGCAAAACTAAAATCAATGACATAAAAACTGTCATATTTATACCCGTTACTCGTAGAGTAAAAGGGTATACTAGATTCGTCGGAAAGTATGTAACAGGCAGAAGGAAGCGTTTCCGACCCCATAAAGTATATATATTCTTGATCAGGATCACTAGCCGAGTCGATCTAGCCATGTCCGTCTGTCCGTCTGTCCGTCTGTCCGTCTGACCGTCTGTCCGTCTGTCCGTCTGTCTGTCCGGATGAACGCTGAGATCTCGGAAACTATGAGAGTTAGGCTATTGAGATTTGGCGTACAGATTCCTGAGCTTCTTACGCAGCGCAAGTTTGTTTCAGTAGACTGCCACGCCCACTCTAACGCCCACAAACCGCCCAAAACTGAAACTCCTACAGTTTTGATGCTAGATAGAAAATTTTAACTGAAATGTATTGTTCTGATCAATACCTATAGATTGACCTAAAAAAAAGTTTGCCACGCCCACTTAAACGCCCACAAACCGCGAAAACCTGTGACGCCCACAATTTGGATGCTAGATGAAAAATTTGAAATGTATTGGTGTCGTCAATACCTATCGATTGATCCAAAAATAAATTTGCCACGCCCACTCTAACGCCCATAACGCTTAAATCTGTCTACCGCCGGTAGGTGGCGCATTTAAATTTTGCTTTGCTGCTTGCATATCTCCATTTCCCTTTGAGTAACGGGTATCTGATAGTCGAGGTACTCGACTATAGCGTTCTTCCTTGTTTTTACTACCTTTAAAGTTATTTTTATTAATGCAGATAACAACATTATCATTCTACAAGCCCATAAAGCTATGCCATATCGAAATCCGAGTTCATTTGGCCAAGTTATGGGCTTTTAAAGATGGAAAGGAGGCCCGTTTCTGTAAACCTTCGCAAAATTAAAATCAATGACATAAAAGCGGTCATATTTTCTACAACCTTTTAAGTTATATATTTTAATGCAGATAACATCATAATCATTCCTCAAGCCCATAAAGGTATGCCATATCGAAAACCGAGTTCATTTGAACAAGTTATGGGCTTTTAAAGATAGAAAGGAGGCCCATTTCAGTAAACCTTCGCAAAATTAAAATCAATGACATACAAACGGTCATATTTTTTACTTCCTTTAAATTTATATATTTTAATGCAGATAACAACATAATCATTCCACAAGCCCATAAAGGTGTGCCATATCGAAATCCGAGTTCATTTGACGAAGTTGTGGGCTTTTAAAGATGGAATGAAGGACCATTTCACTAAACCTTCGCAAAATTAAAATCAATGACACAAAAACTGTCATATTTTTTACTACCACCAAAGTTATACTTATAAATGCAAATAACAACATTATCATTCAACAAGCCCATAAAGCTATGCCATATCGAAATCCGAGTTCATTTGACCAAGTTATGGGCTTTTAAAGATAGAAAGGAGGCCCATTTCTGTAAACCTTCGCAAAATTAAATTCAATGACATGAAAACAGACATATTTTTTACTACCTTGAAAGTTATATATTTTAATGCAGAAACAACATTATCATTCCACAAGCCCATAAGGGCATGCCATATCGAAATCAGAGTTCATTTGACCAAGTTATGGGCTTTTAAAGATAGAGAGGAGGAACATTTCTGTAAACCTTCGCCAAATTAAAATCAATGACATAAAAACGGTCATATTTCTTACTACCTTTTAACCCTCTAGTGCCCAAATTTTCTTTTCCAAAAAAAAAATTATTTTTGAATTCATTATGTATCAAAAGTGAATGTTTGTTTTAGAAAAACTTTTACTTTGCATGGATCGAGTTTTATAGGACTATATCCTTGGACCGCCTAGAGGCGGCTTTGGGAAGGTAGGCCAACAAAAAATTAGGTAATCAATTCTTTTGTTTACAGGTTTTATTATAAGTTACTTAAAGAAAGGCTCCAAAAACAAATAAAACAACAATTAAAACTAAAGTTACTTAAATTCACAAAGCTTCAAATATTTGGGTACAAAAAGTTTGATTACTTATTTGTGATGAAAATCATAGAAACAGTCTTTTTTCTGGGAAAAGCACAGGTTTATATTACATTTGCGGCAGACAATTTGAGTTTCCGATGTACAACCAGGAAGCTTACAGGTTTTTTTGTCAGCGCGTGATAAAAACATTAGAAAATGCTCGACTTTATCATAACGTACATCATTAATCGGAAGGAAAGTTTTCTTCCCTGTGCATTTATTTTCCTTTCCATCAACTTGTCGCGGGCGCCCGGGTCCTTATGGCAGATAAGGAGTTTGTAGCATGCAAAGCACATTTGCAACCTCTGACCGGAAGTTTGGCAATTGGTATTTTGTGTTATTAGCGTCCGGCTGGTTTATTCGGTCGAACAAAATGTAAGCGTTTACCATGGCTAAATCAAGCATATGTGTAAATAGTCGATTTGTATACTTGTTGCTCTTTACGGGAATTTTATATCGACCAATAAGTCCGTCCAAATTTTGCAAAAGGAGTAGGACTTCCGCTTGAAGTTACACAAATCTCTCTAGCCAACATAGAATCCGACATATGTATAACTTTCTCAATCGCTTCTTCATCTTCCTCATTGACAGGACGCGCTGCCTCGCAAACATCATCAGTCAAATCTTCCTCCAATTCTTCTTCTCCGTCCTTTTCAATGTCAATATCAATTGAATTTAAAAATTTTTCAATCTCCACGTCGGAAAGAGCTGATAGCTTATTCACTTGTCGTCGCTCCATGTCTACTGAAGCCATTATTTGTACTTAAATATGTCATAGGTTGTTCCACTTTCAAACTTATCTTATAATTTTTTTTCCCGAATTGTCCCAAGACCGCCTCTAGACGGGATACCTTATAAAAGCTATAGAAAGCTAACGAAATCTTATTTTTAGTGTGGGTTTCGTTTTTTGAGTCCTTGAGACTATCAGCAACACGGTACAATTTTTTTTCCAGCAACAAACTTTTTATAATATTTTAAAAAAATATTTATATTTTGCACTTAATTTGCAAATAATTACTTCGTCCGAGTTGCACAAATTTTCTGCTTCAAATGACTACAGCAGCTTGCGCAAGCTCTAGTATGTATTCCAAACGCAACGAACTTAATTTTTGGACTTCCCCGAAATAGAAAAAACGCAAAACCGAGTCAAAAGGAATGAAAAGACTAAAATAACGGTGTTTTTAACCTTACCCGTCTGGAGGTAGTCTTGGGCACTAGAGGGTTAAGTTATATATTTTAATGCAGATAACAACATAATCATTCCACAAGCCCATAAAGGTATGCCATATCGAAAACCAAGTTTATTTGACGAAGTTATGGGCTTTTAAAGATGGAATGAAGTCCCATTTCAGTAAACCTTCGCAAAATTAAAATCAATGACATAAAAACGGTCATATTTTTTACTACCTTTAAAGTTATATATTTTAATGCAGATAGCAACATTATCATTCCACAAGCCCATAAAGGCATGACATATCGAAATCCGAGCTCATTTGAACAAGTTATGGGCTTTTAAAGATAGAAAGGAGGCCCATTTCTGTAAACCTTCGCAAAATTAAAATCAATGACATACAAACGGTCATATTTTTTACTTCCTTTAAAGTTATATATTTTAATGCAGATAACAACATAATCATTCCACAAGCCCATAAAGGTGTGCCATATCGAAATCCGAGTTCATTTGAACAAGTTATGGGCTTTAAAATATTGAAAGAAAGCCCATTTCTGAAAACCTTCGCAAAATTAAAATCATTGACATAAAAACGGTCATATTTTTTACTACCTTTAAAGTTATATATTTTAATGCAGAAAACAACATAATCATTCCTTAAGCCCATAAAGGTATGCCATATCGAAAACCGAGTTCATTTGACGAAGTTGTGGGCTTTTAAAGATGGAATGAAGGACCATTTCACTAAACCTTCGCAAAATTAAAATCAATGACACAAAAACTGTCATATTTTTTACTACCACCAAAGTTATACTTATTAATGCAAATAACAACATTATCATTCCACAAGCCCATAAAGCTATGCCATATCGAAATCCGAGTTCATTTGACCAAGTTATGGGCTTTTAAAGATGGAATGAAGGCCCATTTCAGTAAACCTTCGCAAAATTAAAATCAATGACATACAAACGGTCATATTTTTTACTTCCTTTAAAGTTATATATTTTAATGCAGATAACAACATAATCATTCCACAAGCCCATAAAGGTGTGCCATATCGAAATCCGAGTTCATTTGAACAAGTTATGGGCTTTAAAATATTGAAAGAAAGCCCATTTCTGAAAACCTTCGCAAAATTAAAATCATTGACATAAAAACGGTCATATTTTTTACTACCTTTAAAGTTATATATTTTAATGCAGAAAACAACATAATCATTCCTCAAGCCCATAAAGGTATGCCATATCGAAAGCCGAGTTCATTTGACGAAGTTGTGGGCTTTTAAAGATGGAATGAAGGACCATTTCTGGAAACCTTCGCCAAATTAAAATCAATGACATAAAAACGGTCATATTTTTTACTACCTTTAAAGTTATATATTTTAATGCAGAAAACAATATTATCATTCCACAAGCCCATAAAGGCCTTCCATATCGAAAACCGAGTTCATTTGACCAAGTTATGGGCTTTTAAGGATGGAAAGGAGGCCCCTTTCTGGAAACCTTCGCAAAATAAAATTCAATGACATAAAAACGGTCATATTTTTTACTACATTTAAAGTTATATATTTTAATGCAGAAACAACATTATCATTCCACAAGCCCATAAGGGCATGCCATATCGAAATCAGAGTTCATTTGACCAAGTAATGGGCTTTTAAAGATAGAGAGGAGGCCCATTTCTGTAAACCTTCGCAAAATTAAAATAAATGACATAAAAACTGTCATATTTTTTACTACCTTCAAAGTTATACTTATTCATGCAAATAACAACATTAAAATTCCACAAGCCCATAAAGCTATGCCATATCGAAACCCGAGTTCATTTGACCAAGCTATGGGCTTTTAAAGATGGAAAAAAGACCCATTTCAGTAAACCTTCGCAAAAATAAAATCAAGACATAAAAACGGTCACATTTTTTACTACCTTTAAAGTTGTATATTTTAATGCAGAAACAACATTATCATTCCACAAGCCCATAAAGGCATGCCATATCGAAATCCGAGGTCATTTGAACAAGTTATGGGCTTTTAAAGATAGAAAGGAGGCCCATTTCTGTAAACCTTCGCAAAATTAAAATCATTGACATAAAAACGGTCATATTTTTTACTACCTTTAAAGTTATATATTTTAATGCAGAAAACAACATAATCATTCCTCAAGCCCATAAAGGTGTGCCATATCGAAATCCGAGTTCATTTGAACAAGTTATGGGCTTTAAAATATTGAAAGAAAGCCCATTTCTGAAAACCTTCGCAAAATTAAAATCATTGACATAAAAACGGTCATATTTTTTACTACCTTTAAAGTTATATATTTTAATGCAGAAAACAACATAATCATTCCTCAAGCCCATAAAGGTATGCCATATCGAAAGCCGAGTTCATTTGACGAAGTTGTGGGCTTTTAAAGATGGAATGAAGGACCATTTCACTAAACCTTCGCAAAATTAAAATCAATGACACAAAAACTGTCATATTTTTTACTACCACCAAAGTTATACTTATTAATGCAAATAACAACATTATCATTCCACAAGCCCATAAAGCTATGCCATATCGAAATCCGAGTTCATTTGACCAAGTTATGGGCTTTTAAAGATGGAAAGGAGGCCCATTTCTAGAAACCTTCGCAAAACTAAAATCAATGACATAAAAACTGTCATATTTTTTACTACCTTTAAAGTTATTTTTATTAATGCAGATAACAACATTATCATTCTACAAGCCCATAAAGCTATGCCATATCGAAATCCGAGTTCATTTGGCCAAGTTATGGGCTTTTAAAGATGGAAAGGAGGCCCGTTTCTATAAACCTTCGCAAAATTAAAATCAATGACATAAAAGCGGTCATATTTTCTACAACCTTTTAAGTTATATATTTTAATGCAGATAACATCATAATCATTCCTCAAGCCCATAAAGGTATGCCATTTCGAAAACCGAGTTCATTTGACGAAGTTATGGCCTTTTAAAGATGGAATGAAGGCCCATTTCAGTAAACCTTCGCAAAATTAAAATCAATGACATAAAAACTGTCATATTTTTTACTACCTTCAAAGTTATACTTATTCATGCAAATAACAACATTAAAATTCCACAAGCCCATAAAGCTATGCCATATCGAAATCCGAGTTCATTTGACCAAGCTATGGGCTTTTAAAGATGGAAAAAAGGCCCATTTCAGTAAACCTTCGCAAAAATAAAATCAAGACATAAAAACGGTCACATTTTTTACTACCTTTAAAGTTATATATTTTAATGCAGAAACAACATTATCATTCCACAAGCCCATAAAGGCATGCCTTATCGAAATCCGAGCTCATTTGAACAAGTTATGGGCTTTTAAAGATAGAAAGGAGGCCCATTTCTGTAAACCTTCGCAAAATTAAAATCAATGACATACAAACGGTCATATTTTTTACTTCCTTTAAAGTTATATATTTTAATGCAGATAACAACATTATCATTCCACAAGCCCATAAAGGCATGCCATATCGAAATCCGAGTTCAATTGACCAAGTTATGGGCTTTTAAAGATGGAAAGAAGGCCCATTTCAGTAAACCTTCGCAACTAAAATCAAAGACATAAAAACGGTCATATTTTTTACCTCCCTTAAAGTTACATATATTAATGCACATAGCAACATAATCATTTCACAATCCCTTAAAGATGTGTAACATCGAAATCCGAGTTCATTTGACAAAGTTATGGGCTTTTAAATATGGAAAAAAAGCCCATTTCTGTAAACCTTCGCAAAATTAGAATCATTGACATAAAAACGGTCATATTTTTTACCACCTTTAAAGTTGTATATTTTAATGCAGAAGACAACATAATTATTCCACAAGCCCATAAAGGCATGCCATATCGAAAACCGAGTTCATTTGGCCAAGTTATGGGCTTTTAAAGATGGAAAGGAGGCCCGTTTCTGTAAACCTTTGCAAAATTAAAATCAATGACATAAAAGCGGTCATAGTTTTTACTACCTTTAAAGTTATATTTATTAATGCAGATAGCAACATAATCATTCCACATGCCCATAAAGCTATGCCATATCGAAATCGGAGTTCATTTGACCAAGTTATGGGCTTTTAAATATGGAAAAAAAGCCCGTATCTGTAAACCTTCGCAAAATTAAAATCATTGACATAAAAACGGTCATATTTTTTACCACCTTTAAAGTTGTATATTTTAATGCAGAAGACAACATTATCATTCCACAAGCCCATAAAGGCATGCCATATCGAAAACCGAGTTCATTTGGCCAAGTTATGGGCTTTTAAAGATGGAAAGGAGGCCCATTTCTGTAAACCTTCGCAAAATTAAAATCAATGACATAAAAGCGGTCATTTTTTTTACTACCTTTAAAGTTATATTTATTAATGCAGATAACAACATAATCATTCCACATGCCCATAAAGCTATGCCATATCGAAATCCGAGTTCATTTGACCAAGTTATGGGCTTTTAAATATGGAAAGAAAGCCCATTTCTGTAAACCTTCGCAAAATTAAAATCATTGACATAAAAACGGTCATATTTTTTACTACCTTTTAAGTTATATATTTAAATGCAGATAACAACATAATCATTGTACAAGCCCATAAAGGTATGCCATATCGAAAACCGAGTTTATTTGACGAAGTTATGGGCTTTTAAAGATGGAATGAAGGCCCATTTCAGTAAACCTTCGCAAAATTAAAATCAATGACATAAAAACGGTCATATTTCTTACTACCTTTAAAGTTATATTAATTAATGCAGATAACAACATAATCATTCCACATGCCCATAAAGCTATGCCATATCGAAATCCGAGTTCATTTGACCAAGTTATGGGCTTTTAAATATGGAAAGAAAGCCCATTTCTGTAAACCTTCGCAAAATTAAAATCATTGACATAAAAACGGTCATATTTTTTACTACCTTTTAAGTTATATATTTAAATGCAGATAACAACATAATCATTCTACAAGCCCATAAAGGTATGCCATATCGAAAACCGAGTTTATTTGACGAAGTTATGGGTTTTTAAAGATGGAATGAAGGCCCATTTCAGTAAACCTTCGCAAAATTAAAATCAATGACATAAAAACGATCATATTTCTTACTACCTTTAAAGTTATATATTTTAATGCAGATAACAACATTATCATTCCACAAGCCCATAAAGGCATGCCATATCGAAATCCGAGCTCATTTGAACAAGTTATGGGCTTTTAAAGATAGAAAGGAGGCCCATTTCTGTAAACCTTCGCAAATAAAATCAAAGACATAAAAACGGTCATATTTTTTACCACCCTTAAAGTTACATATATTAATGCAGATAGCAACATAATCATTTCACAATCCCTTAAAGATGTGTAACATCGAAATCCGAGTTCATTTGACAAAGTTATGGGCTTTTAAATATGAAAAAAAAGGCCATTTCTGTAAACCTTCGCAAAATTAAAATCATTGACATAAAAACGGTCGTATTTTTTACCACCTTTAAAGTTATATATTTTAATGCAGAAGACAACATTATCATTCCACAAGACCATAAAGGCATGCCATATCGAAAACCGAGTTCATTTGACCAAGTTATGGGCTTTTAAAGATGGAAAAAAGGCCCATTTCAGTAAACCTTCGCAAAACTAAAATCAATGACAAAAAAACGGTCATATTTATTACTACCTTTAAAGTTATAAATATTAATGCAGACAACAACATTATCATTCCACAAGCCCATAAAGGCATTCCATATCGAAAACCGAGTTCATTTGACCAAGTTATGGGCTTTTAAAGATGGAAAGGAGGCCCGTTTCTGTAAGCCTTCGCAAAATTAAAATCAATGACATAAAAGCGGTCATATTTTTTACCACCTTTAAATTTATATTTATTAATGCAGATAACAACATAATCATTCCACATGCCCATAAAGCTATGCCATATCGAAATCCGAGTTCATTTGAGCAAGTTATGGGCTTTTAAATATGGAAAGGAGGCCCATTTCTGTAAACCTTCGCAAAATTAAAATCAATGACATAAAAAACGGTCATATTTTTTTCAACCTTTAAAGTTATATATTTTAATGCAGATAACAACATAGTCATTCCACAAGCCCATATCGAAATCCGAGTTCATTTGACCAAGTTATGGGCTTTTAAGGATGGAAAGAAGGCCCATTTTAGTAAACCTTCGCAAAACTAAAATCAATGACATAAAAACGGTCATATTTTTTACTACCCTTAAAGTTACATATATTAATTCAGATAGCAACATAATCATTCCACAAGCCCATAAAGGTGTGCCATATCGAAATCCGAGTTCATTTGACCAAGTTATGGGCTTATAAATATGGAAAGGAGGCCCAATTCTGTAAACCTTCGCAAAATTTAAATCAATGACATAAAAACGGTCATGTTTTTTACTACCTTTTAAGTTATATATTTTAATGCCGATAACAACATAATCATTCCACAAGCCCATAAAGGTATTCCATATCGAAAACCGAGTTCATTTGACCAAGTTATGGGCTTTTAAAGATGGAATGAAGGCCCATTTCAGTAAACCTTCGCAAAATTAAAATCAATGAGATAAAAACTGTCATATTTTTTACTACCTTTAAAGTTATATTTATTAATGCAGATAACAACATAATCATTCCACAAGCCCATAAAGCTATGCCATATAGAAATCCAAGTTCATTTGACCAAGATATGGGCTTTTAAAGATCGAAAGAAGGCCCCTTTCTGGAAACCTTCGCAAAATAAAAATCAAAGACATAAAAACGGTCATATTTTTTACCACCCTTTCGCAAAATTAAATTCAATGACATAAAAACGGTCATATTTTTTACTACCTTTAAAGATATATATTTTAATGCAGAAACAACATTATTATTCCACAAGCCCATAAAGGCATGCCATATCGAAATCAGAGTTCATTTGACCAAGTTATGGGCTTTTAAAGATAGAGAGGAGGCCCATTTCTGTAAACCTTCGCAAAATTAAAATCAATGACATAAAAACGGTCATATTTTTTACTACCTTTAAAGTTATATATTTTAATTCAGATAACAACATTATCATTCCACAAGCCCATAAAGGCATGCCATATCGAAAACCGAGTTCATTTGGCCAAGTTATGGGCTTTTAAAGATGGAAAGGAGGCCCGTTTCTGTAAGCCTTCGCAAAATTAAAATCAATGACATAAAAGCGGTCATATTTTTTACTACCTTTAAAGTTATATTTATTAATGCAGATAAAAACATAATCATTCCACATGCCCATAAAGCTATGTCATATCGAAATCCGAGTTCATTTGACCAAGTTATGGGCTTTTAAATATGGAAAGAAGGCCCATTTCTGTAAACCTTCGCAAAATTAAAATCAATGAAATAAAAAGCGGTCATATTTTTTACTACCTTTTAAGTTATATATTTTAATGCAGATAACAACATAATCATTCCACAAGCCCATAAAGGTATGCCATATCGAAAACCGAGTTTATTTGACGAAGTTATGGGCTTTTAAAGATGGAATGAAGGCCCATTTCAGTAAATTTTCGCAAAATTAAAATAAATGACATAAAAACGGTCATATTTTGTACTACCTTTAAAGTTATATCATTTAATGCAGATAGCAACATTATCATTCCACAAGCCCATAAAGGCATGCCATATCGAAATCCGAGCTCATTTGAACAAGTTATGGGCTTTTAAAGATAGAAAGGAGGCCCATTTCTGTAAACCTTCGCAAAATTAAAATCAATGACATAAAAACGGTCATATTTCTTACTTCCTTTAAAGTTATATATTTTAGTGCAGATAACAACATTATCATTCCACAAGCCCATAAAGGCATGCCATATCGAAATCCGAGTTCATTTGACCAAGTTATGGGCTTTTAAAGATGGAAAGAAGGCCCCTTTCTGGAAACCTTCGCAAAATTAAAATCAATGACATAAAAAACGGTCATATTTTTTTCAACCTTTAAAGTTATATATTTTAATGCAGATAACAACATAGTCATTCCACAAGCCCATAAAGGCATGCCATATCGAAAACCGAGTTCATTTTACCAAGTTATGGGCTTATAAATATGGAAAGGAGGCCCAATTCTGTAAACCTTCGCAAAATTTAAATCAATGACATAAAAACGGTCATGTTTTTTACTACCTTTTAAGTTATATATTTTAATGCCGATAACAACATAATCATTCCACAAGCCCATAAAGGTATTCCATATCGAAAACCGAGTTCATTTGACCAAGTTATGGGCTTTTAAAGATGGAATGAAGGCCCATTTCAGTAAACCTTCGCAAAATTAAAATCAATGACATAAAAACTGTCATATTTTTTACTACCTTTAAAGTTATATTTGTTAATGCAGATAACAACATAATCATTCCACAAGCCCATAAAGCTATGGCATATCGAAATCCGAGTTCATTTGACCAAGTTATGGGCTTTTAAAGATGGAAAGAAGGCCACTTTCTGGAAACCTTCGCAAAATTAAAATCAAAGACATAAAAACGGTCATATTTTTTACCACCCTTAAAGTTACATATATTAAAGCAGATAGCAACATAATCATTTCACAATCCCATAAAGGTGTGCAACATCGAAATCCGAGTTCATTTGACAAAGTTATGGGCTTTTAAATATGGAAAAAAAAGCCCATTTCTGTAAACCTTCGCAAAATTAAAATCATTGACATAAAAACGGTCATATTTTTTACCACCTTTAATGTTATATATTTTAATGCAGAAGACAACATTATCATTCCACAAGCCCATAAAGGCATGCCATATCGAAAACCGAGTTCATTTGACCAAGCTATGGGCTTTTAAAGATGGAATGAAGGCCCATTTCAGTAAACCTTCGCAAAATTAAAATCAATGACATAAAAACTGTCATATTTTTTTCTACCTTTAAAGTTATATTTGTTAATGCAGATAACAACATAATCATTCCACAAGCCCATAAAGCTATGGCATATCGAAATCCGAGTTCATTTGACCAAGTTATGGGCTTTTAAAGATGGAAAGAAGGCCACTTTCTGGAAACCTGCGCAAAATTAAAATCAAAGACATAAAAACGGTCATATTTTTTACCACCCTTAAAGTTACATATATTAAAGCAGATAGCAACATAATCATTTCACAATCCCATAAAGGTGTGCAACATCGAAATCCGAGTTCATTTGACAAAGTTATGGGCTTTTAAATATGGAAAAAAAAGCCCATTTCTGTAAACCTTCGCAAAATTAAAATCATTGACATAAAAACGGTCATATTTTTTACCACCTTTAATGTTATATATTTTAATGCAGAAGACAACATTATCATTCCACAAGCCCATAAAGGCATGCCATATCGAAAACCGAGTTCATTTGACCAAGCTATGGGCTTTTAAAGATGGAATGAAGGCCCATTTCAGTAAACCTTCGCAAAATTAAAATCAATGACATTAAAACTGTCATATTTTTTACTACCTTTAAAGTTATATTTGTTAATGCAGATAACAACATAATCATTCCACAAGCCCATAAAGCTATGCCATATCGAAATCCGAGTTCATTTGACCAAGTTATGGGCTTTTAAAGATGGAAAGAAGGCCACTTTCTGGAAACCTTCGCAAAATTAAAATCAAAGACATAAAAACGGTCATATTTTTTACCACCCTTAAAGTTACATATATTAAAGCAGATAGCAACATAATCATTTCACAATCCCATAAAGGTGTGCAACATCGAAATCCGAGTTCATTTGACAAAGTTATGGGCTTTTAAATATGGAAAAAAAAGCCCATTTCTGTAAACCTTCGCAAAATTAAAATCATTGACATAAAAACGGTCATATTTTTTACCACCTTTAATGTTATATATTTTAATGCAGAAGACAACATTATCATTCCACAAGCCCATAAAGGCATGCCATATCGAAAACCGAGTTCATTTGACCAAGCTATGGGCTTTTAAAGATGGAAAGGAGGCCCATTTCTGGAAACCTTCGCCAAATTAAAATCAATGACATAAAAGCGGTCATTTTTTTTACAACCTTTAAAGTTATATTTATTAATGCAGATAACAACATAATCATTCCACATGCCCATAAAGCTATGCCATGTCGAAATCCGAGTTAATTTGACCAAGTTATGGGCTTTTAAATATGGAAAGAAAGCCCATTTCTGTAAACCTTCGCAAAATTAAAATCATTGACATAAAAACGGTCATATTTTTTACTACATTTTAAGTTATATATTTAAATGCAGATAACAACATAATCATTCTACAAGCCCATAAAGGTATGCCATATCGAAAACCGAGTTTATTTGACGAAGTTATGGGCTTTTAAAGATGGAATGAAGGCCCATTTCAGTAAACCTTCGCAAAATTAAAATCAATGACATAAAAACGGTCATATTTCTTACTACCTTTAAAGTTATATTTATTAATGCAGATAACAACATAATCATTCCACATGCCCATAAAGCTATGCCATATCGAAATCCGAGTTCATTTGACCAAGTTATGGGCTTTTAAATATGGAAAGAAAGCCCATTTCTGTAAACCTTCGCAAAATTAAAATCATTGACATAAAAACGGTCATATTTTTTACTACCTTTTAAGTTATATATTTAAATGCAGATAACAACATAATCATTCTACAAGCCCATAAAGGTATGCCATATCGAAAACCGAGTTTATTTGACGAAGTTATGGGCTTTTAAAGATGGAATAAAGGCCCATTTCAGTAAATTTTCGCAAAATTAAAATAAATGACATAAAAACGGTCATATTTTTTACTACCTTTAAAGTTATATATTTTAATGCAGATAGCAACATTATCATTCCACAAGCCCATAAAGGCATGCCATATCGAAATCCGAGCTCATTTGAACAAGTTATGGGCTTTTAAAGATAGAAAGGAGGCCCATTTCTGTAAACCTTCGCAAATAAAATCAAAGACATAAAAACGGTCATATTTTTTAACACCCTTAAAGTTACATATATTAATGCAGATAGCAACATAATCATTTCACAATCCCTTAAAGATGTGTAACATCGAAATCCGAGTTCATTTGACAAAGTTATGGGCTTTTAAATATGAAAAAAAGGCCATTTCTGTAAACCTTCGCAAAATTAAAATCATTGACATAAAAACGGTCATATTTTTTACCACCTTTAAAGTTATATATTTTAATGCAGAAGACAACATTATCATTCCACAAGACCATAAAGGCATGCCATATCGAAAACCGAGTTCATTTGACCAAGTTATGGGCTTTTAAAGATGGAAAGGAGGCCCATTTCTGGAAACCTTCGCAAAATTAAAATCAATGACATAATTTTATTATTATTGTTGAACGTTGATGCACTAAGAGCAGTACAAACAAGTGGCCCAAACGACACCAAGCACGTGCTTGTTACGCGCGGGCCCATTTTTATTTCGGGCAAATACGGTTCGCGAGGAAGGTACATAGAACAAATAAAGACAGGTCAAAACATAGATCAACAAGATTAAAGCAAATGAGCTAAGATTTTAGTTTTTAGTACAGGGATAGAAGTTGAGGAACAAATTAAATGATACAGGTTGTTATAATTATTAGAAAGAACGCGAAAGGGCTCATGCTGACTAAAATTAGATGAACATCGTGGCAAGTTAATAGGATGGTAGTTTCGCATTAGTCTAACAGGAACATTGAAACTTAGGCGGCTTACCAAATCTACAGAATCAATATCGCCTCTGATAAGATTATTCATAAAAATAGTACCAAGCATAATTCTACGGCTTACTAGAGTAGGCAAATTAATTAATAGCAATCTACTCGAGTAAGAAGGCAACCTGACGTTTTGATCCCAGTTCAAACCACGTAAGGCAAAAAGAAGAAATTGTTTCTGTACGGACTCTATACGGTCAATGTGCACTTGATACTGAGGACTCCAAACGGAAGAACAGTATTCTAAATTAGGTCGGACAAGTGAGGTAAATAATAATTTGGTAGTGTATGGATCATCAAATTCTTTAGACCAACGCTTTATAAACCCAAGAACACTCATAGCTTTATTTACAGTAGAGGTTATGTGGGAGTCAAATTTAAGTTTAGGATCTAGGAGAACACCTAAATCGTTTACTGAGTATATTCGGTCCAAGGACATGTTCTGAAGAGAGTAACTCATGAACGTTGGCGTACCCCTATAAAAAGTCATAACGTTGCATTTAAGATAGTTTAAATTCAAAAGGTTGTACTGACACCATTCCTGGAATCTATTTAAGTCTGACTGCAAGCAGAAACCAGATTCAATGTTATTATATGAAAAACAAAGCTTAACATCATCAGCATACATTAGTACACGAGAGTGATTTACGATAGAAGGAAGATCATTTATAAACAGAGTAAACAGCAAAGGGCCTAAATGACTGCCCTGAGGCACTCCAGATGTCACGTTGATCATCTTGGAAACAGCGTTTTTGAATAAAACCCTCTGAGATCTACCATTCAAATAACTTGAAATCCAAGTTAACAGATTATTCGGAAACCCAAGCAGATCTAATTTGAATAAAAGAAGAGAGTGGTTAACAGAGTCAAAGGCTTTACTAAAATCTGTATATATAACGTCCGTCTGTAATTTTTTGTTAAATCCATCTAGTACAAAAGATGTCAATTCGAGCAGGTTAGTGGTGGTCGATCTACGCTTAACAAAACCATGTTGACACGGCGATATTAAAGAGGATCACAAATGTTGCAACTGAGAGGTAATAATGCGTTCAAATGTTTTAGGAATTGCAGACAATTTGGAGATTCCTCTATAGTTCTGAGCATTAACCTTCGCACCCTTTTTGTGGAGTGGAATAATAAAAGAATCTTTCCAGATAGTAGGAAAAACAGATGATGAGATAGACAAATTAAAAAGTTTAAGAATGGGTTTACAAATAGTTCGGGCACAAAACTTAAGAACACACCCAGGGAGTCCATCTGGCCCCGGAGAATAGGTTGGCGTTATAGTTTCTAAATCCCTTAAGAGAGAACTCTCGGTGATTACAGGAGAAAAAATACAATTTGCCCTGTTTAAGTGATTAGGGTAGCTAGAATTAGACCATGAAACAGAACTATAAGTAGATTGGAAGAATTCAGCAAATAAATCTGCAATTTCGGGATCCGTAGATGCCTCAATAGAGTTTAATCGTACGGATGATGGCAATGCTGAAGACTTTCGCTTAGCATTGACAAAGTTATAAAATTTCCTCGGATCCTTTGAAAATTCAAATTTACATTGGTTCAAATACATGGAATAGCAATGAGTGTTAAGTACATTAAAATTAGTACGAGCCACCACATATCTTGAAAAATCGGATGGCCTACCCGACTTTTTGTACTTTTTATAGAAGTTTGTTTTTAGGTTTCTAAGTCTTTGCAACTGATTGGTAAACAAAGGTGGCCTGTCTAACTTAGGAGGAAAACTGTCAGGAACACATTCACTGAAAAAAGAGTTTAGGACACTATAAAATAGTTCCGTAGCACTTTCAATATCCAAGCAATTATATAAATTTGTCCAGTTATATTGTGAAATCAAGTTGTTGAGTTTACTAAAGTCACATTTACGAAAGCATCTACATTTATTTGGAGAAAGTGAAGGAGAGAGGGTATCAACGCTGGGAAGACAAATTGTAAGTTCTAATGTGGGATGATACTGGTCTTCAGGCACAACTAGTGGGTCAATTCTAGATACAGTGACTTCAGACGGATCTAAAACAAATACTAGATCTAATTGTCTGTTTAGTGAATTACGTATAAAGCTAACTTGCTGTAATGATAATTCTAACAGACCGGCAACGAAGTCATGGTCAGATAAAGGGGTAGAGACAAGTGAGTCAGTGGAAAGGGACCAAGAAATGTCAGGGAGATTGAAATCACCCAAAACAATTAAAAGATCCCTTTCGGAAATATAAGATAAAACAGTTTTTATTGCAGACGAATGTTGCTCATAAATTGTTAAGTCGGATCCAGGTGGAATATAAGAACAAGTTACATAAATAGAAAAAGATTTCAAAGAAACTTTAACACCAACGAATTCTATGTCATTGGGATTAAGAAAGTATATTCTCTCCGATGATAAAGTAGAGGTAACGGCAACCAGCACCCCACCCCCCCTACGAGGAGAGCGATCAGTTCTATACGTATTAAAATTTTTAGACAGAACTTCGGAGTCTGATATCTCCGGTTTCAGCCAAGTCTCAGTAAAGGCCAGAATGTCTTCAGAAAAGGCAGAGGAGTCAGCATAAAGCTTAGGTAGTTTCATATTGAGTCCCCTAACATTTTGATAGGCCAAAAATAAGCTGCTCAGTTTTTTGGCGCAGGTACAGTCGTGGAAGGCCTATTATTAGTTCTCCGTCTGTTTGGAACAAATTCTTTAATGACCAATTCATCATTAAGCCAAAAACTTTTAGAATTTAGTACATTAAATACTTCCGGAGGAGCAGATATTTTAAATGAAGATATCATACGAACATATGGAAATTTAAACTCCTCCACTGTGATGTTTTGAGATGGGAATTCCTGTTGTATAAATTCCAAAACATCTGCAGATGTGGTTTCAGGTGTTAAACGAGACACAAATAATTGCTTCCTATATGGAACAACCGAGAGGCTCTTTCTTCCACCGTTTGCAATCTGAACATCGTTCGTCTGATTACCAAGACTAGGGACTCCTATAGAGCTAACTTCACCAGTAGGCACAGAAAGCTGCATAGGGTTTGACCCCTTAGTCTGACTAGCAGAAACAGGGACTCCTCCAGAGCTTTTGGTACCTATGGGTACTGCTGTCAGAGAAACTTTAGGTCCCCCAGACCCAGTAGATGCCGACATAGCTGCCGTTACCGATCGGGTACAAATATTTGGAGCTAAGTTGGGATTTGGAACTGATGCCTTTACGGGAGCAGATTTTGAAAGAGCGGTCTTTTTGCGTTTAGGTGACCCTACTGACATTTTTTTATTATCAAGGTCCGCCTTAAACTCTTTAAAATCAGCAACTACGCTCATAAGCTTATCAAAAAGTTTCATAAAACGATCATTGGTCAGCGCAACATAGCCATCCAAATCACGGTCTATTTCAACGCAAGAGGCACAAGTCCACGAAAAACCAACACGCAGATCAATAAAACCTTTTACTCTGCCAACAAGTCCAGTACATTTTGGATGAATGACTGTATTGCAGAGACGACAATAAATAAAAACATCATTAGGTGACGATCCAAACTCACAATCTTTCTTGGAACAAAAAAGAGCCATTTTTACGTATTTAAATTTAAGAAAAAAAGTTGTTTATAAAACCAAAGTATCAAAAGAATTATAAATACCTCACTTAATTTGACACTGGGATCAAACAATAAAAATGTAGACACACAAAAACACAAAAGTATAATAGCGCGAAGAGACTGCGAAAGCGAGAGAGCGCGACAGAGTGGCTGTCGACTGAGCGTGGCTTGCGAAACACAAACAAAATATACACGACAACAGTTGCGACGACAAGAAACGGGAGAGAGATTACAAGAGAGAGAGATTACAGATTATGGGAAACAACAACAAAAGCTATTGAAACAAATGCACCGCAGCTTACAGAAGTTACAATAACAAAATGCACAGGTTAAAAACAGAGTTAGGTTTTGTTAAAATTGCTACAATAAAATAGACAATTAAACGATTAGACGATTTAAAACACAAGCACGGCTGGTTATGTTGGACTAAGACACAAATCAAGGCACCAGTAACACAGATATTAATGACAAATTGACAAAAATCACAGAGCACAAGATAAACACAACCGGTCACAAGCGACGCTAAATCGAACGGACATATTTTTAACTACCTTCAAAGTTATATATTTTAATGCAGATAACAACATTATCATAATGCAGATAACAACATAATCATTCCACATGCCCATAAAGCTATGCCATATCGAAATGCGAGCTCATTTGAACAAGTTATGGGCTTTTAAAGATAGAAAGGAGGCCCATTTCTGTAAACCTTCGCAAAATTAAAATCAATGTCATACTTTTTACTTCCTTTAAAGTCATATATTTTAATGCAGATAACAACATTATCATTCCACAAGCCCATAAAGGCATGCCATATCGAAATCCGAGTTCATTTGACCAAGTTATGGGCTTTTAAAGATGGAAAGAAGGCCCATTTCAGTAAACCTTCGCAAAATTAAAATCAATGACATAAAAGCGGTCATATTTTTTACTACCTTTAAAGTTATATTTATTAATGCAGATAAAAACATAATCATTCCACATGCCCATAAAGCTATGTCATATCGAAATCCGAAAACATTTGACCAAGTTATGGGCTTTTAAATATGGAAAGAAAGCCCATTTCTGTAAACCTTCGCAAAATTAAAATCAATGAAATAAAAAGCGGTCATATTTTTTACTACCTTTTAAGTTATATATTTTAATGCAGATAACAACATAATCATTCCACAAGCCCATAAAGGTATGCCATATCGAAAACCAAGTTTATTTGACGAAGTTATGGGCTTTTAAAGATGGAATGAAGTCCCATTTCAGTAAACCTTCGCAAAATTAAAATCAATGACATAAAAACGGTCATATTTTTTACTACCTTTAAAGTTATATATTTTAATGCAGATAGCAACATTATCATTCCACAAACCCATAAAGGCATGACATATCGAAATCCGAGCTCATTTGAACAAGTTATGGGCTTTTAAAGATAGAAAGGAGGCCCATTTCTGTAAACCTTCGCAAAATTAAAATCAATGACATAAAAACGGTCATATTTCTTACTTCCTTTAAAGTTATATATTTTAATGCAGATAACAACATTATCATTCCACAAGCCCATAAAGGCATGCCATATAGAAATCCGAGTTCATTTGACCAAGATATGGGCTTTTAAAGATGGAAAGAAGGCCCATTTCAGTAAACCTTCGCAACTAAAATCAAAGACATAAAAACGGTCATATTTTTTACCACCCTTAAAGTTACATATATTAAAGCAGATAGCAACATAATCATTTCACAATCCCATAAAGGTGTGCAACATCGAAATCCGAGTTCATTTGACAAAGTTATGGGCTTTTAAATATGGAAAAAAAAGCCCATTTCTGTAAACCTTCGCAAAATTAAAATCATTGACATAAAAACGGTCATATTTTTTACCACCTTTAAAGTTATATATTTTAATGCAGAAGACAACATTATCATTCCACAAGCCCATAAAGGCATGCCATATCGAAAACCGAGTTCATTTGACCAAGTTATGGGCTTTTAAAGATGGAAAGGAGGCCCATTTCTGGAAACCTTCGCCAAATTAAAATCAATGACATAAAAACGGTCATATTTTTTACTACCTTTAAAGTTATATATTTTAATGCAGAAAACAACATTATCATTCCACAAGCCCATAAAGGCCTTCCATATCGAAAACCGAGTTCATTTGACCAAGTTATGGGCTTTTAAGGATGGAAAGGAGGCCCCTTTCTGGAAACCTTCGCAAAATTAAATTCAATGACATGAAAACGGACATATTTTTTACTACCTTGAAAGTTATATATTTTAATGCAGAAACAACATTATCATTCCACAAGCCCATAAGGGCATGCCATATCGAAATCAGAGTTCATTTGACCAAGTTATGGGCTTTTAAAGATAGAGAGGAGGCCCATTTCTGTAAACCTTCGCAAAATTAAAATCAATGACATAAAAACGGTCATATTTTTTACAACCTTTAAAGTCATATATTTTAATTCAGATAACAACATTATCATTCCACAAGCCCATAAAGGAATGCCATATCGAAAACCGAGTTCATTTGACCAAGTTATGGGCTTTTAAAGATGGAAAGGAGGCCCGTTTCTGTAAGCCTTCGCAAAATTAAAATCAATGACATAAAAGCGGTCATATTTTTTACTACCTTTAAAGTTATATTTATTAATGCAGATAACAAAATAATCATTCCACATGCCCATTAAGCTATGCCATATCGAAATCCGAGTTCATTTGACCAAGCTATGGGCTTTTACATATGGAAAGGGGCCCATTTTTTGTAAACCTTCGCAAAACTAAAATCAATGACATAAAAAACGGTCATATTTTTTACTACCTTTAAAGTTATATATTTTAATGCATAAACAACATTATCATTCCACAAGCCCATAAATGTATACCATATCGAAAACCGAGTTCATTTGAACAAGTTATGGGCTTTTAATGATAGAAAGGAGGCCCATTTCTGTAAACCTTCGAAAACTTAAAATCAATGACATAAAAACGGTCATATTTTTTACTACCTTTAAAGTTATATATTTTAGTGCAGAAAACAACATTATCATTCCACAAGCCCATAAAGGCATTCCATATCGAAAACCGAGTTCATTTGACCAAGTTATGGGCTTTTAAAGATGGAAAGGAGGCCCGTTTCTGTAAGCCTTCGCAAAATTAAAATCAATGACATAAAAGCGGTCATATTTTTTACTACCTTTAAATTTATATTTATTAATGCAGATAACAACATAATCATTCCACATGCCCATAAAGCTATGCCATATCGAAATCCGAGTTCATTTGACCAAGTTATGGGCTTTTAAATATGGAAAGGAGGCCCATTTCTGTAAACCTTCGCAAAATTAAAATCAATGACATAAAAAACGGTCATATTTTTTTCAACCTTTAAAGTTATATATTTTAATGCAGATAACAACATAGTCATTCCACAAGCCCATATCGAAGTCCGAGTTCATTTGACCAAGTTATGGGCTTTTAAGGATGGAAAGAAGGCCCATTTTAGTAAACCTTCGCAAAACTAAAATCAATGACATAAAAACGGTCATATTTTTTTTACTACCCTTAAAGTTACATATATTATTGCAGATAGCAACCTAATCATTCCACAAGCCCATAAAGGTGTGCCATATCGAAATCCGAGTTCATTTGACCAAGTTATGGGCTTATAAATATGGAAAGGAGGCCCAATTCTGTAAACCTTCGCAAAATTTAAATAAAATTATTTAAAAAAAACGGTCATGTTTTTTACTACCTTTTAAGTTATATATTTTAATGCCGATAACAACATAATCATTCCACAAGCCCATAAAGGTATTCCATATCGAAAACCGAGTTCATTTGACCAAGTTATGGGCATTTAAAGATGGAATGAAGGCCCATTTCAGTAAACCTTCGCAAAATTAAAATCAATGACATAAAAACTGTCATATTTTTTACTACCTTTAAAGCTATATTTATTAATGCAGATAACAACATAATCATTCCACAAGCCCATAAAGGCATTCCATATCGAAATCCGAGCTCATTTGAACAAGTTATGGGCTTTTAAAGATAGAGAGGAGGCCCATTTCTGTAAACCTTCGCAAAATTAAAATCAATGACATAAAAACGGTCATATTTTTTATAACCTTTAAAGTCATATATTTTAATTCAGATAACAACATTATCATTCCACAAGCCCATAAAGGAATGCCATATCGAAAACCGAGTTCATTTGACCAAGTTATGGGCTTTTAAAGATGGAAAGGAGGCCCGTTTCTGTAAGCCTTCGCAAAATTAAAATCAATGACATAAAAGCGGTCATATTTTTTACTACCTTTAAAGTTATATTTATTAATGCAGATAACAAAATAATCATTCCACATGCCCATTAAGCTATGCCATATCGAAATCCGAGTTCATTTGACCAAGCTATGGGCTTTTACATATGGAAAGGGGCCCATTTTTTGTAAACCTTCGCAAAACTAAAATCAATGACATAAAAAACGGTCATATTTTTTACTACCTTTAAAGTTATATATTTTAATGCATAAACAACATTATCATTCCACAAGCCCATAAATGTATACCATATCGAAAACCGAGTTCATTTGAACAAGTTATGGGCTTTTAATGATAGAAAGGAGGCCCATTTCTGTAAACCTTCGAAAAATTAAAATCAATGACATAAAAACGGTCATATTTTTTACTACCTTTAAAGTTATATATTTTAGTGCAGAAAACAACATTATCATTCCACAAGCCCATAAAGGCATTCCATATCGAAAACCGAGTTCATTTGACCAAGTTATGGGCTTTTAAAGATGGAAAGGAGGCCCGTTTCTGTAAGCCTTCGCAAAATTAAAATCAATGACATAAAAGCGGTCATATTTTTTACTACCTTTAAATTTATATTTATTAATGCAGATAACAACATAATCATTCCACATGCCCATAAAGCTATGCCATATCGAAATCCGAGTTCATTTGACCAAGTTATGGGCTTTTAAATATGGAAAGGAGGCCCATTTCTGTAAACCTTCGCAAAATTAAAATCATTGACATAAAAACGGTCATATTTTTTACCACCTTTAAAGTTATATATTTTAATGCAGAAGACAACATTATCATTCCACAAGCCCATAAAGGCATGCCATATCGAAAACCGAGTTCATTTGACCAAGTTATGGGCTTTTAAAGATGGAAAGGAGGCCCATTTCTGGAAACCTTCGCCAAATTAAAATCAATGACATAAATACGGTCATATTTTAAACAACATTATCATTCCACAAGCCCATAAATGTATACCATATCGAAAACCGAGTTCATTTGAACAAGTTATGGGCTTTTAATGATAGAAAGGAGGCCCATTTCTGTAAACCTTCGAAAACTTAAAATCAATGACATAAAAACGGTCATATTTTTTACTACCTTTAAAGTTATATATTTTAGTGCAGAAAACAACATTATCATTCCACAAGCCCATAAAGGCATTCCATATCGAAAGCCGAGTTCATTTGACCAAGTTATGGGCTTTTAAAGATGGAAAGGAGGCCCGTTTCTGTAAGCCTTCGCAAAATTAAAATCAATGACATAAAAACGGTCATATTTTTTACAACCTTTAAAGTTATATTTATTAATGCAGATAACAACATAATCATTCCACAAGCCCATAAAGCTATGCCATATCGAAATCCGAGTTCATTTGACCAAGTTATGGGCTCTTAAAGATGGAGAGGAGGCCCATTTCTGTAAACCTTCGCAAAATTAAAATCATTGACATAAAAACGGTCATATTTTTTACCACCTTTAAAGTTATATATTTTAATGCAGAAGACAACATTATCATTCCACAAGCCCATAAAGGCATGCCATATCGAAAACCGAGTTCATTTGACCAAGTTATGGGCTTTTAAAGATGGAAAGGAGGCCCATTTCTGGAAACCTTCGCCAAATTAAAATCAATGACATAAATACGGTCATATTTTAAACAACATTATCATTCCACAAGCCCATAAATGTATACCATATCGAAAACCGAGTTCATTTGAACAAGTTATGGGCTTTTAATGATAGAAAGGAGGCCCATTTCTGTAAACCTTCGAAAACTTAAAATCAATGACATAAAAACGGTCATATTTTTTACTACCTTTAAAGTTATATATTTTAGTGCAGAAAACAACATTATCATTCCACAAGCCCATAAAGGCATTCCATATCGAAAACCGAGTTCATTTGACCAAGTTATGGGCTTTTAAAGATGGAAAGGAGGCCCGTTTCTGTAAGCCTTCGCAAAACTAAAATCAATGACATAAAAACGGTCATATTTATTTTACTACCCTTAAAGTTACATATATTATTGCAGATAGCAACCTAATCATTCCACAAGCCCATAAAGGTGTGCCATATCGAAATCCGAGTTCATTTGACCAAGTTATGGGCTTATAAATATGGAAAGGAGGCCCAATTCTGTAAACCTTCGCAAAATTAAAATCAATGACATAAAAACTGTCATATTTTTTACTACCTTTAAAGTTATATTTATTAATGCAGATAACAACATAATCATTCCACAAGCCCATAAAGCTATGCCATATCGAAATCCGAGTTCATTTGACCAAGTTATGGGCTCTTAAAGATGGAGAGGAGGCCCATTTCTGTAAACCTTCGCAAAATTAAAATCAATGACATAAAAACGGTCATATTTTTTACAACCTTTAAAGTCATATATTTTAATTCAGATAACAACATTATCATTCCACAAGCCCATAAAGGAATGCCATATCGAAAACCGAGTTCATTTGACCAAATTATGGGCTTTTAAAGATGGAAAGGAGGCCCGTTTCTGTAAGCCTTCGCAAAATTAAAATCAATGACATAAAAACGGTCATATTTTTTACAACCTTTAAAGTCATATATTTTAATTCAGATAACAACATTATCATTCCACAAGCCCATAAAGGAATGCCATATCGAAAACCGAGTTAATTTGACCAAGTTATGGGCTTTTAAAGATGGAAAGGAGGCCCGTTTCTGTAAGCCTTCGCAAAATTAAAATCAATGACATAAAAGCGGTCATATTTTTTACTACCTTTAAAGTTATATTTATTAATGCAGATAACAAAATAATCATTCCACATGCCCATTAAGCTATGCCATATCGAAATCCGAGTTCATTTGACCAAGCTATGGGCTTTTACATATGGAAAGGGGCCCATTTTTTGTAAACCTTCGCAAAACTAAAATCAATGACATAAAAAACGGTCATATTTTTTACTACCTTTAAAGTTATATATTTTAGTGCAGAAAACAACATTATCATTCCACAAGCCCATAAAGGCATTCCATATCGAAAACCGAGTTCATTTGACCAAGTTATGGCCTTTTAAAGATGGAAAGGAGGCCCGTTTCTGTAAGCCTTCGCAAAATTAAGATCAATGACATAAAAGCGGTCATATTTTTTACTACCTTTAAATTTATATTTATTAATGCAGATAACAACATAATCATTCCACATGCCCATAAAGCTATGCCATATCGAAATCCGAGTTCATTTGACCAAGTTATGGGCTTTTAAATATGGAAAGGAGGCCCATTTCTGTAAACCTTCGCAAAATTAAAATCAATGATATAAAAAACGGTCATATTTTTTTCAACCTTTAAAGTTATATATTTTAATGCAGATAACAACATAGTCATTCCACAAGCCCATATCGAAGTCCGAGTTCATTTGACCAAGCTATGGGCTTTTAAGGATGGAAAGAAGGCCCATTTTAGTAAACCTTCGCAAAACTAAAATCAATGACATAAAAACGGTCATATTTTTTACTACCCTTAAAGTTACATATATTAATGCAGATAGCAACCTAATCATTCCACAAGCCCATAAAGGTGTGCCATATCGAAATCCGAGTTCATTTGACCAAGTTATGGGCTTATAAATATGGAAAGGAGGCCCAATTCTGTAAACCTTCGCAAAATTTAAATAAAATTATTAAAAAAAAACGGTCATGTTTTTTACTACCTTTTAAGTTATATATTTTAATGCCGATAACAACATAATCATTCCACAAGCCCATAAAGGTATTCCATATCGAAAACCGAGTTCATTTGACCAAGTTATGGGCATTTAAAGATGGAATGAAGGCACATTTCAGTAAACCTTCGCAACATTAAAATCAATGACATAAAAACTGTCATATTTTTTACTACCTTTAAAGTTATATTTATTAATGCAGATAACAACATAATCATTCCACAAGCCCATAAAGCTATGCCATATCGAAATCCGAGTTCATTTGACCAAGTTATGGGCTCTTAAAGATGGAAAAAAGGGCCATTTTCATATTTATTACTACCTTTAAAAATATATATATTAATGTAGATAACAACATAATCATTCCAAAAGCACAAAAAGGTGTGCCATATCGAAATTCGAGTTCATTTGAACAAGTAATGGGCCTTTCAAGATGAAAAGAAAGCCCATTTCTGTAAACTTCGCAAAATTAAAATCATAGACATAAAAACGGTCACATTTTTTAAAACCTTTAAACTTATATATTTTAATACAGATAACAACATAATCATTCCACAAGCCCATAAAGGTATGCCATATCGAAATCCGAGTTCATTTGACCAAGTTATGGGCTTTTAAAGATGGAAAGAAGGCCCATTTCAATAAAACTTCGCAACTAATATCAAAGACATAAAAACGGTCATATTTTTTACTACCCTTAAAGTTACATATATTAATGCAGATAGCAACATAATCATTCCACTAGCCCATAAAGGCATGCCATATCGAAAACCGAGTTCATTTGACCAAGCTATGGGCTTTTAAAGATGGAAAGAAAGCCCATTTCTGTAAACCTTCGCAAAATTAAAATCATTGACATAAAAACGGTCATATTTTTTACTACCTTTAAAGTTATATATTTTAATGCAGAAAACAACATTATCATTCCACAAGCCCATAAAGGCATGCCATATCGAAAACCGAGTTCATTTGACCAAGTTATGGGCTTTTAAAGATGGAAAGGAGGCCCCTTTCTGGAAACCTTCGCAAAATTAAATTCAATGACATAAAAACGGTCATATTTTTTACTACCTTTAAAGATATATATTTTAATGCAGATAACAACGTTATCATTCCACAAGCCCATAAAGGCATTCCATATAGAAATCCGAGCTCATTTGAACAAGTTATGGGCTTTTAAAGATAGAGAGGAGGCCCATTTCTGTAAACCTTCGCAAAATTAAAATCAATGACATAAAAACGGTCATATTTTTTACAACCTTTAAAGTCATATATTTTAATTCAGATAACAACATTATCATTCCACAAGCCCATAAAGGCATGCCATATCGAAAACCGAGTTCATTTGACCAAGTTATGGGCTTTTAAAGATGGAAAGGAGGCCCGTTTCTGTAAGCCTTCGCAAAATTAAAATCAATGACATAAAAGCGGTCATATTTTTTACTACCTTTAAAGTTATATTTATTAATGCAGATAACAAAATAATCATTCCACATGCCCATTAAGCTATGCCATATCGAAATCCGAGTTCATTTGACCAAGCTATGGGCTTTTACATATGGAAAGGGGCCCATTTCTTGTAAACCTTCGCAAAACTAAAATCAATGACATAAAAAACGGTCATATTTTTTACTACCTTTAAAGTCATATATTTTAATGCACAAACAACATTATCATTCCACAAGCCCATAAATGTATACCATATCAACAACCGAGTTCATTTGAACAAGTAATGGGCTTTTGAAGATAGAAAGGAGGCCCATTTCTGTAAACCTTCGAAAAATTAAAATCAATGACATAAAAACGGTCATATTTTTTACTACCTTTAAAGTTGTATATTTTAATGCAGAAACAACATTATCATTCCACAAGCCCATAAAGGCATGCCATATCGAAATCCGAGGTCATTTGAACAAGTTATGGGCTTTTAAAGATAGAAAGGAGGCCCATTTCTGTAAACCTTCGCAAAACTAAAATCAATGACATAAAAAACGGTCATATTTTTTACTACCTTTAAAGTTATATATTTTAGTGCAGAAAACAACATTATCATTCCACAAGCCCATAAAGGCATTCCATATCGAAAACCGAGTTCATTTGACCAAGTTATGGCCTTTTAAAGATGGAAAGGAGGCCCGTTTCTGTAAGCCTTCGCAAAATTAAAATCAATGACATAAAAGCGGTCATATTTTTTACTACCTTTAAAGTTATATATTTTAGTGCAGAAAACAACATTATCATTCCACAAGCCCATAAAGGCATTCCATATCGAAAACCGAGTTCATTTGACCAAGTTATGGCCTTTTAAAGATGGAAAGGAGGCCCGTTTCTGTAAGCCTTCGCAAAATTAAAATCAATGACATAAAAGCGGTCATATTTTTTACTACCTTTAAAGTTATATATTTTAGTGCAGAAAACAACATTATCATTCCACAAGCCCATAAAGGCATGCCATATCGAAAACCGAGTTCATTTGACCAAGTTATGGGCTTTTAAAGATGGAAAGGAGGCCCATTTCTGGAAACCTTCGCCAAATTAAAATCAATGACATAAATACGGTCATATTTTAAACAACATTATCATTCCACAAGCCCATAAATGTATACCATATCGAAAACCGAGTTCATTTGAACAAGTTATGGGCTTTTAATGATAGAAAGGAGGCCCATTTCTGTAAACCTTCGAAAACTTAAAATCAATGACATAAAAACGGTCATATTTTTTACTACCTTTAAAGTTATATATTTTAGTGCAGAAAACAACATTATCATTCCACAAGCCCATAAAGGCATTCCATATCGAAAACCGAGTTCATTTGACCAAGTTATGGGCTTTTAAAGATGGAAAGGAGGCCCGTTTCTGTAAGCCTTCGCAAAACTAAAATCAATGACATAAAAACGGTCATATTTATTTTACTACCCTTAAAGTTACATATATTATTGCAGATAGAAACCTAATCATTCCACAAGCCCATAAAGGTGTGCCATATCGAAATCCGAGTTCATTTGACCAAGTTATGGGCTTATAAATATGGAAAGGAGGCCCAATTCTGTAAACCTTCGCAAAATTAAAATCAATGACATAAAAACTGTCATATTTTTTACTACCTTTAAAGTTATATTTATTAATGCAGATAACAACATAATCATTCCACAAGCCCATAAAGCTATGCCATATCGAAATCCGAGTTCATTTGACCAAGTTATGGGCTCTTAAAGATGGAGAGGAGGCCCATTTCTGTAAACCTTCGCAAAATTAAAATCAATGACATAAAAACGGTCATATTTTTTACAACCTTTAAAGTCATATATTTTAATTCAGATAACAACATTATCATTCCACAAGCCCATAAAGGAATGCCATATCGAAAACCGAGTTCATTTGACCAAGTTATGGGCTTTTAAAGATGGAAAGGAGGCCCGTTTCTGTAAGCCTTCGCAAAATTAAAATCAATGACATAAAAACGGTCATATTTTTTACAACCTTTAAAGTCATATATTTTAATTCAGATAACAACATTATCATTCCACAAGCCCATAAAGGAATGCCATATCGAAAACCGAGTTCATTTGACCAAGTTATGGGCTTTTAAAGATGGAAAGGAGGCCCGTTTCTGTAAGCCTTCGCAAAATTAAAATCAATGACATAAAAGCGGTCATATTTTTTACTACCTTTAAAGTTATATTTATTAATGCAGATAACAAAATAATCATTCCACATGCCCATTAAGCTATGCCATATCGAAATCCGAGTTCATTTGACCAAGCTATGGGCTTTTACATATGGAAAGGGGCCCATTTTTTGTAAACCTTCGCAAAACTAAAATCAATGACATAAAAAACGGTCATATTTTTTACTACCTTTAAAATTATATATTTTAGTGCAGAAAACAACATTATCATTCCACAAGCCCATAAAGGCATTCCATATCGAAAACCGAGTTCATTTGACCAAGTTATGGCCTTTTAAAGATGGAAAGGAGGCCCGTTTCTTTAAGCCTTCGCAAAATTAAAATCAATGACATAAAAGCGGTCATATTTTTTACTACCTTTAAATTTATATTTATTAATGCAGATAACAACATAATCATTCCACATGCCCATAAAGCTATGCCATATCGAAATCCGAGTTCATTTGACCAAGTTATGGGCTTTTAAATATGGAAAGGAGGCCCATTTCTGTAAACCTTCGCAAAATTAAAATCAATGATATAAAAAACGGTCATATTTTTTTCAACCTTTAAAGTTATATATTTTAATGCAGATAACAACATAGTCATTCCACAAGCCCATATCGAAGTCCGAGTTCATTTGACCAAGCTATGGGCTTTTAAGGATGGAAAGAAGGCCCATTTTAGTAAACCTTCGCAAAACTAAAATCAATGACATAAAAACGGACATATTTTTTACTACCCTTAAAGTTACATATATTAATGCAGATAGCAACCTAATCATTCCACAAGCCCATAAAGGTGTGCCATATCGAAATCCGAGTTCATTTGACCAAGTTATGGGCTTATAAATATGGAAAGGAGGCCCAATTCTGTAAACCTTCGCAAAATTTAAATAAAATTATTAAAAAAAAACGGTCATGTTTTTTACTACCTTTTAAGTTATATATTTTAATGCCGATAACAACATAATCATTCCACAAGCCCATAAAGGTATTCCATATCGAAAACCGAGTTCATTTGACCAAGTTATGGGCATTTAAAGATGGAATGAAGGCACATTTCAGTAAACCTTCGCAACATTAAAATCAATGACATAAAAACTGTCATATTTTTTACTACCTTTAAAGTTATATTTATTAATGCAGATAACAACATAATCATTCCACAAGCCCATAAAGCTATGCCATATCGAAATCCGAGTTCATTTGACCAAGTTATGGGCTCTTAAAGATGGAAAAAAGGGCCATTTTCATATTTATTACTACCTTTAAAAATATATATATTAATGTAGATAACAACATAATCATTCCAAAAGCACAAAAAGGTGTGCCATATCGAAATTCGAGTTCATTTGAACAAGTAATGGGCCTTTCAAGATGAAAAGAAAGCCCATTTCTGTAAACTTCGCAAAATTAAAATCATAGACATAAAAACGGCCACATTTTTTAAAACCTTTAAACTTATATATTTTAATACAGATAACAACATAATCATTCCACAAGCCCATAAAGGTATGCCATATCGAAATCCGAGTTCATTTGACCAAGTTATGGGCTTTTAAAGATGGAAAGAAGGCCCATTTCAATAAAACTTCGCAACTAATATCAAAGACATAAAAACGGTCATATTTTTTACTACCCTTAAAGTTACATATATTAATGCAGATAGCAACATAATCATTCCACTAGCCCATAAAGGCATGCCATATCGAAAACCGAGTTCATTTGACCAAGCTATGGGCTTTTAAAGATGGAAAGAAAGCCCATTTCTGTAAACCTTCGCAAAATTAAAATCATTGACATAAAAACGGTCATATTTTTTACTACCTTTAAAGTTATATATTTTAATGCAGAAAACAACATTATCATTCCACAAGCCCATAAAGGCATGCCATATCGAAAACCGAGTTCATTTGACCAAGTTATGGGCTTTTAAAGATGGAAAGGAGGCCCCTTTCTGGAAACCTTCGCAAAATTAAATTCAATGACATAAAAACGGTCATATTTTTTACTACCTTTAAAGATATATATTTTAATGCAGATAACAACGTTATCATTCCACAAGCCCATAAAGGCATTCCATATAGAAATCCGAGCTCATTTGAACAAGTTATGGGCTTTTAAAGATAGAGAGGAGGCCCATTTCTGTAAACCTTCGCAAAATTAAAAACAATGACATAAAAACGGTCATATTTTTTACAACCTTTAAAGTCATATATTTTAATTCAGATAACAACATTATCATTCCACAAGCCCATAAAGGCATGCCATATCGAAAACCGAGTTCATTTGACCAAGTTATGGGCTTTTAAAGATGGAAAGGAGGCCCGTTTCTGTAAGCCTTCGCAAAATTAAAATCAATGACATAAAAGCGGTCATATTTTTTACTACCTTTAAAGTTATATTTATTAATGCAGATAACAAAATAATCATTCCACACGCCCATTAAGCTATGCCATATCGAAATCCGAGTTCATTTGACCAAGCTATGGGCTTTTACATATGGAAAGGGGCCCATTTCTTGTAAACCTTCGCAAAACTAAAATCAATGACATAAAAAACGGTCATATTTTTTACTACCTTTAAAGTCATATATTTTAATGCACAAACAACATTATCATTCCACAAGCCCATAAATGTATACCATATCAACAACCGAGTTCATTTGAACAAGTAATGGGCTTTTGAAGATAGAAAGGAGGCCCATTTCTGTAAACCTTCGAAAAATTAAAATCAATGACATAAAAACGGTCATATTTTTTACTACCTTTAAAGTTATATATTTTAGTGCAGAAAACAACATTATCATTCCACAAGCCCATAAAGGCATTCCATATCGAAAACCGAGTTCATTTGACCAAGTTATGGGCTTTTAAAGATGGAAAGGAGGCCCGTTTCTGTAAGCCTTCGCAAAATTAAAATCAATGACATAAAAGCGGTCATATTTTTTACTACCTTTAAATTTATATTTATTAATGCAGATAACAACATAATCATTCCACATGCCCACAAAGCTATGCCATATCGAAATCCGAGTTCATTTGACCAAGTTATGGGCTTTTAAATATGGAAAGGAGGCCCATTTCTGTAAACCTTCGCAAAATTAAAATCAATGATATAAAAAACGGTCATATTTTTTTCAACCTTTAAAGTTATATATTTTAATGCAGATAACAACATAGTCATTCCACAAGCCCATATCGAAGTCCGAGTTCATTTGACCAAGTTAGGGGCTTTTAAGGATGGAAAGAAGGCCCATTTTAGTAAACCTTCGCAAAACTAAAATCAGTGACATAAAAACGGTCATATTTTTTACTACCCTTAAAGTTACATATATTAATGCAGATAGCAACCTAATCATTCCACAAGCCCATAAAGGTGTGCCATATCGAAATCCGAGTTCATTTGACCAAGTTATGGGCTTATAAATATGGAAAGGAGGCCCAATTCTGTAAACCTTCGCAAAATTTAAATAAAATTATTAAAAAAAAACGGTCATGTTTTTTACTACCTTTTAAGTTATATATTTTAATGCCGATAACAACATAATCATTCCACAAGCCCATAAAGGTATTCCATATCGAAAACCGAGTTCATTTGACCAAGTTATGGGCATTTAAAGATGGAATGAAGGCCCATTTCAGTAAACCTTCGCAAAATTAAAATCAATGACATAAAAACTGTCATATTTTTTACTACCTTTAAAGTTATATTGATTAATGCAGATAACAACACAATCATTCCACAAGCCCATAAAGCTATGCCATATCGAAATCCGAGTTCATTTGACCAAGCTATGGGCTTATAAATATGGAAAGGAGGCCCAATTCTGTAAACCTTCGCAAAATTTAAATAAAATTATTAAAAAAAAACGGTCATGTTTTTTGCTACCTTTTAAGTTATATATTTTAATGCCGATAACAACATAATCATTCCACAAGCCCATAAAGGTATTCCATATCAACAACCGAGTTCATTTGACCAAGTTATGGGCATTTAAAGATGGAATGAAGGCCCATTTCAGTAAACCTTCGCAAAATTAAAATCAATGACATAAAAACTGTCATATTTTTTACTACCTTTAAAGTTATATTTATTAATGCAGATAACAACATAATCATTCCACAAGCCCATAAAGCTATGCCATATCGAAATCCGAGTTCATTTGACCAAGTTATGGGCTTATAAATATGGAAAGGAGGCCCAATTCTGTAAACCTTCGCAAAATTTAAATAAAATTATTAAAAAAAAACGGTCATGTTTTTTGCTACCTTTTAAGTTATATATTTTAATGCCGATAACAACATAATCATTCCACAAGCCCATAAAGGTATTCCATATCGAAAACCGAGTTCATTTGACCAAGTTATGGGCATTTAAAGATGGAATGAAGGTCCATTTCAGTAAACCTTCGCAAAACTAAAATCAATGACATAAAAACGGTCATATTTTTTACTACCCTTAAAGTTACATATATTAATGCAGATAGCAACCTAATCATTCCACAAGCCCATAAAGGTGTGCCATATCGAAATCCGAGTTCATTTGACCAAGTTATGGGCTTATAAATATGGAAAGGAGGCCCAATTCTGTAAACCTTCGCAAAATTTAAATAAAATTATTAAAAAAAAACGGTCATGTTTTTTGCTACCTTTTAAGTTATATATTTTAATGCCGATAACAACATAATCATTCCACAAGCCCATAAAGGTATTCCATATCAACAACCGAGTTCATTTGACCAAGTTATGGGCATTTAAAGATGGAATGAAGGCCCATTTCAGTAAACCTTCGCAAAATTAAAATCAATGACATAAAAACTGTCATATTTTTTACTACCTTTAAAGTTATATTTATTAATGCAGATAACAACATAATCATTCCACAAGCCCATAATGCTATGCCATATCGAAATCCGAGTTCATTTGACCAAGTTATGGGCTCTTAAAGATGGAAAAAAGGGCCATTTTCATATTTATTACTACCTTTAAAAATATATATATTAATGTAGATAACAACATAATCATTCCAAAAGCCCAAAAAGGTGTGCCATATCGAAATTCAAGTTATGGGCCTTTCAAGATGAAAAGAAAGCCCATTTCTGTAAACTTCGCAAAATTAAAATCATAGACATAAAAACGGTCACATTTTTTAAAACCTTTAAACTTATATATTTTAATGCAGATAACAACATAATCATACCACAAGCCCATAAAGGTATGCCATATCGAAATCCGAGTTCATTTGACCAAGTTATGGGCTTTTAAAGATGAAAAGAAGGCCCATTTCAATAAAACTTCGCAACTAAAATCAAAGACATAAAAACGGTCATATTTTTTACTACCCTTAAAGTTACATATATTAATGCAGATAGCAACATAATCATTCCACTAGCCCATAAAGGCATGCCATATCGAAAACCGAGTTCATTTGACCAAGTTATGGGCTTTTAAAGATGGAAAGAAAGCCCATTTCTGTAAACCTTCGCAAAATTAAAATCATTGACATAAAAACGGTCATATTTTTTCTACTTTTAAAGATATATATTTTAATGCAGATAACAACGTTATCATTCCACAAGCCCATAAAGGCATTCCATATCGAAATCCGAGCTCATTTGAACAAGTTATGGGCTTTTAAAGATAGAGAGGAGGCCCATTTCTGTAAACCTTCGCAAAATTAAAATCAATGACATAAAAACGGTCATATTTTTTACAACCTTTAAAGTCATATATTTTAATTCAGATAACAACATTATCATTCCACAAGCCCATAAAGGCATGCCATATCGAAAACCGAGTTCATTTGACCAAGTTATGGGCTTTTAAAGATGGAAAGGAGGCCCGTTTCTGTAAGCCTTCGCAAAATTAAAATCAATGACATAAAAGCGGTCATATTTTTTACTACCTTTAAAGTTATATTTATTAATGCAGATAACAAAATAATCAGTCCACATGCCCATTAAGCTATGCCATATCGAAATCCGAGTTCATTTGACCAAGCTATGGGCTTTTACATATGGAAAGGGGCCCATTTTTTGTAAACCTTCGCAAAACTAAAATCAATGACATAAAAAACGGTCATATATTTTACTACCTTTAAAGTTATATATTTTAATGCACAAACAACATTATCATTCCACAAGCCCATAAAGGCATTCCATATCGAAAACCGAGTTCATTTGACCAAGTTATGGGCTTTTAAAGATGGAAAGGAGGCCCGTTTCTGTAAGCCTTCGCAAAATTAAAATCAATGACATAAAAGCGGTCATATTTTTTACTACCTTTAAATTTATATTTATTAATGCAGATAACAACATAATCATTCCACATGCCCACAAAGCTATGCCATATCGAAATCCGAGTTCATTTGACCAAGTTATGGGCTTTTAAATATGGAAAGGAGGCCCATTTCTGTAAACCTTCGCAAAATTAAAATCAATGATATAAAAAACGGTCATATTTTTTTCAACCTTTAAAGTTATATATTTTAATGCAGATAACAACATAGTCATTCCACAAGCCCATATCGAAGTCCGAGTTGATTTGACCAAGTTATGGGCTTTTAAGGATGGAAAGAAGGCCCATTTTAGTAAACCTTCGCAAAACTAAAATCAATGACATAAAAACGGTCATATTTTTTGATACCCTTAAAGTTACATATATTAATGCAGATAGCAACATTATCATTCCACAAGCCCATAAAGGTGTGCCATATCGAAATCCGAGTTCATTTGACCAAGTTATGGGCTCTTAAAGATGGAAAAAAGGTCCATTTTCATATTTATTACTACCTTTAAAAATATATATATTAATGTAGATAACAACATAATCATTCCAAAAGCCCAAAAAGGTGTGCCATATCGAAATTCGAGTTCATTTGAACAAGTTATGGGCCTTTCAAGATGAAAAGAAAGTCCATTTCTGTAAACTTCGCAAAATTAAAATCATTGACATAAAAACGGTCACATTTTTTAAAACCTTTAAACTTATATATTTTAATGCAGATAACAACATAATCATTCCACAAGCCCATAAAAGTATGCCATATCGAAATCCGAGTTCATTTGACCAAGTTATGGGCTTTTAAAGATGGAAAGAAGGCCCATTTCAATAAAACTTCGCAACTAAAATCAAAGACATAAAAACGGTCATATTTTTTACTACCCTTAAAGTTACATATATTAATGCAGATAGCAACATAATCATTCCACTAGCCCATAAAGGCATGCCATATCGAAAACCGAGTTCATTTGACCAAGTTATGGGCTTTTAAAGATGGAAAGAAAGCCCATTTCAGTAAACCTTTGCAAAATTAAAATCAATGACATAAAAACGGTCATATTTTTTACTTCCTTTAAAGTTATATATTTTAATGCAGAAGACAACATTATCATTCCACAAGCCCATAAAGGCATGCCATATCGAAATCCGAGTTCATTTGACCAAGTTATGGGCATTTAAAGATGGAATGAAGGCCCATTTCAGTAAACCTTCGCAAAATTAAAATCAATGACATAAAAACTGTCATATTTTTTACTACTTTTAAAGTTATATTTATTAATGCAGATAACAACATAATCATTCCACAAGCCCATAAAGCTATGCCATATCGAAATCCGAGTTCATTTGACCAAGTTATGGGCTCTTAAAGATGGAAAAAAGGTCCATTTTCATATTTATTACTACCTTTAAAAATATATATATTAATGTAGATAACAACATAATCATTCCAAAAGCCCAAAAAGGTGTGCCATATCGAAATTCGAGTTCATTTGAACAAGTTATGGGCCTTTCAAGATGAAAAGAAAGTCCATTTCTGTAAACTTCGCTAAATTAAAATCATTGACATAAAAACGGTCACATTTTTTAAAACCTTTAAACTTATATATTTTAATGCAGATAACAACATAATCATTCCACAAGCCCATAAAAGTATGCCATATCGAAATCCGAGTTCATTTGACCAAGTTATGGGCTTTTAAAGATGGAAAGAAGGCCCATTTCAATAAAACTTCGCAACTAAAATCAAAGACATAAAAACGGTCATATTTTTTACTACCCTTAAAGTTACATATATTAATGCAGATAGCAACATAATCATTCCACTAGCCCATAAAGGCATGCCATATCGAAAACCGAGTTCATTTGACCAAGTTATGGGCTTTTAAAGATGGAAAGAAAGCCCATTTCAGTAAACCTTTGCAAAATTAAAATCAATGACATAAAAACGGTCATATTTTTTACTTCCTTTAAAGTTATATATTTTAATGCAGAAGACAACATTATCATTCCACAAGCCCATAAAGGCATGCCATATCGAAATCCGAGCTCATTTGGACAAGTAATGGGCTTTTAAAGATAGAAAGGAGGCACATTTCTGTAAACCTTCGCAAAATTAAAATCAATGACATAAAAACGGTCATATTTTTTACTTCCTTTAAAGTTATATATTTTAATGCAGATAACAACATTATCATTCCACAAGCCCATAAAGGCATGCCATATCGAAATCCGAGTTCATTTGACCAAGTTATGGGCTTTTAAAGATGGAAAGAAGGCCCATTTTAGTAAACCTTCGCAACTAAAATGAAAGACATAAAAACGGTCATATTTTTTACCACCCTTAAAGTTACATATATTAATGCAGATAGCAACATAATCATTCCACTAGCCCATAAAGGCATGCCATATCGAAAACCGAGTTCATTTGACAAAGTTATGGGCTTTTAAATATGGAAAAAATGCCCTGTTCTGGACTCTTTCGCAAAATTAAATTCAATGACATAAAAACGGTCATATTTTTTACTACCTTTAAAGTTATATATTTTAATGCAGAAACAACATTATTATTCCACAAGCTCATAAAGGCATGCCATATCGAAATCAGAGTTCATTTGACCAAGTTATGGGCTTTTAAAGATAGAGAGGAGTCCCATTTCTGTAAACCTTCGCAAAATTAAAATCAATGACATAAAAACGGCCATAAAGCTATGTCATATCGAAATCCGAGTTCATTTGACCAAGTTATGGGCTTTTAAATATGGAAAGAAGGCCCATTTCTGTAAACCTTCACAAAATTAAAATCAATGAAATAAAAAGCGGTCATATTTTTTACTACCTTTTAAGTTATATATTTTAATGCAGATAACAACATAATCATTCCACAAGCCCATAAAGGCATGCCATATCGAAAACCGATTTCATTTGGCCAAGTTATAGGCTTTTAAAGATGGAAAGGAGGCCCGTTTCTGTAAGCCTTCGCAAAATTAAAATCAATGACATAAAAGCGGTCATATTTTTTACTACCTTTAAAGTTATATTTATTAATGCAGATAAAAACATAATCATTCCACATGCCCATAAAGCTATGTCATATCGAAATCCGAGTTCATTTGACCAAGTTATGGGCTTTTAAATATGGAAAGAAGGCCCATTTCAGTAAACCTTCGCAAAATTAAAATAAATGACATAAAAACGGTCATATTTTTTACTACCTTTAAAGTTATATATTTTAATGCAGATAGCAACATTATCATTCCACAAGCCCATAAAGGCATGCCATATCGAAATCCGAGCTCATTTGAACAAGTTATGGGCTTTTAAAGATAGAAAGGAGGCCCATTTCTGTAAACCTTCGCAAAATTAAAATCAATGACAAAAAAACGGTCATATTTCTTACTTCCTTTAAAGTTATACATTTTAGTGCAGATAACAACATTATCATTCCACAAGCCCATAAAGGCATGCCATATCGAAAACCGAGTTCATTTGACCAAGTTATGGGCTTTTAAAGATGGAAAGAAGGCCCCTTTCTGGAAACCTTCGCAAAATTAAAATCAATGACATAAAAACGGTCATATTTTTTACTACCCTTAAAGTTACATATATTAATTCAGATAGCAACATAATCATTCCACAAGCCCATAAAGGTGTGCCATATCGAAATCCGAGTTCATTTGACCAAGTTATGGGCTTATAAATATGGAAAGGAGGCCCAATTCTGTAAACCTTCGCAAAATTTAAATCAATGACATAAAAACGGTCATGTTTTTTACTACCTTTTAAGTTATATATTTTAATGCCGATAACAACATAATCATTCCACAAGCCCATAAAGGTATTCCATATCGAAAACCGAGTTCATTTGACCAAGTTATGGGCTTTTAAAGATGGAATGAAGGCCCATTTCAGTAAACCTTCGCAAAATTAAAATCAATGACATAAAAACTGTCATATTTTTTACTACCTTTAAAGTTATATTTATTAATGCAGATAACAACATAATCATTCCACAAGCCCATAAAGCTATGCCATATTGAAATCCGAGTTCATTTGACCAAGTTATGGGCTTTTAAAGATGGAAAGAAGGCCCCTTTCTGGAAACCTTCGCAAAATAAAAATCAAAGACATAAGAACGGTCATATTTTTTACCACCCTTTCGCAAAATTAAATTCAATGACATAAAAACGGTCATATTTTTTACTACCTTTAAAGTTATATATTTTAATGCAGAAACAACATTATTATTCCACAAGCCCATAAAGGCATGCCATATCGAAATCAGAGTTCATTTGACCAAGTTCTGGGCTTTTAAAGATAGAGAGGAGGCCCATTTCTGTAAACCTTCGCAAAATTAAAATCAATGACATAAAAACGGTCATATTTTTTACTACCTTTAAAGTTATATATTTTAATTCAGATAACAACATTATCATTCCACAAGCCCATAAAGGCATGCCATATCGAAAACCGAGTTCATTTGGCCAAGTTATGGGCTTTTAAAGATGGAAAGGAGGCCCGTTTCTGTAAGCCTTCGCAAAATTAAAATCAATGACATAAAAGCGGTCATATTTTTTACTACCTTTAAAGTTATATTTATTAATGCAGATAAAAACATAATCATTCCACATGCCCATAAAGCTATGTCATATCGAAATCCGAGCTCATTTGACCAAGTTATGGGCTTTTAAATATGGAAAGAAGGCCCATTTCTGTAAACCTTCGCAAAATTAAAATCAATGAAATAAAAAGCGGTCATATTTTTTACTAGCTTTTAAGTTATATATTTTAATGCAGATAACAACATAATCATTCCACAAGCCCATAAAGGTATGCCATATCGAAAACCGAGTTTATTTGACGAAGTTATGGGCTTTTAAAGATGGAATGAAGGCCCATTTCAGTAAACTTTCGCAAAAATAAAATAAATGACATAAAAACGGTCATATTTTTTACTACCTTTAAAGTTATATATATATTAATGCAGATAGCAACATTATCATTCCACAAGCCCATAAAGGCATGCCATATCGAAATCCGAGCTCATTTGACCAAGTTATGGGCTTATAAATATGGAAAGGAGGCCCAATTCTGTAAACCTTCGCAAAATTTAAATCAATGACATAAAAACGGTCATGTTTTTTACTACCTTTTAAGTTATATATTTTAATGCCGATAACAACATAATCATTCCACAAGCCCATAAAGGTATTCCATATCGAAAACCGAGTTCATTTGACCAAGTTATGGGCTTTTAAAGATGGAATGAAGGCCCATTTCAGTAAACCTTCGCAAAATTAAAATCAATGACATAAAAACTGTCATATTTTTTACTACCTTTAAAGTTATATTTATTAATGGAGATAACAACATAATCATTCCACAAGCCCAGAAAGCTATGCCATATCGAAATCCGAGTTCATTTGACCAAGTTATGGGCTTTTAAAGATGGAAAGAAGGCCCCTTTCTGGAAACCTTCGCAAAATAAAAATCAAAGACATAAGAACGGTCATATTTTTTACCACCCTTTCGCAAAATAAAATTCAATGACATAAAAACGGTCATATTTTTTACTACCTTTAAAGTTATATATTTTAATGCAGAAACAACATTATTATTCCACAAGCCCATAGAGGCATGCCATATCGAAATCAGAGTTCATTTGACCAAGTTATGGGCTTTTAAAGATAGAGAGGAGGCCCATTTCTGTAAACCTTCGCAAAATTAAAATCAATGACATAAAAACGGTCATATTTTTTACTACCTTTAAAGTTATATATTTTAATTCAGATAACAACATTATCATTCCACAAGCCCATGAAGGCATGCCATATCGAAAACCGAGTTCATTTGGCCAAGTTATGGGCTTTTAAAGATGGAAAGGAGGCCCGTTTCTGTAAGCCTTCGCAAAATTAAAATCAATGACATAAAAGCGGTCATATTTTTTACTACCTTTAAAGTTATATTTATTAATGCAGATAAAAACATAATCATTCCACATGCCCATAAAGCTATGTCATATCGAAATCCGAGTTCATTTGACCAAGTAATGGGCTTTTAAATATGGAAAGAAGGCCCATTTCTGTAAACCTTCGCAAAATTAAAATCAATGAAATAAAAAGCGGTCATATTTTTTACTACCTTTTAAGTTATATATTTTAATGCAGATAACAACATAATCATTCCACAAGCCCATAAAGGTATGCCATATCGAAAACCGAGTTTATTTGACGAAGTTATGGGCTTTTAAAGATGGAATGAAGGCCCATTTCAGTAAACCTTCGCAAAAATAAAATAAATGACATAAAAACGGTCATATTTTTTACTACCTTTAAAGTTATATATTTTAATGCAGATAGCAACATTATCATTCCACAAGCCCATAAAGGCATGCCATATCGAAATCCGAGCTCATTTGAACAAGTTATGGGCTTTTAAAGATAGAAAGGAGAACCATTTCTGTAAACCTTCGCAAAATTAAAATCAATGAAATAAAAAGCGGTCATATTTTTTACTACCTTTAAAGTTATATATTTTAATGCAGATAGCAACATTATCATTCCACAAGCCCATAAAGGCATGCCATATCGAAATCCGAGTTCATTTGACCAAGTTATGGGCTTTTAAAGATGGAAAGAAGGCCCCTTTCTGGAAACCTTCGCAAAATTAAAATCAATGACATAAAAACGGTCATATTTTTTACAACCTTTAAAGTCATATATTTTAATTCAGATAACAACATTATCATTCCACAAGCCCATAAAGGCATGCCATATCGAAAACCGAGTTCATTTGACCAAGTTATGGGCTTTTAAAGATGGAAAGGAGGCCCGTTTCTGTAAGCCTTCGCAAAATTAAAATCAATGACATAAAAGCGGTCATATTTTTTACTACCTTTAAATTTATATTTATTAATGCAGATAACAACATAATCATTCCACATGCCCATAAAGCTATGCCATTTCGAAATCCGAGTTCATTTGAGCAAGTTATGGGCTTTTAAATATGGAAAGGAGGCCCATTTCTGTAAACCTTTGCAAAATTAAAATCAATGACATAAAAAACGGTCATATTTTTTTCAACCTTTAAAGTTATATATTTTAATGCAGATAACAACATAGTCATTCCACAAGCCCATATCGAAATCCGAGTTCATTTGACCAAGTTATGGGCTTTTAAGGATGGAAAGAGGGCCCATTTTAGTAAACCTTCGCAAAACTAAAATCAATGACATAAAAACGGTCATATTTTTTACTACCCTTAAAGTTACATATATTAATTCAGATAGCAACATAATCATTCCACAAGCCCATAAAGGTGTGCTATATCGAAATCCGAGTTCGTTTGACCAAGTTATGGGCTTATAAATATGGAAAGGAGGCCCAATTCTGTAAACCTTCGCAAAATTTAAATCAATGACATAAAAACGGTCATGTTTTTTACTACCTTTTAAGTTATATTTATTAATGCAGATAAAAACATAATCATTCCACATGCCCATAAAGCTATGTCATATCGAAATCCGAGTTCATTTGACCAAGTTATGGGCCTTTAAAGATGGAATGAAGGCCCATTTCAGTAAACCTTCGCAAAATTAAAATCAATGACATAAAAACTGTCGTATTTTTTACTACCTTTAAAGTTATATATTTTAATGCAGAAACAACATTATTATTCCACAAGCCCATAAAGGCATGCCATTTCGAAATCAGAGTTCATTTGACCAAGTTATGGGCTTTTAAAGATAGAGAGGAGGCCCATTTCTGTAAACCTTCGCAAAATTAAAATCAATGACATAAAAACGGTCATATTTTTTACTACCTTTAAAGTTATATATTTTAATTCAGATAACAACATTATCATTCCACAAGCCCATAAAGGCATGCCATATCGAAAACCGAGTTCATTTGGCCAAGTTATGGGCTTTTAAAGATGGAAAGGAGGCCCGTTTCTGTAAGCCTTCGCAAAATTAAAATCAATGACATAAAAGCGGTCATATTTTTTACTACCTTTAAAGTTATATTTATTAATGCAGATAAAAACATAATCATTCCACATGCCCATAAAGCTATGTCATATCGAAATCCGAGTTCATTTGACCAAGTTATGGGCTTTTAAATATGGAAAGAAGGCCCATTTCTGTAAACCTTCGCAAAATTAAAATCAATGAAATAAAAAGCGGTCATATTTTTTACTACCCTTTAAGTTATATATTTTAATGCAGATAACAACATAATCATTCCACAAGCCCATAAAGGTATGCCATATCGAAAACCGAGTTTATTTGACGAAGTTATGGGCTTTTAAAGATGGAATGAAGGCCCATTTCAGTAAATTTTCGCAAAATTAAAATAAATGACATAAAAACGGTCATATTTTTTACTACCTTTAAAGTTATATATTTTAATGCAGATAGCAACATTATCATTCCACAAGCCCATAAAGGCATGCCATATCGAAATCCGAGCTCATTTGAACAAGTTATGGGCTTTTAAAGATAGAAAGGAGGCCCATTTCTGTAAACCTTCGCAAAATTAAAATCAATGACATAAAAACGGTCATATTTCTTACTTCCTTTAAAGTTATATATTTTAGTGCAGATAACAACATTATCATTCCACAAGCCCATAAAGGCATGCCATATCGAAATCCGAGTTCATTTGACCAAGTTATGGGCTTTTAAAGATGGAAAGAAGGCCCCTTTCTGGAAACCTTCGCAAAATTAAAATCAATGACATAAAAAACGGTCATATATTTTTCAACCTTTAAAGTTATATATTTTAATGCAGATAACAACATAGTCATTCCACAAGCCCATAAAGGCATGCCATATCGAAAACCGAGTTCATTTGACCAAGTTATGGGCTTTTAAGGATGGAGAGAAGGCCCATTTTAGTAAACCTTCGCAAAACTAAAATCAATGACATAAAAACGGTCATATTTTTTACTACCCTTAAAGTTACATATATTAATGCAGATAGCAACATAATCATTCCACAAGCCCATAAAGGTGTGCCATATCGAAATCCGAGTTCATTTGACCAAGTTATGGGCTTATAAATTCTGTAAACTTTCGCAAAATTTAAATCAATGACATAAAAACGGTCATGTTTTTTACTACCTTTTAAGTTATATATTTTAATGCCGATAACAACATAATCATTCCACAAGCCCATAAAGGTATTCCATATCGAAAACCGAGTTCATTTGACCAAGTTATGGGCTTTTAAAGATGGAATGAAGGCCCATTTCAGTAAACCTTCGCAAAATTAAAATCAATGACATAAAAACTGTCATATTTTTTACTACCTTTAAAGTTATATTTATTAATGCAGATAACAACATAATCATTCCACAAGCCCATAAAGCTATGCCATATCGAAATCCGAGTTCATTTGACCAAGTTATGGGCTTTTAAAGATGGAAAGAAGGCCCCTTTCTGGAAACCTTCGCAAAATAAAAATCAAAGACATAAAAACGGTCATATTTTTTACCACCCTTTCGCAAAATTAAATTCAATGACATAAAAACGGTCATATTTTTTACTACCCTTAAAGTTATATATTTTAATGCAGAAACAACATTATTATTCCACAAGCCCATAAAGGCATGCCATATCGAAATCAGAGTTCATTTGACCAAGTTATGGGCTTTTAAAGATAGAGAGGAGGCCCATTTCTGTAAACCTTCGCAAAATTAAAATCAATGACATAAAAACGGTCATATTTTTTACTACCTTTAAAGTTATATATTTTAATTCAGATAACAACATTATCATTCCACAAGCCCATAAAGGCATGCCATATCGAAAACCGAGTTCATTTGGCCAAGTTATGGGCTTTTAAAGATGGAAAGGAGGCCCGTTTCTGTAAGCCTTCGCAAAATTAAAATCAATGACATAAAAGCGGTCATATTTTTTACTACCTTTAAAGTTATATTTATTAATGCAGATAAAAACATAATCATTCCACATGCCCATAAAGCTATGTCATATCGAAATCCGAGTTCATTTGACCAAGTTATGGGCTTTTAAATATGGAAAGAAGGCCCATTTCTGTAAACCTTCGCAAAATTAAAATCAATGAAATAAAAAGCGGTCATATTTTTTACTACCTTTTAAGTTATATATTTTAATGCAGATAACAACATAATCATTCCACAAGCCCATAAAGGTATGCCATATCGAAAACCGAGTTTATTTGACGAAGTTATGGGCTTTTAAAGATGGAATGAAGGCCCATTTCAGTAAATTTTCGCAAAATTAAAATAAATGACATAAAAACGGTCATATTTTTTACTACCTTTAAAGTTATATATTTTAATGCAGATAGCAACATTATCATTCCACAAGCCCATAAAGGCATGCCATATCGAAATCCGAGCTCATTTGAACAAGTTATGGGCTTTTAAAGATAGAAAGGAGGCCCATTTCTGTAAACCTTCGCAAAATTAAAATCAATGACATAAAAACGGTCATATTTCTTACTTCCTTTAAAGTTATATATTTTAGTGCAGATAACAACATTATCATTCCACAAGCCCATAAAGGCATGCCATATCGAAATCCGAGTTCATTTGACCAAGTTATGGGCTTTTAAAGATGGAAAGAAGGCCCCTTTCTGGAAACCTTCGCAAAATTAAAATCAATGACATAAAAAACGGTCATATATTTTTCAACCTTTAAAGTTATATATTTTAATGCAGATAACAACATAGTCATTCCACAAGCCCATAAAGGCATGCCATATCGAAAACCGAGTTCATTTGACCAAGTTATGGGCTTTTAAGGATGGAGAGAAGGCCCATTTTAGTAAACCTTCGCAAAACTAAAATCAATGACATAAAAACGGTCATATTTTTTACTACCCTTAAAGTTACATATATTAATGCAGATAGCAACATAATCATTCCACAAGCCCATAAAGGTGTGCCATATCGAAATCCGAGTTCATTTGACCAAGTTATGGGCTTATAAATTCTGTAAACTTTCGCAAAATTTAAATCAATGACATAAAAACGGTCATGTTTTTTACTACCTTTTAAGTTATATATTTTAATGCCGATAACAACATAATCATTCCACAAGCCCATAAAGGTATTCCATATCGAAAACCGAGTTCATTTGACCAAGTTATGGGCTTTTAAAGATGGAATGAAGGCCCATTTCAGTAAACCTTCGCAAAATTAAAATCAATGACATAAAAACTGTCATATTTTTTACTACCTTTAAAGTTATATTTATTAATGCAGATAACAACATAATCATTCCACAAGCCCATAAAGCTATGCCATATCGAAATCCGAGTTCATTTGACCAAGTTATGGGCTTTTAAAGATGGAAAGAAGGCCCCTTTCTGGAAACCTTCGCAAAATAAAAATCAAAGACATAAAAACGGTCATATTTTTTACCACCCTTTCGCAAAATTAAATTCAATGACATAAAAACGGTCATATTTTTTACTACCCTTAAAGTTATATATTTTAATGCAGAAACAACATTATTATTCCACAAGCCCATAAAGGCATGCCATATCGAAATCAGAGTTCATTTGACCAAGTTATGGGCTTTTAAAGATAGAGAGGAGGCCCATTTCTGTAAACCTTCGCAAAATTAAAATCAATGACATAAAAACGGTCATATTTTTTACTACCTTTAAAGTTATATATTTTAATTCAGATAACAACATTATCATTCCACAAGCCCATAAAGGCATGCCATATCGAAAACCGAGTTCATTTGGCCAAGTTATGGGCTTTTAAAGATGGAAAGGAGGCCCGTTTCTGTAAGCCTTCGCAAAATTAAAATCAATGACATAAAAGCGGTCATATTTTTTACTACCTTTAAAGTTATATTTATTAATGCAGATAAAAACATAATCATTCCACATGCCCATAAAGCTATGTCATATCGAAATCCGAGTTCATTTGACCAAGTTATGGGCTTTTAAATATGGAAAGAAGGCCCATTTCTGTAAACCTTCGCAAAATTAAAATCAATGAAATAAAAAGCGGTCATATTTTTTACTACCTTTTAAGTTATATATTTTAATGCAGATAACAACATAATCATTCCACAAGCCCATAAAGGTATGCCATATCGAAAACCGAGTTTATTTGACGAAGTTATGGGCTTTTAAAGATGGAATGAAGGCCCATTTCAGTAAATTTTCGCAAAATTAAAATAAATGACATAAAAACGGTCATATTTTTTACTACCTTTAAAGTTATATATTCAATGCAGATAGCAACATTATCATTCCACAAGCCCATAAAGGCATGCCATATCGAAATCCGAGCTCATTTGAACAAGTTATGGGCTTTTAAAGATAGAAAGGAGGCCCATTTCTGTAAACCTTCGCAAAATTAAAATCAATGACATAAAAACGGTCATATTTCTTACTTCCTTTAAAGTTATATATTTTAGTGCAGATAACAACATTATCAATCCACAAGCCCATAAAGGCATGCCATATCGAAATCCGAGTTCATTTGACCAAGTTATGGGCTTTTAAAGATGGAAAGAAGGCCCCTTTCTGGAAACCTTCGCAAAATTAAAATCAATGACATAAAAAACGGTCATATTTTTTTCAACCTTTAAAGTTATATATTTTAATGCAGATAACAACATAGTCATTCCACAAGCCCATAAAGGCATGCCATATCAAAAACCGAGTTCATTTGACCAAGTTATGGGCTTTTAAGGATGGAAAGAAGGCCCATTTTAGTAAACCTTCGCAAAACTAAAATCAATGACATAAAAACGGTCATATTTTTTACTACCCTTAAAGTTACATATATTAATGCAGATAGCAACATAATCATTCCACAAGCCCATAAAGGTGTGCCATATCGAAATCCGAGTTCATTTGACCAAGTTATGGGCTTATAAATATGGAAAGGAGGCCCAATTCTGTAAACCTTCGCAAAATTTAAATCAATGACATAAAAACGGTCATGTTTTTTACTACCTTTTAAGTTATATATTTTAATGCCGATAACAACATAATCATTCCACAAGCCCATAAAGGTATTCCATATCGAAAACCGAGTTCATTTGACCAAGTTATGGGCTTTTAAAGATGGAAAGGAGGCCCATTTCAGTAAACCTTCGCAAAATTAAAATCAATGACATAAAAACGGTCATATTTCTTACTACCTTTTAAGTTATATATTTAAATGCAGATAACAACATAATCATTCTACAAGCCCATAAAGGTATGCCATATCGAAAACCGAGTTTATTTGACGAAGTTATGAGCTTTTAAAGATGGAATGAAGGCCCATTTCAGTAAACCTTCGCAAAATTAAAATCAATGACATAAAAACGGTCATATTTTTTACTACCTTTAAAGTTATATATTTTAATTCAGATAACAACATTATCATTCCACAAGCCCATAAAGGCATGCCATATCGAAAACCGAGTTCATTTGGCCAAGTTATGGGCTTATAAATATGGAAAGGAGGCCCAATTCTGTAAACCTTCGCAAAATTAAAATCAATGACATAAAAACTGTCATATTTTTTACTACCTTTAAAGTTATATTTATTAATGCAGATAACAACATAATCATTCCACAAGCCCATAAAGCTATGCCATATCGAAATCCGAGTTCATTTGACCAAGTTATGGGCTTTTAAAGATGGAAAGAAGGCCCCTTTCTGGAAACCTTCGCAAAATTAAAATCAAAGACATAAAAACGGTCATATTTTTTACCACCCTTAAAGTTACATATATTAAAGCAGATAGCAACATAATCATTTCACAATCCCATAAAGGTGTGCAACATCGAAATCCGAGTTCATTTGACAAAGTTATGGGCTTTTAAATATGGAAAAAAAAGCCCATTTCTGTAAACCTTCGCAAAATTAAAATCATTGACATAAAAACGGTCATATTTTTTACCACCTTTAATGTTATATATTTTAATGCAGAAGACAACATTATCATTCCACAAGCCCATAAAGGCATGCCATATCGAAAACCGAGTTCATTTGACCAAGCTATGGGCTTTTAAAGATGGAAAGGAGGCCCATTTCTGGAAACCTTCGCAAAATTAAATTCAATGACATAAAAACGGTCATATTTTTTACTACCTTTAAAGTTATATATTTTAATGCAGAAACAACATTATCATTCCACAAGCCCATAAGGGCATGCCATATCAAAATCAGAGTTCATTTGACCAAGCTATGGGCTTTTAAAGATAGAGAGGAGGCCCATTTCTGTAAACCTTCGCAAAATTAAAATCAATGACATAACAACGGTCATATTTTTTACTACCTTTAAAGTTATACATTTCAATTCAGATAACAACATTATTATTCCACAAGCCCATAAAGGCGTGCCATATCGAAAACCGAGTTCATTTGACCAAGTTATGGGCTTTTAAAGATGGAAAGGAGGCCCATTTCTGTAAACCTTCGCAAAATTAAAATCAATGACATAAAAGCGGTCATTTTTTTTACTACCTTTAAAGTTATATTTATTAATGCAGATAACAACATAATCATTCCACATGCCCATAAAGCTATGCCATATCGAAATCCGAGTTCATTTGACCAAGTTATGGGCTTTTAAATATGGAAAGGAGGCCCATTTCTGTAAACCTTCGCAAAATTAAAATCATTGACATAAAAACGGTCATATTTTTTACTACCTTTTAAGTTATATATTTAAATGCAGATAACAACATAATCATTCTACAAGCCCATAAAGGTATGCCATATCGAAAACCGAGTTTATTTGACGAAGTTATGGGCTTTTAAAGATGGAATGAAGGCCCATTTCAGTAAACCTTCGCAAAATTAAAATCAATGACATAAAAACGGTCATATTTCTTACTACCTTTAAAGTTATATTTATTAATGCAGATAACAACATAATCATTCCACATGCCCATAAAGCTATGCCATATCGAAATCCGAGTTCCTTTGACCAAGTTATGGGCTTTTAAATATGGAAAGAAAGCCCATTTCTGTAAACCTTCGCAAAATTAAAATCATTGACATAAAAACGGTCATATTTTTTACTACCTTTTAAGTTATATATTTAAATGCAGATAACAACATAATCATTCTACAAGCCCATAAAGGTATGCCATATCGAAAACCGAGTTTATTTGACGAAGTTATGAGCTTTTAAAGATGGAATGAAGGCCCATTTCAGTAAACCTTCGCAAAATTAAAATCAATGACATAAAAACGGTCATATTTCTTACTACCTTTAAAGTTATATATTTTAATGCAGATAACAACATTATCATTCCACAAGCCCATAAAGGTATGCCATATCGAAATCCGAGCTCATTTGAACAAGTTATGGGCTTTTAAAGATAGAAAGGAGGCCCATTTCTGTAAGCCTTCGCAAATAAAATCAAAGACATAAAAACGGTCATATTTTTTACCACCCTTAAAGTTACATATATTAATGCAGATAGCAACATAATCATTTCACAATCCCTTAAAGATGTGTAACATCGAAATCCGAGTTCATTTGACAAAGTTATGGGCTTTTAAATATGAAAAAAAAGGCCATTTCTTTAAACCTTCGCAAAATTAAAATCATTGACATAAAAACGGTCTTATTTTTTACCACCTTTAAAGTTATATATTTTAATGCAGAAGACAACATTATCATTCCACAAGACCATAAAGGCATTCCATATCGAAAACCTAGTTCATTTGACCAAGTTATGGGCTTTTAAAGATGGAAAAAAGGCCCATTTCAGTAAACCTTCGCAAAACTAAAATCAATGACAAAAAAACGGTCATATTTATTACTACCTTTAAAGTTATAAATATTAATGCAGACAACAACATTATCATTCCACAAGCCCATAAAGGCATTCCATATCGAAAACCGAGTTCATTTGACCAAGTTATGGGCTTTTAAAGATGGAAAGGAGGCCCGTTTCTGTAAGCCTTCGCAAAATTAAAATCAATGACATAAAAACTGTCATATTTTTTACTACCTTTAAAGTTATTTTTATTAATGCAGATAACAACATAATCATTCCACATGCCCATAAAGCTATGCCATATCGAAATCCGAGTTCATTTGAGCAAGTTATAGGCTTTTAAATATGGAAAGGAGGCCCATTTCTGTAAACCTTCGCAAAATTAAAATCAATGACATAAAAAACGGTCATATTTTTTTCAACCTTTAAAGTTATATATTTTAATGCAGATAACAACATAGTCATTCCACAAGCCCATATCGAAAACCGAGTTTATTTGACGAAGTTATGGGCTTTTAAAGATGGAATGAAGGCCCATTTCAGTAAATTTTCGCAAAATTAAAATAAATGACATAAAAACGGTCATATTTTTTACTACCTTTAAAGTTATATATTTTAATGCAGATAGCAACATTATCATTCCACAAGCCCATAAAGGCATGCCATATCGAAATCCGAGCTCATTTGAACAAGTTATGGGCTTTTAAAGATAGAAAGGAGGCCCATTTCTGTAAACCTTCGCAAAATTAAAATCAATGACATAAAAACTGTCATATTTTGTACTACCTTTAAAGTTATATTTATTAATGCAGATAACAACATAATCATTCCACAAGCCCATAAAGCTATGCCATATCGAAATCCGAGTTCATTTGACCAAGTTATGGGCTTTTAAAGATGGAAAGAAGGCCCCTTTCTGGAAACCTTCGCAAAATAAAAATCAATGACATAAAAACGGTCATATTTTTTACCACCCTTTCGCAAAATTAAATTCAATGACATAAAAACGGTCATATTTTTTACTACCTTTAAAGTTATATATTTTAATGCAGAAACAACATTATTATTCCACAAGCCCATAAAGGCATGCCATATCGAAATCAGAGTTCATTTGACCAAGTTATGGGCTTTTAAAGATAGAGAGGAGGCCCATTTCTGTAAACCTTCGCAAAATTAAAATCAATGACATAAAAACGGTCATATTTTTTACTACCTTTAAAGTTATATATTTTAATTCAGATAACAACATTATCATTCCACAAGCCCATAAAGGCATGCCATATCGAAAACCGAGTTCATTTGGCCAAGTTATGGGCTTTTAAAGATGGAAAGGAGGCCCGTTTCTGTAAGCCTTCGCAAAATTAAAATCAATGACATAAAAGCGGTCACATTTTTTACTACCTTTAAAGTTATATTTATTAATGCAGATAAAAACATAATCATTCCACATGCCCATAAAGCTATGTCATATCGAAATCCGAGTTCATTTGACCAAGTTATGGGCTTTTAAATATGGAAAGAAGGCCCATTTCTGTAAACCTTCGCAAAATTAAAATCAATGAAATAAAAAGCGGTCATATTTTTTACTACCTTTTAAGTTATATATTTTAATGCAGATAACAACATAATCATTCCACAAGCCCATAAAGGTATGCCATATCGAAAACCGAGTTTATTTGACCAAGTTATGGGCTTTTAAAGATGGAATGAAGGCCCATTTCAGTAAACCTTCGCAAAATTAAAATCAATGACATAAAAAACGGTCATATTTTTTTCAACCTTTAAAGTTATATATTTTAATGCATATAACAACATAGTCATTCCACAAGCCCATAAAGGCATGCCATATCGAAATCCGAGCTCATTTGAACAAGTTATGGGCTTTTAAAGATAGAAAGGAGGCCCATTTCTGTAAACCTTCGCAAAATTAAAATCAATGACATAAAAACGGTCATATTTCTTACTTCCTTTAAAGTTATATATTTTAGTGCAGATAACAACATTATCATTCCACTTGCCCATAAAGGCATGCCATATCGAAATCCGAGTTCATTTGACCAAGTTATGGGCTTTTAAAGATGGAAAGAAGGCCCCTTTCTGGAAACCTTCGCAAAATTAAAACCAATGACATAAAAAACGGTCATATTTTTTTCAACCTTTAAAGTTATATATTTTAATGCAGATAACAACATAGTCATTCCACAAGCCCATAAAGGCATGCCATATCGAAAACCGAGTTCATTTGACCAAGTTATGGGCTTTTAAGGATGGAAAGAAGGCCCATTTTAGTAAACCTTCGCAAAACTAAAATCAATGACATAAAAACGGTCATATTTTTTACTACCCTTAAAGTTACATATAATAATGCAGATAGCAACATAATCATTCCACAAGCCCATAAAGGTGTGCCATATCGAAATCCGAGTTCATTTGACCAAGTTATGGGCTTATAAATATGGAAAGGAGGCCCAATTCTGTAAACCTTCGCAAAATTTAAATCAATGACATAAAAACGGTCATGTTTTTTACTACCTTTTAAGTTATATATTTTAATGCCGATAACGACATAATCATTCCACAAGCCCATAAAGGTATTCCATATCGAAAACCGAGTTCATTTGACCAAGTTATGGGCTTTTAAAGATGGAATGAAGGCCCATTTCAGTAAACCTTCGCAAAATTAAAGTCAATGACATAAAAACTGTCATATTTTTTACTACCTTTAAAGTTATATTTATTAATGCAGATAACAACATAATCATTCCACAAGCCCATAAAGCTATGCCATATCGAAATCTGAGTTCATTTGACCAAGTTATGGGCTTTTAAAGATGGAAAGAAGGCCCCTTTCTGGAAACCTTCGCAAAATTAAAATCAAAGACATAAAAACGGTCATATTTTTTACCACCCTTAAAGTTACATATATTAAAGCAGATAGCAACATAATCATTTCACAATCCCATAAAGGTGTGCAACATCGAAATCCGAGTTCATTTGACAAAGTTATGGGCTTTTAAATATGGAAAAAAAGCCCATTTCTGTAAACCTTCGCAAAATTAAAATCATTGACATAAAAACGGTCATATTTTTTACCACCTTTAATGTTATATATTTTAATGCAGAAGACAACATTATCATTCCACAAGCCCATAAAGGCATGCCATATCGAAAACCGAGTTCATTTGACCAAGCTATGGGCTTTTAAAGATGGAAAGGAGGCCCATTTCTGGAAACCTTCGCCAAATTAAAATCAATGACATAAAAACGGTCATATTTTTTACTACCTCTAAGGTTATATATTTTAATGCAGAAAACAACATTATCATTCCACAAGCCCATAAAGGCCTTCCATATCGAAAACCGAGTTCATTTGACCAAGTTATGGGCTTTTAAAGATGGAAAGGAGGCCCCTTTCTGGAAACCTTCGCAAAATTAAATTCAATGACATAAAAACGGTCATATTTTTTACTACCTTTAAAGTTATATATTTTAATGCAGAAACAACATTATCATTCCACAAGCCCATAAGGGCATGCCATATCAAAATCAGAGTTCATTTGACCAAGCTATGGGCTTTTAAAGATAGAGAGGAGGCCCATTTCTGTAAACCTTCGCAAAATTAAAATCATTGACATAAAATCGGTCATATTTTTTACTACCTTTTAAGTTATATATTTAAATGCAGATAACAACATAATCATTCTACAAACCCATAAAGGTATGCCATATCGAAAACCGAGTTTATTTGACGAAGTTATGGGCTTTTAAAGATGGAATGAAGGCCCATTTCAGTAAACCTTCGCAAAATTAAAATCAATGACATAAAAACGGTCATATTTCTTACTACCTTTAAAGTTATATTTATTAATGCAGATAACAACATAATCATTCCACATGCCCATAAAGCTATGCCATATCGAAATCCGAGTTCATTTGACCAAGTTATGGGCTTTTAAATATGGAAAGAAAGCCCATTTCTGTAAACCTTCGCAAAATTAAAATCATTGACATAAAAACGGTCATATTTTTTACTACCTTTTAAGTTATATATTAAAATGCAGATAACAACATAATCATTCTACAAGCCCATAAAGGTATGCCATATCGAAAACCGAGTTTATTTGACGAAGTTATGGGCTTTTAAAGATGGAATGAAGGCCCATTTTAGTAAACCTTCGCAAAATTAAAATCAATGACATAAAAACGGTCATATTTCTTACTACCTTTAAAGTTATATTTATTAATGCAGATAACAACATAATCATTCCACATGCCCATAAAGCTATGCCATATCAAAATCCGAGTTCATTTGACCAAGTTATGGGCTTTTAAATATGGAAAGAAAGCCCATTTTAGTAAACCTTCGCAAAATTAAAATCAATGACATAAAAACGGTCATATTTCTTACTACCTTTAAAGTTATATATTTTAATGCAGATAACAACATTATCATTCCACAAGCCCATAAAGGCATGCCATATCGAAATCCGAGCTCATTTGAACAAGTTATGGGCTTTTAAAGATAGAAAGGAGGCCCATTTCTGTAAACCTTCGCAAATAAAATCAAAGACATAAAAACGGTCATATTTTTTACCACCCTTAAAGTTACATATATTAATGCAGATAGCAACATAATCATTTCACAATCCCTTAAAGATGTGTAACATCGAAATCCGAGTTCATTTGACAAAGTTATGGGCTTTTAAATATGAAAAAAAAAGGCCATTTCTGTAAACCTTCGCAAAATTAAAATCATTGACATAAAAACGGTCATATTTTTTACCACCTTTAAAGTTATATATTTTAATGCAGAAGACAACATTATCATTCCACAAGACCATAAAGGCATGCCATATCGAAAACCGAGTTCATTTGACCAAGTTATGGGCTTTTAAAGATGGAAAGGAGGCCCATTTCTGGAAACCTTCGCAAAATTAAAATCAATGACATAAAAACGGACATATTTTTAACTACCTTCAAAGTTATATATTTTAATGCAGATAACAACATTATCATAATGCAGATAACAACATAATCATTCCACATGCCCATAAAGCTATGCCATATCGAAATCCGAGCTCATTTGAACAAGTTATGGGCTTTTAAAGATAGAAAGGAGGCCCATTTCTGTAAACCTTCGCAAAATTAAAATCAATGTCATATTTTGTACTTCCTTTAAAGTCATATATTTTAATGCAGATAACAACATTCCACAAGCCCATAAAGGCATGCCATATCGAAATCCGAGTTCATTTGACCAAGTTATGGGCTTTTAAAGATGGAAAGAAGGCCCATTTCAGTAAACCTTCGCAAAATTAAAATCAATGACATAAAAGCGGTCATATTTTTTACTACCTTTAAAGTTATATTTATTAATGCAGATAAAAACATAATCATTCCACATGCCCATAAAGCTATGTCATATCGAAATCCGAGTTCATTTGACCAAGTTATGGGCTTTTAAATATGGAAAGAAAGCCCATTTCTGTAAACCTTCGCAAAATTAAAATCAATGAAATAAAAAGCGGTCATATTTTTTACTACCTTTTAAGTTATATATTTTAATGCAGATATTAACATAATCATTCCACAAGCCCATAAAGGTATGCCATATCGAAAACCAAGTTTATTTGACGAAGTTATGGGCTTTTAAAGATGGAATGAAGTCCCATTTCAGTAAACCTTCGCAAAATTAAAATCAATGACATAAAAACGGTCATATTTTTTACTACCTTTAAAGTTATATATTTTAATGCAGATAGCAACATTATCATTCCACAAGCCCATAAAGGCATGACATATCGAAATCCGAGCTCATTTGAACAAGTTATGGGCTTTTAAAGATAGAAAGGAGGCCCAATTCTGTAAACCTTCGCAAAATTAAAATCAATGACATAAAAACGGTCATATTTCTTACTTCCTTTAAAGTTATATATTTTAATGCAGATATCAACATTATCATTCCACAAGTCCATAAAGGCATGCCATATCGAAATCCGAGTTCATTTGACCAAGATATGGGCTTTTAAAGATGGAAAGAAGGCCCATTTCAGTAAACCTTCGCAACTAAAATCAAACACATAAAAACGGTCATATTTTTTACCACATTTAAAGTTACATATATTAAAGCAGATAGCAACATAATCATTACACAATCCCATAAAGGTGTGCAACATCGAAATCCGAGTTCATTTGACAAAGTTATGGGCTTTTAAATATGGAAAGAAAGCCCATTTCTGTAAACCTTCGCAAAATTAAAATCATTGACATAAAAACGGTCAAATTTTTTACTACCTTTTAAGTTATATATTAAAATGCAGATAACAACATAATCATTCTACAAGCCCATAAAGGTATGCCATATCGAAAACCGAGTTTATTTGACGAAGTTATGGGCTTTTAAAGATGGAATGAAGGCCCATTTTAGTAAACCTTCGCAAAATTAAAATCAATGACATAAAAACGGTCATATTTCTTACTACCTTTAAAGTTATATTTATTAATGCAGATAACAACATAATCATTCCACATGCCCATAAAGCTATGCCATATCAAAATCCGAGTTCATTTGACCAAGTTATGGGCTTTTAAATATGGAAAGAAAGCCCATTTTAGTAAACCTTCGCAAAATTAAAATCAATGACATAAAAACGGTCATATTTCTTACTACCTTTAAAGTTATATATTTTAATGCAGATAACAACATTATCATTCCACAAGCCCATAAAGGCATGCCATATCGAAATCCGAGCTCATTTGAACAAGTTATGGGCTTTTAAAGATAGAAAGGAGGCCCATTTCTGTAAACCTTCGCAAATAAAATCAAAGACATAAAAACGGTCATATTTTTTACCACCCTTAAAGTTACATATATTAATGCAGATAGCAACATAATCATTTCACAATCCCTTAAAGATGTGTAACATCGAAATCCGAGTTCATTTGACAAAGTTATGGGCTTTTAAATATGAAAAAAAAAGGCCATTTCTGTAAACCTTCGCAAAATTAAAATCATTGACATAAAAACGGTCATATTTTTTACCACCTTTAAAGTTATATATTTTAATGCAGAAGACAACATTATCATTCCACAAGACCATAAAGGCATGCCATATCGAAAACCGAGTTCATTTGACCAAGTTATGGGCTTTTAAAGATGGAAAGGAGGCCCATTTCTGGAAACCTTCGCAAAATTAACATCAATGACATAAAAACGGACATATTTTTAACTACCTTCAAAGTTATATATTTTAATGCAGATAACAACATTATCATAATGCAGATAACAACATAATCATTCCACATGCCCATAAAGCTATGCCATATCGAAATCCGAGCTCATTTGAACAAGTTATGGGCTTTTAAAGATAGAAAGGAGGCCCATTTCTGTAAACCTTCGCAAAATTAAAATCAATGTCATATTTTGTACTTCCTTTAAAGTCATATATTTTAATGCAGATAACAACATTCCACAAGCCCATAAAGGCATGCCATATCGAAATCCGAGTTCATTTGACCAAGTTATGGGCTTTTAAAGATGGAAAGAAGGCCCATTTCAGTAAACCTTCGCAAAATTAAAATCAATGACATAAAAGCGGTCATATTTTTTACTACCTTTAAAGTTATATTTATTAATGCAGATAAAAACATAATCATTCCACATGCCCATAAAGCTATGTCATATCGAAATCCGAGTTCATTTGACCAAGTTATGGGCTTTTAAATATGGAAAGAAAGCCCATTTCTGTAAACCTTCGCAAAATTAAAATCAATGAAATAAAAAGCGGTCATATTTTTTACTACCTTTTAAGTTATATATTTTAATGCAGATATTAACATAATCATTCCACAAGCCCATAAAGGTATGCCATATCGAAAACCAAGTTTCTTTGACGAAGTTATGGGCTTTTAAAGATGGAAAGAAGGCCCATTTCAGTAAACCTTCGCAACTAAAATCAAACACATAAAAACGGTCATATTTTTTACCACATTTAAAGTTACATATATTAAAGCAGATAGCAACATAATCATTACACAATCCCATAAAGATGTGCAACATCGAAATCCGAGTTCATTTGACAAAGTTATGGGCTTTTAAATATGGAAAAAAAAGCCCATTTCTGTAAACCTTCGCAAAATTAAAATCATTGACATAAAAACGGTCATATTTTTTACCACCTTTAAAGTTATATATTTTAATGCAGAAGACAACATTATCATTCCACAAGCCCATAAAGGCATGCCATATCGAAAACCGAGTTCATTTGACGAAGTTATGGGCTTTTAAATATGGAAAGAAAGCCCATTTCTGAAAACCTTCGCAAAATTAAAATCAATGACTTAAAAACGGTCATATTTTTTACTACCTTTAAAGTCATATATTTTAATGCAGATAAAAACATAATCATTCCACATGCCCATAAAGCTATGTCATATCGAAATCCGAGTTCATTTGACCAAGTTATGGGCTTTTAAAGATGGAAAGGAGGCCCATTTCTGGAAACCTTCGCCAAATTAAAATCAATGACATAAAAACGGTCATATTTTTTACTACCTTTAAAGTTATATATTTTAATGCAGAAAACAACATTATCATTCCACAAGCCCATAAAGGCCTTCCATATCGAAAACCGAGTTCATTTGACCAAGTTATGGGCTTTTAAGGATGGAAAGGAGGCCCCTTTCTGGAAACCTTCGCAAAATTAAATTCAATGACATGAAAACGGACATATTTTTTACTACCTTGAAAGTTATATATTTTAATGCAGAAACAACATTATCATTCCACAAGCCCATAAGGGCATGCCATATCGAAATCAGAGTTCATTTGACCAAGTTATGGGCTTTTAAAGATAGAGAGGAGGCCCATTTCTGTAAACCTTCGCAAAATTAAAATCAATGACATAAAAACGGTCATATTTTTTACTACCCTTAAAGTTATATTTATTAATGCAGATAACAACATAATCATTCCTCAAGCCCATAAAGGTATGCCATATCGAAAACCGAGTTCATTTGACGAAGTTATGGGCTTTTAAATATGGAAAGAAAGCCCATTTCTGAAAACCTTCGCAAAATTAAAATCATTGACATAATAACGGTCATATTTTTTACTACCTTTAAAGTTATATATTTTAATGCAGAAAACAACATAATCATTCCTCAAGCCCATAAAGGTATGCCATATCGAAAACCGAGTTCATTTGACGATGTTATGGGCTTTTAAAGATGGAATGAAGGCCCATTTCAGTAAACCTTCGCAAAATTAAAATCAATGACATAAAAACTGTCATATTTTTTACTACCTTCAAAGTTATACTTATTCATGCAAATAACAACATTATAATTCCACGAGCCCATAAAGCTATGCCATATCGAAATCCGAGTTCATTTGACCAAGCTATGGGCTTTTAAAGATGGAAAAAGGGCCCATTTCAGTAAACCTTCGCAAAATTAAAATCAATGACATAAAAACGGTCATATTTCTTACTACCTTTAAAGTTATATTTATTAATGCAGATAACAACATTATCATTCCACAAGCCCATAAAGGCATGCCATATCGAAAACCGAGTTCATTTGGCCAAGTTATGGGCTTTTAAAGATGGAAAGGAGGCCCGTTTCTGTAAGCCTTCGCAAAATTAAAATCAATGACATAAAAGCGGTCATATTTTTTACTACCTTTAAAGTTATATTTATTAATGCAGATAACAACATAATCATTCCACTAGCCCATAAAGCTATGCCATATCGAAATCCGAGTTCATTTGACCAAGTTATGGGCTTTTAAGGATGGAAAGAAGGCCCATTTTAGTAAACCTTCGCAAAACTAAAATCAATGACATAAAAACGGTCATATTTTTTACTACCCTTAAAGTTACATATATTAATGCAGATAGCAACATAATCATTCCACAAGCCCATAAAGGTGTGCCATATCCAAATCCGAGTTCATTTGACCAAGTTATGGGCTTATAAATATGGAAAGGAGGCCCAATTCTGTAAACCTTCGCAAAATTTAAATCAATGACATAAAAACGGTCATGTTTTTTACTACCTTTTAAGTTATATATTTTAATGCCGATAACAACATAATCATTCCACAAGCCCATAAAGGTATTCCATATCGAAAACCGAGTTCATTTGACCAAGTTATGGGCTTTTAAAGATGGAATGAAGGCCCATTTCAGTAAACCTTCGCAAAATTAAAATCAATGACATAAAAACGGTCATATTTCTTACTACCTTTAAAGTTATATTTATTAATGCAGATAACAACATAATCATTCCACATGCCCATAAAGCTATGCCATATCGAAATCCGAGTTCATTTGACCAAGTTATGGGCTTTTAAAGATGGAAAGAAGGCCCCTTTCTGGAAACCTTCGCAAAATAAAAATCAAAGACATAAAAACGGTCATATTTTTTACCACCCTTTCGCAAAATTAAATTCAATGACATAAAAACGGTCATATTTTTTACTACCCTTAAAGTTATATATTTTAATGCAGAAACAACATTATTATTTCACAAGCCCATAAAGGCATGCCATATCGAAAACCGAGTTCATTTGGCCAAGTTATGGGCTTATAAATATGGAAAGGAGGCCCAATTCTGTAAACCTTCGCAAAATTAAAATCAATGACATAAAAACTGTCATATTTTTTACTACCTTTAAAGTTATATTTATTAATGCAGATAACAACATAATCATTCCACAAGCCCATAAAGCTATGCCATATCGAAATCCGAGTTTATTTGACCAAGTTATGGGCTTTTAAAGATGGAAAGAAGGCCCCTTTCTGGAAACCTTCGCAAAATTAAAATCAAAGACATAAAAACGGTCATATTTTTTTACCACCCTTAAAGTTACATATATTAAAGCAGATAGCAACATAATCATTTCACAATCCCATAAAGGTGTGCAACATCGAAATCCGAGTTCATTTGACAAAGTTATGGGCTTTTAAATATGGAAAAAAAAGCCCATTTCTGTAAACCTTCGCAAAATTAAAATCATTGACATAAAAACGGTCATATTTTTTACCACCTTTAATGTTATATATTTTAATGCAGAAGACAACATTATCATTCCACAAGCCCATAAAGGCATGCCATATCGAAAACCGAGTTCATTTGACCAAGCTATGGGCTTTTAAAGATGGAAAGGAGGCCCATTTCTGGAAACCTTCGCAAAACTAAAATCAATGACATAAAATCGGTCATATTTTTTACTACCTTTAAAGTTATACATTTTAATTCAGATAACAACATTATTATTCCACAAGCCCATAAAGGCGTGCCATATCGAAAACCGAGTTCATTTGACCAAGTTATGGGCTTTTAAAGATGGAAAGGAGGCCCATTTCTGTAAACCTTCGCAAAATTAAAATCAATGACATAAAAGCGGTCATTTTTTTTACTACCTTTAAAGTTATATTTATTAATGCAGATAACAACATAATCATTCCACATGCCCATAAAGCTATGCCATATCGAAATCCGAGTTCATTTGACCAAGTTATGGGCTTTTAAATATGGAAAGGAGGCCCATTTCTGTAAACCTTCGCAAAATTAAAATCATTGACATAAAAACGGTCATATTTTTTACTACCTTTTAAGTTATATATTTAAATGCAGATAACAACATAATCATTCTACAAGCCCATAAAGGTATGCCATATCGAAAACAGAGTTTATTTGACGAAGTTATGGGCTTTTAAAGATGGAATGAAGGCCCATTTCAGTAAACCTTCGCAAAATTAAAATCAATGACATAAAAACGGTCATATTTCTTACTACCTTTAAAGTTATATTTATTAATGCAGATAACAACATAATCATTCCACATGCCCATAAAGCTATGCCATATCGAAATCCGAGTTCATTTGACCAAGTTATGGGCTTTTAAATATGGAAAGAAAGCCCATTTCTGTAAACCTTCGCAAAATTAAAATCATTGACATAAAAACGGTCATATTTTTTACTACCTTTTAAGTTATGTATTTAAATGCAGATAACAACATAATCATTCTACAAGCCCATAAAGGTATGCCATATCGAAAACCGAGTTTATTTGACGAAGTTATGAGCTTTTAAAGATGGAATGAAGGCCCATTTCAGTAAACCTTCGCAAAATTAAAATCAATGACATAAAAACGGTCATATTTCTTACTACCTTTAAAGTTATATATTTTAATGCAGATAACAACATTATCATTCCACAAGCCCATAAAGGTATGCCATATCGAAATCCGAGCTCATTTGAACAAGTTATGGGCTTTTAAAGATAGAAAGGAGGCCCATTTCTGTAAACCTTCGCAAATAAAATCAAAGACATAAAAACGGTCATATTTTTTACCACCCTTAAAGTTACATATATTAATGCAGATAGCAACATAATCATTTCACAATCCCTTAAAGATGTGTAACATCGAAATCCGAGTTCATTTGACAAAGTTATGGGCTTTTAAATATGAAAAAAAAGGCCATTTCTGTAAACCTTCGCAAAATTAAAATCATTGACATAAAAACGGTCTTATTTTTTACCACCTTTAAAGTTATATATTTTAATGCAGAAGACAACATTATCATTCCACAAGACCATAAAGGCATTCCATATCGAAAACCTAGTTCATTTGACCAAGTTATGGGCTTTTAAAGATGGAAAAAAGGCCCATTTCAGTAAACCTTCTTAAAACTAAAATCAATGACAAAAAAACGGTCATATTTATTACTACCTTTAAAGTTATAAATATTAATGCAGACAACAACATTATCATTCCACAAGCCCATAAAGGCATTCCATATCGAAAACCGAGTTCATTTGACCAAGTTATGGGCTTTTAAAGATGGAAAGGAGGCCCGTTTCTGTAAGCCTTCGCAAAATTAAAATCAATGACATAAAAGCGGTCATATTTTTTACTACCTTTAAATTTATATTTATTAATGCAGATAACAACATAATCATTCCACATGCCCATAAAGCTATGCCATATCGAAATCCGAGTTCATTTGAGCAAGTTATGGGCTTTTAAATATGGAAAGGAGGCCCATTTCTGTAAACCTTCGCAAAATTAAAATCAATGACATAAAAAACGGTCATATTTTTTTCAACCTTTAAAGTTATATATTTTAATGCAGATAACAACATAGTCATTCCACAAGCCCATATCGAAAACCGAGTTTATTTGACGAAGTTGTGGGCTTTTAAAGATGGAATAAAGGCCCATTTCAGTAAATTTTCGCAAAATTAAAATAAATGACATAAAAACGGTCATATTTTTTACTACCTTTAAAGTTATATATTTTAATGCAGATAGCAACATTATCATTCCACAAGCCCATAAAGGCATGCCATATCGAAATCCGAGCTCATTTGAACAAGTTATGGGCTTTTAAAGATAGAAAGGAGGCCCATTTCTGTAAACCTTCGCAAAATTAAAATCAATGACATAAAAACGGTCATATTTCTTACTTCCTTTAAAGTTATATATTTTAGTGCAGATAACAACATAATCATTCCACAAGCCCATAAAGGTATTCCATATCGAAAACCGAGTTCATTTGACCAAGTTATGGGCTTTTAAAGATGGAATGAAGGCCCATTTCAGTAAACCTTCGCAAAATTAAAATCAATGACATAAAAACTGTCATATTTTGTACTACCTTTAAAGTTATATTTATTAATGCAGATAACAACATAATCATTCCACAATCCCATAAAGCTATGCCATATCGAAATCCGAGTTCATTTGACCAAGTTATGGGCTTTTAAAGATGGAAAGAAGGCCCCTTTCTGAAAACCTTCGCAAAATAAAAATCAATGACATAAAAACGGTCATATTTTTTACCACCCTTTCGCAAAATTAAATTCAATGACATAAAAACGGTCATATTTTTTACTACCTTTAAAGTTATATATTTTAATGCAGAAACAACATTATTATTCCACAAGCCCATAAAGGCATGCCATATCGAAATCAGAGTTCATTTGACCAAGCTATGGGCTTTTAAAGATAGAGAGGAGGCCCATTTCTGTAAACCTTCGCAAAATTAAAATCAATGACATAAAAACGGTCATATTTTTTACTACCTTTAAAGTTATATATTTTAATTCAGATAACAACATTATCATTCCACAAGCCCATAAAGGCATGCCATATCGAAAACCGAGTTCATTTGGCCAAGTTATGGGCTTTTAAAGATGGAAAGGAGGCCCGTTTCTGTAAGCCTTCGCAAAATTAAAATCAATGACATAAAAGCGGTCACATTTTTTACTACCTTTAAAGTTATATTTATTAATGCAGATAAAAACGTAATCATTCCACATGCCCATAAAGCTATGTCATATCGAAATCCGAGTTCATTTGACCAAGTTATGGGCTTTTAAATATGGAAAGAAGGCCCATTTCTGTAAACCTTCGCAAAATTAAAATCAATGAAATAAAAAGCGGTCATATTTTTTACTACCTTTTAAGTTATATATTTTAATGCAGATAACAACATAATCATTCCACAAGCCCATAAAGGTATGCCATATCGAAAACCGAGTTTATTTGACCAAGTTATGGGCTTTTAAAGATGGAATGAAGGCCCATTTCAGTAAACCTTCGCAAAATTAAAATCAATGACATAAAAAACGGTCATATTTTTTTCAACCTTTAAAGTTATATATTTTAATGCAGATAACAACATAGTCATTCCACAAGCCCATAAAGGCATGCCATATCAAAATCCGAGCTCATTTGAACAAGTTATGGGCTTTTAAAGATAGAAAGGAGGCCCATTTCTGTAAACCTTCGCAAAATTAAAATCAATGACATAAAAACGGTCATATTTCTTACTTCCTTTAAAGTTATATATTTTAGTGCAGATAACAACATTATCATTCCACAAGCCCATAAAGGCATGCCATATCGAAATCCGAGTTCATTTGACCAAGTTATGGGCTTTTAAAGATGGAAAGAAGGCCCCTTTCTGGAAACCTTCGCAAAATTAAAACCAATGATATAAAAAACGGTCAAATTTTTTTCAACCTTTAAAGTTATATATTTTAATGCAGATAACAACATAGTCATTCCACAAGCCCATAAAGGCATGCCATATCGAAAACCGAGTTCATTTGACCAAGTTACGGGCTTTTAAGGATGGAAAGAAGGCCCATTTTAGTAAACCTTCGCAAAACTAAAATCAATGACATAAAAACGGTCATATTTTTTACTACCCTTAAAGTTACATATATTAATGCAGATAGCAACATAATCATTCCACAAGCCCATAAAGGTGTGCCATATCGAAATCCGAGTTCATTTGACCAAGTTATGGGCTTATAAATATGGAAAGGAGGCCCAATTCTGTAAACCTTCGCAAAATTTAAATCAATGACATAAAAACGGTCATGTTTTTTACTACCTTTTAAGTTATATATTTTAATGCCGATAACAACATAATCATTCCACAAGCCCATAAAGGTATTCCATATCGAAAACCGAGTTCATTTGACCAAGTTATGGGCTTTTAAAGATGGAATGAAGGCCCATTTCAGTAAACCTTCGCAAAATTAAAGTCAATGACATAAAAACTGTCATATTTTTTACTACCCTTAAAGTTATATTTATTAATGCAGATAACAACATAATCATTCCACAAGCCCATAAAGCTATGCCATATCGAAATCCGAGTTCATTTGACCAAGTTATGGGCTTTTAAAGATGGAAAGAAGGCCCCTTTCTGGAAACCTTCGCAAAATTAAAATCAAAGACATAAAAACGGTCATATTTTTTACCACCCTTTGAGTTACATATATTAAAGCAGATAGCAACATAATCATTTCACAATCCCATAAAGGTGTGCAACATCGAAATCCGAGTTCATTTGACAAAGTTATGGGCTTTTAAATATGGAAAAAAAAGCCCATTTCTGTAAACCTTCGCAAAATTAAAATCATTGACATAAAAACGGTCATATTTTTTACCACCTTTAATGTTATATATTTTAATGCAGAAGACAACACTATCATTCCACAAGCCCATAAAGGCATGCCATATCGAAATCCGAGTTCATTTGACCAAGTTATGGGCTTTTAAAGATGGAAAGAAGGCCCATTTCAGTAAACCTTCGCAAAATTAAAATCAATGACATAAAAGCGGTCATATTTTTTACTACCTTTAAAGTTATATTTATTAATGCAGATAAAAACATAATCATTCCACATGCCCATAAAGCTATGTCATATCGAAATCCGAGTTCATTTGACCAAGTTATGGGCTTTTAAATATGGAAAGAAAGCCCATTTCTGTAAACCTTCGCAAAATTAAAATCAATGAAATAAAAAGCGGTCATATTTTTTACTACCTTTTAAGTTATATATTTTAATGCAGATATTAACATAATCATTCCACAAGCCCATAAAGGTATGCCATATCGAAAACCAAGTTTATTTGACGAAGTTATGGGCTTTTAAAGATGGAATGAAGTCCCATTTCAGTAAACCTTCGCAAAATTAAAATCAATGACATAAAAACGGTCATATTTTTTACTACCTTTAAAGTTATATATTTTAATGCAGATAGCAACATTATCATTCCACAAGCCCATTAAGGCATGACATATCGAAATCCGAGCTCATTTGAACAAGTTATGGGCTTTTAAAGATAGAAAGGAGGCCCAATTCTGTAAACCTTTTCAAAATTAAAATCAATGACATAAAAACGGTCATATTTCTTACTTCCTTTAAAGTTATATATTTTAATGCAGATAACAACATTATCATTCCACAAGTCCATAAAGGCATGCCATATCGAAATCCGAGTTCTTTTGACCAAGATATGGGCTTTTAAAGATGGAAAGAAGGCCCATTTCAGTAAACCTTCGCAACTAAAATCAAACACATAAAAACGGTCATATTTTTTACCACATTTAAAGTTACATATATTAAAGCAGATAGCAACATAATCATTTCACAATCCCTTAAAGATGTGTAACATCGAAATCCGAGTTCATTTGACAAAGTTATGGGCTTTTAAATATGGAAAAAAAAGCCCATTTCTGTAAACCTTCGCAAAATTAAAATCATTGACATAAAAACGGTCATATTTTTTACCACCTTTAAAGTTATATATTTTAATGCAGAAGACAACATTATCATTCCACAAGCCCATAAAGGCATGCCATATCGAAAACCGAGTTCATTTGACCAAGTTATGGGCTTTTAAAGATGGAAAGGAGGCCCATTTCTGGAAACCTTCGCCAAATTAAAATCAATGACATAAAAACGGTCATATTTTTCACTACCTTTAAAGTAATATATTTTAATGCAGAAAACAACATTATCATTCCACAAGCCCATAAAGGCCTTCCATATCGAAAACCGAGTTCATTTGACCAAGTTATGGGCTTTTAAGGATGGAAAGGAGGCCCCTTTCTGGAAACCTTCGCAAAATTAAATTCAATGACATGAAAACGGACATATTTTTTACTACCTTGAAAGTTATATATTTTAATGCAGAAACAACATTATCATTCCACAAGCCCATAAGGGCATGCCATATCGAAATCAGAGTTCATTTGACCAAGTTATGGGCTTTTAAAGATAGAGAGGAGGCCCATTTCTGTAAACCTTCGCAAAATTAAAATCAATGACATAAAAACGGTCATATTTTTTACTACCCTTAAAGTTATATTTATTAATGCAGATAACAACATAATCATTCCTCAAGCCCATAAAGGTATGCCATATCGAAAACCGAGTTCATTTGACGAAGTTATGGGCTTTTAAAGATGGAATGAAGGACCATTTCACTAAACCTTCGCAAAATTAAAATCAATGAGACAAAAACTGTAATATTTTTTACTACCACCAAAGTTATACTTATTAATGCAAATAACAACATTATCATTCCACAAGCCCATAAAGCTATGCCATATCGAAATCCGAGTTCATTTGACCAAGTTATGGGCTTTTAAAGATGGAAAGGAGGCCCGTTTCTGTAAATTTTCGCAAAATTAAAATCAATGGCATAAAAGCGGTCATATTTTCTACTACCTTTTAAGTTATATATTTTAATGCAGATAACATCATAATCATTCCTCAAGCCCATAAATGTATGCCATATCGAAAACCGAGTTCATTTGACGAAGTTATGGGCTTTAAAATATGGAAAGAAAGCCCATTTCTGAAAACCTTCGCAAAATTAAAATCATTGACATAATAACGGTCATATTTTTTACTACCTTTAAAGTTATATATTTTAATGCAGAAAACAACATAATCATTCCTCAAGCCCATAAAGGTATGCCATATCGAAAACCGAGTTCATTTGACCAAGTTATGGGCTTTTAAATATGGAAAGGAGGCCCATTTCTGTAAACCTTCGCAAAATTAAAATCATTGACATAAAAACGGTCATATTTTTTACTACCTTTTAAGTTATATATTTAAATGCAGATAACAACATAATCGTTCTACAAGCCCATAAAGGTATGCCATATCGAAATCAGAGTTCATTTGACCAAGTTATGGGCTTTTAAAGATAGAGAGGAGGCCCATTTCTGTAAACCTTCGCAAAATTAAAATCAATGACATAAAAACGGTCATATTTTTTACTACCTTTAAAGTTATATATTTTAATTCAGATAACAACATTATCATTCCACAAGCCCATAAAGGCATGCCATATCGAAAACCGAGTTCATTTGGCCAAGTTATGGGCTTATAAATATGGAAAGGAGGCCCAATTCTGTAAACCTTCGCAAAATTAAAATCAATGACATAAAAACTGTCATATTTTTTACTACCTTTAAAGTTATATTTATTAATGCAGATAACAACATAATCATTCCACAAGCCCATAAAGCTATGCCATATCGAAATCCGAGTTTATTTGACCAAGTTATGGGCTTTTAAAGATGGAAAGAAGGCCCCTTTCTGGAAACCTTCGCAAAATTAAAATCAAAGACATAAAAACGGTCATATTTTTTACCACCCTTAAAGTTACATATATTAAAGCAGATAGCAACATAATCATTTCACAATCCCATAAAGGTGTGCAACATCGAAATCCGAGTTCATTTGACAAAGTTATGGGCTTTTAAATATGGAAAAAAAAGCCCATTTCTGTAAACCTTTGCAAAATTAAAATCATTGACATAAAAACAGTCATATTTTTTACCACCTTTAATGTTATATATTTTAATGCAGAAGACAACATTATCATTCCACAAGCCCATAAAGGCATGCCATATCGAAAACCGAGTTCATTTGACCAAGCTATGGGCTTTTAAAGATGGAAAGGAGGCCCATTTCTGGAAACCTTCGCAAAACTAAAATCAATGACATAAAAACGGTCATATTTTTTACTACCTTTAAAGTTATACATTTTAATTCAGATAACAACATTATTATTCCACAAGCCCATAAAGGCGTGCCATATCGAAAACCGAGTTCATTTGACCAAGTTATGGGGTTTTAAAGATGGAAAGGAGGCCCATTTCTGTAAACCTTCGCAAAATTAAAATCAATGACATAAAAGCGGCCATTTTTTTTTACTACCTTTAAAGTTATATTTATTAATGCAGATAACAACATAATCATTCCACATGCCCATAAAGCTATGCCATATCGAAATCCGAGTTCATTTGACCAAGTTATGGGCTTTTAAATATGGAAAGGAGGCCCATTTCTGTAAACCTTCGCAAAATTAAAATCATTGACATAAAAACGGTCATATTTTTTACTACCTTTTAAGTTATATATTTAAATGCAGATAACAACATAATCATTCTACAAGCCCATAAAGGTATGCCATATCGAAAACAGAGTTTATTTGACGAAGTTATGGGCTTTTAAAGATGGAATGAAGGCCCATTTCAGTAAACCTTCGCAAAATTAAAATCAATGACATAAAAACGGTCATATTTCTTACTACCTTTAAAGTTATATTTATTAATGCAGATAACAACATAATCATTCCACATGCCCATAAAGCTATGCCATATCGAAATCCGAGTTCATTTGACCAAGTTATGGGCTTTTAAATATGGAAAGAAAGCCCATTTCTGTAAACCTTCGCAAAATTAAAATCATTGACATAAAAACGGTCATATTTTTTACTACCTTTTAAGTTATGTATTTAAATGCAGATAACAACATAATCATTCTACAAGCCCATAAAGGTATGCCATATCGAAAACCGAGTTTATTTGACGAAGTTATGAGCTTTTAAAGATGGAATGAAGGCCCATTTCAGTAAACCTTCGCAAAATTAAAATCAATGACATAAAAACGGTCATATTTCTTACTACCTTTAAAGTTATATATTTTAATGCAGATAACAACATTATCATTCCACAAGCCCATAAAGGTATGCCATATCGAAATCCGAGCTCATTTGAACAAGTTATGGGCTTTTAAAGATAGAAAGGAGGCCCATTTCTGTAAACCTTCGCAAATAAAATCAAAGACATAAAAACGGTCATATTTTTTACCACCCTTAAAGTTACATATATTAATGCAGATAGCAACATAATCATTTCACAATCCCTTAAAGATGTGTAACATCGAAATCCGAGTTCATTTGACAAAGTTATGGGCTTTTAAATATGAAAAAAAAGGCCATTTCTGTAAACCTTCGCAAAATTAAAATCATTGACATAAAAACGGTCTTATTTTTTACCACCTTTAAAGTTATATATTTTAATGCAGAAGACAACATTATCATTCCACAAGACCATAAAGGCATTCCATATCGAAAACCTAGTTCATTTGACCAAGTTATGGGCTTTTAAAGATGGAAAAAAGGCCCATTTCAGTAAACCTTCGCAAAACTAAAATCAATGACAAAAAAACGGTCATATTTATTACTACCTTTAAAGTTATAAATATTAATGCAGACAACAACATTATCATTCCACAAGCCCATAAAGGCATTCCATATCGAAAACCGAGTTCATTTGACCAAGTTATGGGCTTTTAAAGATGGAAAGGAGGCCTGTTTCTGTAAGCCTTCGCAAAATTAAAATCAATGACATAAAAGCGGTCATATTTTTTACTACCTTTAAATTTATATTTATTAATGCAGATAACAACATAATCATTCCACATGCCCATAAAGCTATGCCATATCGAAATCCGAGTTCATTTGAGCAAGTTATGGGCTTTTAAATATGGAAAGGAGGCCCATTTCTGTAAACCTTCGCAAAATTAAAATCAATGACATAAAAAACGGTCATATTTTTTTCAACCTTTAAAGTTATATATTTTAATGCAGATAACAACATAGTCATTCCACAAGCCCATATCGAAAACCGAGTTTATTTGACGAAGTTATGGGCTTTTAAAGATGGAATGAAGGCCCATTTCAGTAAATTTTCGCAAAATTAAAATAAATGACATAAAAACGGTCATATTTTTTACTACCTTTAAAGTTATATATTTTAATGCAGATAGAAACATTATCATTCCACAAGCCCATAAAGGCATGCCATATCGAAATCCGAGCTCATTTGAACAAGTTATGGGCTTTTAAAGATAGAAAGGAGGCCCATTTCTGTAAACCTTCGCAAAATTAAAATCAATGACATAAAAACGGTCATATTTCTTACTTCCTTTAAAGTTATATATTTTAGTGCAGATAACAACATAATCATTCCACAAGCCCATAAAGGTATTCCATATCGAAAACCGAGTTCATTTGACCAAGTTATGGGCTTTTAAAGATGGAATGAAGGCCCATTTCAGTAAACCTTCGCAAAATTCAAATCAATGACATAAAAACTGTCATATTTTGTACTACCTTTAAAGTTATATTTATTAATGCAGATAACAACATAATCATTCCACAAGCCCATAAAGCTATGCCATATCGAAATCCGAGTTCATTTGACCAAGTTATGGGCTTTTAAAGATGGAAAGAAGGCCCCTTTCTGAAAACCTTCGCAAAATAAAAATCAATGACATAAAAACGGTCATATTTTTTACCACCCTTTCGCAAAATTAAATTCAATGACATAAAAACGGTCATATTTTTTACTACCTTTAAAGTTATATATTTTAATGCAGAAACAACATTATTATTCCACAAGCCCATAAAGGCATGCCATATCGAAATCAGAGTTCATTTGACCAAGTTATGGGCTTTTAAAGATAGAGAGGAGGCCCATTTCTGTAAACCTTCGCAAAATTAAAATCAATGACATAAAAACGGTCATATTTTTTACTACCTTTAAAGTTATATATTTTAATTCAGATAACAACATTATCATTCCACAAGCCCATAAAGGCATGCCATATCGAAAACCGAGTTCATTTGGCCAAGTTATGGGCTTTTAAAGATGGAAAGGAGGCCCGTTTCTGTAAGCCTTCGCAAAATTAAAATCAATGACATAAAAGCGGTCACATTTTTTACTACCTTTAAAGTTATATTTATTAATGCAGATAAAAACATAATCATTCCACATGCCCATAAAGCTATGTCATATCGAAATCCGAGTTCATTTGACCAAGTTATGGGCTTTTAAATATGGAAAGAAGGCCCATTTCTGTAAACCTTCGCAAAATTAAAATCAATGAAATAAAAAGCGGTCATATTTTTTACTACCTTTTAAGTTATATATTTTAATGCAGATAACAACATAATCATTCCACAAGCCCATAAAGGTATGCCGTATCGAAAACCGAGTTTATTTGACCAAGTTATGGGCTTTTAAAGATGGAATGAAGGCCCATTTCAGTAAACCTTCGCAAAATTAAAATCAATGACATAAAAAACGGTCATATTTTTTTCAACCTTTAAAGTTATATATTTTAATGCAGATAACAACATAGTCATTCCACAAGCCCATAAAGGCATGCCATATCGAAATCCGAGCTCATTTGAACAAGTTATGGGCTTTTAAAGATAGAAAGGAGGCCCATTTCTGTAAACCTTCGCAAAATTAAAATCAATGACATAAAAACGGTCATATTTCTTACTTCCTTTAAAGTTATATATTTTAGTGCAGATAACAACATTATCATTCCACAAGCCCATAAAGGCATGCCATATCGAAATCCGAGTTCATTTGACCAAGTTATGGGCTTTTAAAGATGGAAAGAAGGCCCCTTTCTGGAAACCTTCGCAAAATTAAAACCAATGACATAAAAAACGGTCAAATTTTTTTCAACCTTTAAAGTTATATATATTAATGCAGATAACAACATAGTCATTCCACAAGCCCATAAAGGCATGCCATATCGAAATCCGAGCTCATTTGAACAAGTTATGGGCTTTTAAAGATAGAAAGGAGGCCCATTTCTGTAAACCTTCGCAAAATTAAAATCAATGACATAAAAACGGTCATATTTCTTACTTCCTTTAAAGTTATATATTTTAGTGCAGATAACAACATAATCATTCCACAAGCCCATAAAGGTATTCCATATCGAAAACCGAGTTCATTTGACCAAGTTATGGGCTTTTAAAGATGGAATGAAGGCCCATTTCAGTAAACCTTCGCAAAATTAAAATCAATGACATAAAAACTGTCATATTTTGAACTACCTTTAAAGTTATATTTATTAATGCAGATAACAACATAATCATTCCACAAGCCCATAAAGCTATGCCATATCGAAATCCGAGTTCATTTGACCAAGTTATGGGCTTTTAAAGATGGAAAGAAGGCCCCTTTCTGAAAACCTTCGCAAAATAAAAATCAATGACATAAAAACGGTCATATTTTTTACCACCCTTTCGCAAAATTAAATTCAATGACATAAAAACGGTCATATTTTTTACTACCTTTAAAGTTATATATTTTAATGCAGAAACAACATTATTATTCCACAAGCCCATAAAGGCATGCCATATCGAAATCAGAGTTCATTTGACCAAGTTATGGGCTTTTAAAGATAGAGAGGAGGCCCATTTCTGTAAACCTTCGTAAAATTAAAATCAATGACATAAAAACGGTCATATTTTTTACTACCTTTAAAGTTATATATTTTAATTCAGATAACAACATTATCATTCCACAAGCCCATAAAGGCATGCCATATCGAAAACCGAGTTCATTTGGCCAAGTTATGGGCTTTTAAAGATGGAAAGGAGGCCCGTTTCTGTAAGCCTTCGCAAAATTAAAATCAATGACATAAAAGCGGTCACATTTTTTACTACCTTTAAAGTTATATTTATTAATGCAGATAAAAACATAATCATTCCACATGCCCATAAAGCTATGTCATATCGAAATCCGAGTTCATTTGACCAAGTTATGGGCTTTTAAATATGGAAAGAAGGCCCATTTCTGTAAACCTTCGCAAAATTAAAATCAATGAAATAAAAAGCGGTCATATTTTTTACTACCTTTTAAGTTATATATTTTAATGCAGATAACAACATAATCATTCCACAAGCCCATAAAGGTATGCCATATCGAAAACCGAGTTTATTTGACCAAGTTATGGGCTTTTAAAGATGGAATGAAGGCCCATTTCAGTAAACCTTCGCAAAATTAAAATCAATGACATAAAAAACGGTCATATTTTTTTCAACCTTTAAAGTTATATATTTTAATGCAGATAACAACATAGTCATTCCACAAGCCCATAAAGGCATGCCATATCGAAATCCGAGCTCATTTGAACAAGTTATGGGCTTTTAAAGATAGAAAGGAGGCCCATTTCTGTAAACCTTCGCAAAATTAAAATCAATGACATAAAAACGGTCATATTTCTTACTTCCTTTAAAGTTATATATTTTAGTGCAGATAACAACATTATCATTCCACAAGCCCATAAAGGCATGCCATATCGAAATCCGAGTTCATTTGACCAAGTTATGGGCTTTTAAAGATGGAATGAAGGCCCATTTCAGTAAACCTTCGCAAAATTAAAATCAATGACATAAAAAACGGTCATATTTTTTTCAACCTTTAAAGTTATATATTTTAATGCAGATAACAACATAGTCATTCCACAAGCCCATAAAGGCATGCCATATCGAAATCCGAGCTCATTTGAACAAGTTATGGGCTTTTAAAGATAGAAAGGAGGCCCATTTCTGTAAACCTTCGCAAAATTAAAATCAATGACATAAAAACGGTCATATTTCTTACTTCCTTTAAAGTTATATATTTTAATGCAGATAACAACATAGTCATTCCACAAGCCCATAAAGGCATGCCATATCGAAAACCGAGTTCATTTGACCAAGTTATGGGCTTTTAAGGATGGAAAGAAGGCCCATTTTAGTAAACCTTCGCAAAACTAAAATCAATGACAAAAAACGGTCATATTTTTTACTACCCTTAAAGTTACATATATTAATGCAGATAGCAACATAATCATTCCACAAGCCCATAAAGGTGTGCCATATCGAAATCCGAGTTCATTTGACCAAGTTATGGGCTTATAAATATGGAAAGGAGGCCCAATTCTGTAAACCTTCGCAAAATTTAAATCAATGACATAAAAACGGTCATGTTTTTTACTACCTTTTAAGTTATATATTTTAATGCCGATAACAACATAATCATTCCACAAGCCCATAAAGGTATTCCATATCGAAAACCGAGTTCATTTGACCAAGTTATGGGCTTTTAAAGATGGAATGAAGGCCCATTTCAGTAAACCTTCGCAAAATTAAAGTCAATGACATAAAAACTGTCATATTTTTTACTACCTTTAAAGTTATATTTATTAATGCAGATAACAACATAATCATTCCACAAGCCCATAAAGCTATGCCATATCGAAATCCGAGTTCATTTGACCAAGTTATGGGCTTTTAAAGATGGAAAGAAGGCCCCTTTCTGGAAACCTTCGCAAAATTAAAATCAAAGACATAAAAACGGTCATATTTTTTACCACCCTTAGAGTTACATATATTAAAGCAGATAGCAACATAATCATTTCACAATCCCATAAAGGTGTGCAACATCGAAATCCGAGTTCATTTGACAAAGTTATGGGCTTTTAAATATGGAAAAAAAAGCCCATTTCTGTAAACCTTCGCAAAATTAAAATCATTGACATAAAAACGGTCATATTTTTTACCACCTTTAATGTTATATATTTTAATGCAGAAGACAACATTATCATTCCACAAGCCCATACAGGCATGCCATATCGAAAACCGAGTTCATTTGACCAAGCTATGGGCTTTTAAAGATGGAAAGGAGGCCCATTTCTGGAAACCTTCGCCAAATTAAGATCAATGACATAAAAACGGTCATATTTTTTACTACCTCTAAAGTTATATATTTTAATGCAGAAAACAACATTATCATTCCACAAGCCCATAAAGGCCTTCCATATCGAAAACCGAGTTCATTTGACCAAGTTATGGGCTTTCAAAGATGGAAAGGAGGCCCCTTTCTGGAAACCTTCGCAAAATTAAATTCAATGACATAAAAACGGTCATATTTTTTACTACCTTTAAAGTTATATATTTTAATGCAGAAACAACATTATCATTCCACAAGCCCATAAGGGCATGCCATATCAAAATCAGAGTTCATTTGACCAAGCTATGGGCTTTTAAAGATAGAGAGGAGGCCCATTTCTGTAAACCTTCGCAAAATTAAAATCATTGACATAAAAACGGTCATATTTTTTACTACCTTTTAAGTTATATATTTAAATGCAGATAACAACATAATCATTCTACAAACCCATAAAGGTATGCCATATCGAAAACCGAGTTTATTTGACGAAGTTATGGGCTTTTAAAGATGGAATGAAGGCCCATTTCAGTAAACCTTCGCAAAATTAAAATCAATGACATAAAAACGGTCATATTTCTTACTACCTTTAAAGTTATATTTATTAATGCAGATAACAACATAATCATTCCACATGCCCATAAAGCTATGCCATATCGAAATCCGAGTTCATTTGACCAAGTTATGGGCTTTTAAATATGAAAAGAAAGCCCATTTCTGTAAACCTTCGCAAAATTAAAATCATTGACATAAAAACGGTCATATTTTTTACTACCTTTTAAGTTATATATTAAAATGCAGATAACAACATAATCATTCTACAAGCCCATAAAGGTATGCCATATCGAAAACCGAGTTTATTTGACGAAGTTATGGGCTTTTAAAGATGGAATGAAGGCCCATTTCAGTAAACCTTCGCAAAATTAAAATCAATGACATAAAAACGGTCATATTTCTTACTACCTTTAAAGTTATATTTATTAATGCAGATAACAACATAATCATTCCACATGCCCATAAAGCTATGCCATATCAAAATCCGAGTTCATTTGACCAAGTTATGGGCTTTTAAATATGGAAAGAAAGCCCATTTTAGTAAACCTTCGCAAAATTAAAATCAATGACATAAAAACGGTCATATTTCTTACTTCCTTTAAAGTTATATATTTTAGTGCAGATAACAACATAATCATTCCACAAGCCCATAAAGGTATTCCATATCGAAAACCGAGTTCATTTGACCAAGTTATGGGCTTTTAAAGATGGAATGAAGGCCCATTTCAGTAAACCTTCGCAAAATTAAAATCAATGACATAAAAACTGTCATATTTTGAACTACCTTTAAAGTTATATTTATTAATGCAGATAACAACATAATCATTCCACAAGCCCATAAAGCTATGCCATATCGAAATCCGAGTTCATTTGACCAAGTTATGGGCTTTTAAAGATGGAAAGAAGGCCCCTTTCTGAAAACCTTCGCAAAATAAAAATCAATGACATAAAAACGGTCATATTTTTTACCACCCTTTCGCAAAATTAAATTCAATGACATAAAAACGGTCATATTTTTTACTACCTTTAAAGTTATATATTTTAATGCAGAAACAACATTATTATTCCACAAGCCCATAAAGGCATGCCATATCGAAATCAGAGTTCATTTGACCAAGTTATGGGCTTTTAAAGATAGAGAGGAGGCCCATTTCTGTAAACCTTCGTAAAATTAAAATCAATGACATAAAAACGGTCATATTTTTTACTACCTTTAAAGTTATATATTTTAATTCAGATAACAACATTATCATTCCACAAGCCCATAAAGGCATGCCATATCGAAAACCGAGTTCATTTGGCCAAGTTATGGGCTTTTAAAGATGGAAAGGAGGCCCGTTTCTGTAAGCCTTCGCAAAATTAAAATCAATGACATAAAAGCGGTCACATTTTTTACTACCTTTAAAGTTATATTTATTAATGCAGATAAAAACATAATCATTCCACATGCCCATAAAGCTATGTCATATCGAAATCCGAGTTCATTTGACCAAGTTATGGGCTTTTAAATATGGAAAGAAGGCCCATTTCTGTAAACCTTCGCAAAATTAAAATCAATGAAATAAAAAGCGGTCATATTTTTTACTACCTTTTAAGTTATATATTTTAATGCAGATAACAACATAATCATTCCACAAGCCCATAAAGGTATGCCATATCGAAAACCGAGTTTATTTGACCAAGTTATGGGCTTTTAAAGATGGAATGAAGGCCCATTTCAGTAAACCTTCGCAAAATTAAAATCAATGACATAAAAAACGGTCATATTTTTTTCAACCTTTAAAGTTATATATTTTAATGCAGATAACAACATAGTCATTCCACAAGCCCATAAAGGCATGCCATATCGAAATCCGAGCTCATTTGAACAAGTTATGGGCTTTTAAAGATAGAAAGGAGGCCCATTTCTGTAAACCTTCGCAAAATTAAAATCAATGACATAAAAACGGTCATATTTCTTACTTCCTTTAAAGTTATATATTTTAGTGCAGATAACAACATTATCATTCCACAAGCCCATAAAGGCATGCCATATCGAAATCCGAGTTCATTTGACCAAGTTATGGGCTTTTAAAGATGGAATGAAGGCCCATTTCAGTAAACCTTCGCAAAATTAAAATCAATGACATAAAAAACGGTCATATTTTTTTCAACCTTTAAAGTTATATATTTTAATGCAGATAACAACATAGTCATTCCACAAGCCCATAAAGGCATGCCATATCGAAATCCGAGCTCATTTGAACAAGTTATGGGCTTTTAAAGATAGAAAGGAGGCCCATTTCTGTAAACCTTCGCAAAATTAAAATCAATGACATAAAAACGGTCATATTTCTTACTTCCTTTAAAGTTATATATTTTAATGCAGATAACAACATAGTCATTCCACAAGCCCATAAAGGCATGCCATATCGAAAACCGAGTTCATTTGACCAAGTTATGGGCTTTTAAGGATGGAAAGAAGGCCCATTTTAGTAAACCTTCGCAAAACTAAAATCAATGACAAAAAACGGTCATATTTTTTACTACCCTTAAAGTTACATATATTAATGCAGATAGCAACATAATCATTCCACAAGCCCATAAAGGTGTGCCATATCGAAATCCGAGTTCATTTGACCAAGTTATGGGCTTATAAATATGGAAAGGAGGCCCAATTCTGTAAACCTTCGCAAAATTTAAATCAATGACATAAAAACGGTCATGTTTTTTACTACCTTTTAAGTTATATATTTTAATGCCGATAACAACATAATCATTCCACAAGCCCATAAAGGTATTCCATATCGAAAACCGAGTTCATTTGACCAAGTTATGGGCTTTTAAAGATGGAATGAAGGCCCATTTCAGTAAACCTTCGCAAAATTAAAGTCAATGACATAAAAACTGTCATATTTTTTACTACCTTTAAAGTTATATTTATTAATGCAGATAACAACATAATCATTCCACAAGCCCATAAAGCTATGCCATATCGAAATCCGAGTTCATTTGACCAAGTTATGGGCTTTTAAAGATGGAAAGAAGGCCCCTTTCTGGAAACCTTCGCAAAATTAAAATCAAAGACATAAAAACGGTCATATTTTTTACCACCCTTAGAGTTACATATATTAAAGCAGATAGCAACATAATCATTTCACAATCCCATAAAGGTGTGCAACATCGAAATCCGAGTTCATTTGACAAAGTTATGGGCTTTTAAATATGGAAAAAAAAGCCCATTTCTGTAAACCTTCGCAAAATTAAAATCATTGACATAAAAACGGTCATATTTTTTACCACCTTTAATGTTATATATTTTAATGCAGAAGACAACATTATCATTCCACAAGCCCATACAGGCATGCCATATCGAAAACCGAGTTCATTTGACCAAGCTATGGGCTTTTAAAGATGGAAAGGAGGCCCATTTCTGGAAACCTTCGCCAAATTAAGATCAATGACATAAAAACGGTCATATTTTTTACTACCTCTAAAGTTATATATTTTAATGCAGAAAACAACATTATCATTCCACAAGCCCATAAAGGCCTTCCATATCGAAAACCGAGTTCATTTGACCAAGTTATGGGCTTTCAAAGATGGAAAGGAGGCCCCTTTCTGGAAACCTTCGCAAAATTAAATTCAATGACATAAAAACGGTCATATTTTTTACTACCTTTAAAGTTATATATTTTAATGCAGAAACAACATTATCATTCCACAAGCCCATAAGGGCATGCCATATCAAAATCAGAGTTCATTTGACCAAGCTATGGGCTTTTAAAGATAGAGAGGAGGCCCATTTCTGTAAACCTTCGCAAAATTAAAATCATTGACATAAAAACGGTCATATTTTTTACTACCTTTTAAGTTATATATTTAAATGCAGATAACAACATAATCATTCTACAAACCCATAAAGGTATGCCATATCGAAAACCGAGTTTATTTGACGAAGTTATGGGCTTTTAAAGATGGAATGAAGGCCCATTTCAGTAAACCTTCGCAAAATTAAAATCAATGACATAAAAACGGTCATATTTCTTACTACCTTTAAAGTTATATTTATTAATGCAGATAACAACATAATCATTCCACATGCCCATAAAGCTATGCCATATCGAAATCCGAGTTCATTTGACCAAGTTATGGGCTTTTAAATATGAAAAGAAAGCCCATTTCTGTAAACCTTCGCAAAATTAAAATCATTGACATAAAAACGGTCATATTTTTTACTACCTTTTAAGTTATATATTAAAATGCAGATAACAACATAATCATTCTACAAGCCCATAAAGGTATGCCATATCGAAAACCGAGTTTATTTGACGAAGTTATGGGCTTTTAAAGATGGAATGAAGGCCCATTTCAGTAAACCTTCGCAAAATTAAAATCAATGACATAAAAACGGTCATATTTCTTACTACCTTTAAAGTTATATTTATTAATGCAGATAACAACATAATCATTCCACATGCCCATAAAGCTATGCCATATCAAAATCCGAGTTCATTTGACCAAGTTATGGGCTTTTAAATATGGAAAGAAAGCCCATTTTAGTAAACCTTCGCAAAATTAAAATCAATGACATAAAAACGGTCATATTTCTTACTACCTTTAAAGTTATATATTTTAATGCAGATAACAACATTATCATTCCACAAGCCCATAAAGGCATGCCATATCGAAATCCGAGCTCATTTGAACAAGTTATGGGCTTTTAAAGATAGAAAGGAGGCCCATTTCTGTAAACCTTCGCAAATAAAATCAAAGACATAAAAACGGTCATATTTTTTACCACCCTTAAAGTTACATATATTAATGCAGATAGCAACATAATCATTTCACAATCCCTTAAAGATGTGTAACATCGAAATCCGAGTTCATTTGACAAAGTTATGGGCTTTTAAATATGAAAAAAAAGGCCATTTCTGTAAACCTTCGCAAAATTAAAATCATTGACATAAAAACGGTCATATTTTTTACCACCTTTAAAGTTATATATTTTAATGCAGAAGACAACATTATCATTCCACAAGACCATAAAGGCATGCCATATCGAAAACCGAGTTCATTTGACCAAGTTATGGGCTTTTAAAGATGGAAAGGAGGCCCATTTCTGGAAACCTTCGCAAAATTAAAATCAATGACATAAAAACGGACATATTTTTAACTACCTTCAAAGTTATATATTTTAATGCAGATAACAACATTATCATAATGCAGATAACAACATAATCATTCCACATGCCCATAAAGCTATGCCATATCGAAATCCGAGCTCATTTGAACAAGTTATGGGCTTTTAAAGATAGAAAGGAGGCCCATTTCTGTAAACCTTCGCAAAATTAAAATCAATGTCATATTTTTTACTTCCTTTAAAGTCATATATTTTAATGCAGATAACAACATTATCATTCCACAAGCCCATAAAGGCATGCCATATCGAAATCCGAGTTCATTTGACCAAGATATGGGCTTTTAAAGATGGAAAGAAGGCCCATTTCAGTAAACCTTCGCAAAATTAAAATCAATGACATAAAAGCGGTCATATTTTTTACTACCTTTAAAGTTATATTTATTAATGCAGATAAAAACATAATCATTCCACATGCCCATAAAGCTATGTCATATCGAAATCCGAGTTCATTTGACCAAGTTATGGGCTTTTAAATATGGAAAGAAAGCCCATTTCTGTAAACCTTCGCAAAATTAAAATCAATGAAATAAAAAGCGGTCATATTTTTTACTACCTTTTAAGTTATATATTTTAATGCAGATATTAACATAATCATTCCACAAGCCCATAAAGGTATGCCATATCGAAAACCAAGTTTATTTGACGCAGTTATGGGCTTTTAAAGATGGAATGAAGTCCCATTTCAGTAAACCTTCGCAAAATTAAAATCAATGACATAAAAACGGTCATATTGTTTACTACCTTTAAAGTTATATATTTTAATGCAGATAGCAACATTATCATTCCACAAGCCCATTAAGGCATGACATATCGAAATCCGAGCTCATTTGAACAAGTTATGGGCTTTTAAAGATAGAAAGGAGGCCCAATTCTGTAAACCTTTGCAAAATTAAAATCAATGACATAAAAACGGTCATATTTCTTACTTCCTTTAAAGTTATATATTTTAATGCAGATAACAACATTATCATTCCACAAGTCCATAAAGGCATGCCATATCGAAATCCGAGTTCTTTTGACCAAGATATGGGCTTTTAAAGATGGAAAGAAGGCCCATTTCAGTAAACCTTCGCAACTAAAATCAAACACATAAAAACGGTCATATTTTTTACCACATTTAAAGTTACATATATTAAAGCAGATAGCAACATAATCATTTCACAATCCCTTAAAGATGTGTAACATCGAAATCCGAGTTCATTTGACAAAGTTATGGGCTTTTAAATATGGAAAAAAAAGCCCATTTCTGTAAACCTTCGCAAAATTAAAATCATTGACATAAAAACGGTCATATTTTTTACCACCTTTAAAGTTATATATTTTAATGCAGAAGACAACATTATCATTCCACAAGCCCATAAAGGCATGCCATATCGAAAACCGAGTTCATTTGACCAAGTTATGGGCTTTTAAAGATGGAAAGGAGGCCCATTTCTGGAAACCTTCGCCAAATTAAAATCAATGACATAAAAACGGTCATATTTTTTACTACCTTTAAAGTTATATATTTTAATGCAGAAAACAACATTATCATTCCACAAGCCCATAAAGGCCTTCCATATCGAAAACCGAGTTCATTTGACCAAGTTATGGGCTTTTAAGGATGGAAAGGAGGCCCCTTTCTGGAAACCTTCGCAAAATTAAATTCAATGACATGAAAACGGACATATTTTGTACTACCTTGAAAGTTATATATTTTAATGCAGAAACAACATTATCATTCCACAAGCCCATAAGGGCATGCCATATCGAAATCAGAGTTAATTTGACCAAGTTATGGGCTTTTAAAGATAGAGAGGAGGCCCATTTCTGTAAACCTTCGCAAAATTAAAATCAATGACATAAAAACGGTCATATTTTTTACTACCCTTAAAGTTATATTTATTAATGCAGATAACAACATAATCATTCCTCAAGCCCATAAAGGTATGCCATATCGAAAACCGAGTTCATTTGACGAAGTTATGGGCTTTTAAAGATGGAATGAAGGACCATTTCACTAAACCTTCGCAAAATTAAAATCAATGAGACAAAAACTGTCATATTTTTTACTACCACCAAAGTTATACTTATTAATGCAAATAACAACATTATCATTCCACAAGCCCATAAAGCTATGCCATATCGAAATCCGAGTTCATTTGACCAAGTTATGGGCTTTTAAAGATGGAAAGGAGGCCCGTTTCTGTAAATTTTCGCAAAATTAAAATCAATGGCATAAAAGCGGTCATATTTTCTACTACCTTTTAAGTTATATATTTTAATGCAGATAACATCATAATCATTCCTCAAGCCCATAAATGTATGCCATATCGAAAACCGAGTTCATTTGACGAAGTTATGGGCTTTAAAATATGGAAAGAAAGCCCATTTCTGAAAACCTTCGCAAAATTAAAATCATTGACATAATAACGGTCATATTTTTTACTACCTTTAAAGTTATATATTTTAATGCAGAAAACAACATAATCATTCCTCAAGCCCATAAAGGTATGCCATATCGAAAACCGAGTTCATTTGACGATGTTATGGGCTTTTAAAGATGGAATGAAGGCCCATTTCAGTAAACCTTCGCAAAATTAAAATCAATGACATAAAAACTGTCATATTTTTTACTACCTTCAAAGTTATACTTATTCATGCAAATAACAACATTATAATTCCACGAGCCCATAAAGCTATGCCATATCGAAATCCGAGTTCATTTGACCAAGCTATGGGCTTTTAAAGATGGAAAAAAGGCCCATTTCAGTAAACCTTCGCAAAGCTAAAATCAATGACATAAAAACGGTCATATTTATTACTACCTTTAAAGTTATATATTTTAATGCAGATAACAACATTATCATTCCACAAGCCCATAAAGGCATGCCATATCGAAATCCGAGTTCATTTGACGAAGTTATGGTCTTTTAAAGATGGAATGAAGGACCATTTCACTAAACCTTCGCAAAATTAAAATCAATGAGACAAAAACTGTCTTTTTTTTTACTACCACCAAAGTTATACTTATTAATGCAAATAACAACATTATCATTCCACAAGCCCATAAAGCTATGCCATATCGAAATCCGAGTTCATTTGACCAAGTTATGGGCTTTTAAAGATGGAAAGGAGGCCCATTTCTAGAAACCTTCGCAAAACTAAAATCAATGACATAAAAACTGTCATATTTTTTACTACCTTTTAAGTTATATATTTTAATGCAGATAACATCATAATCATTCCTCAAGCCCATAAAGGTATGCCATATCGAAAGCCGAGTTCATTTGACGAAGTTGTGGGCTTTTAAAGATGGAATGAAGGACCATTTCACTAAACCTTCGCAAAATTGAAATCAATGACACAAAAACTGTCATATGTTTTACTACCACCAAAGTTATACTTATTAATGCAGATAACAACATTATCATTCTACAAGCCCATAAAGCTATGCCATATCGAAATCCGAGTTCATTTGGCCAAGTTATGGGCTTTTAAAGATGGAAAGGAGGCCCGTTTCTGTAAACCTTCGCAAAATTAAAATCAATGACATAAAAGCGGTCATATTTTCTACAACCTTTTAAGTTATATATTTTAATGCAGATAACATCATAATCATTCCTCAAGCCCATAAAGGTATGCCATATCGAAAACCGAGTTCATTTGAACAACTTGTGGGCTTTTAAAGATAGAAAGGAGGCCCATTTCAGTAAACCTTCGCAAAATTAAAATCAATGACATACAAACGGTCATATTTTTTACTTCCTTTAAATTTATATATTTTAATGCAGATAACAACATAATCATTCCACAAGCCCATAAAGGTGTGCCATATCGAAATCCGAGTTCATTTGACCAAGTTATGGGCTTTTAAAGATGGAAAGGAGGCCCATTTCTAGAAACCTTCGCGAAACTAAAATCAATGACATAAAAACTGTCATATTTTTTACTACCTTTTAAGTTATATATTTTAATGCAGATAACATCATAATCATTCCTCAAGCCCATAAAGGTATGCCATATCGAAAGCCGAGTTCATTTGACGAAGTTGTGGGCTTTTAAAGATGGAATGAAGGACCATTTCACTAAACCTTCGCAAAATTGAAATCAATGACACAAAAACTGTCATATTTTTTACTACCACCAAAGTTATACTTATTAATGCCGATAACAACATTATCATTCTACAAGCCCATAAAGCTATGCCATATCGAAATCCGAGTTCATTTGGCCAAGTTATGGGCTTTTAAAGATGGAAAGGAGGCCCGTTTCTGTAAACCTTCGCAAAATTAAAATCAATGACATAAAAGCGGTCATATTTTCTACAACCTTTTAAGTTATATATTTTAATGCAGATAACATCATAATCATTCCTCAAGCCCATAAAGGTATGCCATATCGAAAGCCGAGTTCATTTGACGAAGTTGTGGGCTTTTAAAGATGGAATGAAGGACCATTTCACTAAACCTTCGCAAAATTAAAATCAATGACACAAAAACTGTCATATTTTTTACTACCACCAAAGTTATACTTATAAATGCAAATAACAACATTATCATTCAACAAGCCCATAAAGCTATGCCATATCGAAATCCGAGTTCATTTGACCAAGCTATGGGCTTTTAAAGATAGAAAGGAGGCCCATTTCTGAAAACCTTCGCAAAATTAAATTCAATGACATGAAAACGGACATATTTTTTACTACCTTGAAAGTTATATATTTTAATGCAGAAACAACATTATCATTCCACAAGCCCGTAAGGGCATGCCATATCGAAATCAGAGTTCATTTGACCAAGTTATGGGCTTTTAAAGATAGAGAGGAGGCCCATTTCTGTAAACCTTCGCAAAATTAAAATCTATGACATAAAAACGGTCATATTTCTTACTACCTTTTAAGTTATATATTTTAATGCAGATAACAACATAATCATTCCACAAGCCCATAAAGGTATGCCATATCGAAAACCAAGTTTATTTGACGAAGTTATGGGCTTTTAAAGATGGAATGAAGTCCCATTTCAGTAAACCTTCGCAAAATTAAAATCAATGACATAAAAACGGTCATATTTTTTACTACCTTTAAAGTTATATATTTTAATGCAGATAGCAACATTATCATTCCCCAAGGCCATAAAGGCATGACATATCGAAATCCGAGCTCATTTGAACAAGTTATGGGCTTTTAAAGATAGAAAGGAGGCCCATTTCTGTAAACCTTCGCAAAATTAAAATCAATGACATACAAACGGTCATATTTTTTACTTCCTTTAAAGTTATATATTTTAATGCAGATAACAACATAATCATTCCACAAGCCCATAAAGGTGTGGCATATCGAAATCCGAGTTCATTTGAACAAGTTATGGGCTTTAAAATATTGAAAGAAAGCCCATTTCTGAAAACCTTCGCAAAATTAAAATCATTGACATAAAAACGGTCATATTTATACCCGTTACTCGTAGAGTAAAAGGGTATACTAGATTCGTCGGAAAGTATGTAACAGGCAGAAGGAAGCGTTTCCGACCCCACAAAGTATATATATTCTTGATCAGGATCACTAACCGAGTCGATCTAGCCATGTCCGTCTGTCCGTCTGTCCGTCTGTCCGTCTGTCCGTCTGTCTGTCCGTCCGGATGAACGCTGAGATCTCGGAAACTATGGGAGCTAGGCTATTGAGATTTGGCGTGCAGATTCCTGAGCTTCTTACGCAGCGCATGTTTGTTTCAACACAGTGCCACGCCCACTCTAACGCCCACAAACCGCCCAAAACTGTGGCTCCTACAGTTTTGATGCTAGAATAAAAATTTTAACTGTAATGTACTGTTCTCATCAATACCTATCGATTGACCCAAAAAAAAGTTTGCCACGCCCACTTGAACGCCCACAAACCGCGAAAACCTGTGACGCCCACAATGGTCATGCTAGATAAAAAATTTTAACTGAAATGTATTGGTCTCGTCGATACCTATCGATTGATCCAAAAAAAAATTTGCCACGCCCACTCTAACGCCCATAACGCTTAAATCTGTATACCGCCGGTAGGTGGGGCATCTTAATCTCGCTTTGCTGCTTGCATATCTCTATTTAGCTGAGTAACGGGTATCTGATAGTCGAGGTACTCGACTATAGCGTTCTTCCTTGTTTTTACTACCTTTAAAGTTATATATTTTAATGCAGAAAACAACATAATCATTCCTCAAGCCCATAAAGGTATGCCATATCGAAAACCGAGTTCATTTGACGAAGTTGTGGGCTTTTAAAGATGGAATGAAGGACCATTTCACTATACCTTCGCAAAATTAAAATCAATGACACAAAAACTGTCATATTTTTTACTACCACCAAAGTTATACTTATTAATGCAAATAACAACATTATCATTCCACAAGCCCATAAAGCTATGCCATATCGAAATCCGAGTTCATTTGACCAAGTTATGGGCTTTTAAAGATGGAAACCTTCGCAAAACTAAAATCAATGACATATAAACGGTCATATTTTTTACTACCTTTAAAGTTATTTTTATTAATGCAGATAACAACATTATCATTCTACAAGCCCATAAAGCTATGCCATATCGAAATCCGAGTTCATTTGGCCAAGTTATGGGCTTTTAAAGATGGAAAGGAGGCCCGTTTCTGTAAACCTTCGCAAAATTAAAATCAATGACATAAAATGGCCCATTTCTAGAAACCTTCGCAAAACTAAAATCAATGACATATAAACGGTCATATTTTTTACTACCTTTAAAGTTATTTTTATTAATGCAGATAACAACATTATCATTCTACAAGCCCATAAAGCTATGCCATATCGAAATCCGAGTTCATTTGGCCAAGTTATGGGCTTTTAAAGATGGAAAGGAGGCCCGTTTCTGTAAACCTTCGCAAAATTAAAATCAATGACATAAAAACGGTCATATTTTCTACAACCTTTTAAGTTATATATTTTAATGCAGATAACATCATAATCATTCCTCAAGCCCATAAAGGTATGCCATATCGAAAGCCGAGTTCATTTGACGAAGTTGTGGGCTTTTAAAGATGGAATGAAGGACCATTTCACTAAACCTTCGCAAAATTGAAATCAATGACACAAAAACTGTCATATTTTTTACTACCACCAAAGTTATACTTATTAATGCAGATAACAACATTATCATTCTACAAGCCCATAAAGCTATGCCATATCGAAATCCGAGTTCATTTGGCCAAGTTATGGGCTTTTAAAGATGGAAAGGAGGCCCGTTTCTGTAAACCTTCGCAAAATTAAAATCAATGACATAAAAGCGGTCATATTTTCTACAACCTTTTAAGTTATATATTTTAATGCAGATAACATCATAATCATTCCTCAAGCCCATAAAGGTATGCCATATCGAAAGCCGAGTTCATTTGACGAAGTTGTGGGCTTTTAAAGATGGAATGAAGGACCATTTCACTAAACCTTCGCAAAATTAAAATCAATGACACAAAAACTGTCATATTTTTTACTACCACCAAAGTTATACTTATAAATGCAAATAACAACATTATCATTCAACAAGCCCATAAAGCTATGCCATATCGAAATCCGAGTTCATTTGACCAAGCTATGGGCTTTTAAAGATAGAAAGGAGGCCCATTTCTGAAAACCTTCGCAAAATTAAATTCAATGACATGAAAACGGACATATTTTTTACTACCTTGAAAGTTATATATTTTAATGCAGAAACAACATTATCATTCCACAAGCCCGTAAGGGCATGCCATATCGAAATCAGAGTTCATTTGACCAAGTTATGGGCTTTTAAAGATAGAGAGGAGGCCCATTTCTGTAAACCTTCGCAAAATTAAAATCTATGACATAAAAACGGTCATATTTCTTACTACCTTTTAAGTTATATATTTTAATGCAGATAACAACATAATCATTCCACAAGCCCATAAAGGTATGCCATATCGAAAACCAAGTTTATTTGACGAAGTTATGGGCTTTTAAAGATGGAATGAAGTCCCATTTCAGTAAACCTTCGCAAAATTAAAATCAATGACATAAAAACGGTCATATTTTTTACTACCTTTAAAGTTATATATTTTAATGCAGATAGCAACATTATCATTCCCCAAGGCCATAAAGGCATGACATATCGAAATCCGAGCTCATTTGAACAAGTTATGGGCTTTTAAAGATAGAAAGGAGGCCCATTTCTGTAAACCTTCGCAAAATTAAAATCAATGACATACAAACGGTCATATTTTTTACTTCCTTTAAAGTTATATATTTTAATGCAGATAACAACATAATCATTCCACAAGCCCATAAAGGTGTGGCATATCGAAATCCGAGTTCATTTGAACAAGTTATGGGCTTTAAAATATTGAAAGAAAGCCCATTTCTGAAAACCTTCGCAAAATTAAAATCATTGACATAAAAACGGTCATATTTTTTACTACCTTTAAAGTTATATATTTTAATGCAGAAAACAACATAATCATTCCTCAAGCCCATAAAGGTATGCCATATCGAAAACCGAGTTCATTTGACGAAGTTGTGGGCTTTTAAAGATGGAATGAAGGACCATTTCACTATACCTTCGCAAAATTAAAATCAATGACACAAAAACTGTCATATTTTTTACTACCACCAAAGTTATACTTATTAATGCAAATAACAACATTATCATTCCACAAGCCCATAAAGCTATGCCATATCGAAATCCGAGTTCATTTGACCAAGTTATGGGCTTTTAAAGATGGAAAGGAGGCCCATTTCTAGAAACCTTCGCAAAACTAAAATCAATGACATATAAACGGTCATATTTTTTACTACCTTTAAAGTTATTTTTATTAATGCAGATAACAACATTATCATTCTACAAGCCCATAAAGCTATGCCATATCGAAATCCGAGTTCATTTGGCCAAGTTATGGGCTTTTAAAGATGGAAAGGAGGCCCGTTTCTGTAAACCTTCGCAAAATTAAAATCAATGACATAAAAACGGTCATATTTTCTACAACCTTTTAAGTTATATATTTTAATGCAGATAACATCATAATCATTCCTCAAGCCCATAAAGGTATGCCATATCGAAATCCGAGTTCATTTGACCAAGTTATGGGCTTTTAAAGATGGAATGAAGGCCCATTTCAGTAAACCTTCGCAAAATTAAAATCAATGACATACAAACGGTCATATTTTTTACTTCCTTTAAAGTTATATATTTTAATGCAGATAACAACATAATCATTCCACAAGCCCATAAAGGTGTGCCATATCGAAATCCGAGTTCATTTGAACAAGTTATGGGCTTTAAAATATTGAAAGAAAGCCCATTTCTGAAAACCTTCGCAAAATTAAAATCATTGACATAAAAACGGTCATATTTTTTACTACCTTTAAAGTTATATATTTTAATGCAGAAAACAACATAATCATTCCTCAAGCCCATAAAGGTATGCCATATCGAAAGCCGAGTTCATTTGACGAAGTTGTGGGCTTTTAAAGATGGAATGAAGGACCATTTCACTAAACCTTCGCAAAATTGAAATCAATGACACAAAAACTGTCATATTTTTTACTACCACCAAAGTTATACTTATTAATGCAAATAACAACATTATCATTCCACAAGCCCATAAAGCTATGCCATATCGAAATCCGAGTTCATTTGACCAAGTTATGGGCTTTTAAAGATGGAAAGGAGGCCCATTTCTAGAAACCTTCGCAAAACTACAATCAATGACATAAAAACTGTCATATTTTTTACTACCTTTAAAGTTATTTTTATTAATGCAGATAACAACATTATCATTCTACAAGCCCATAAAGCTATGCCATATGGAAATCCGAGTTCATTTGGCCAAGTTATGGGCTTTTAAAGATGGAAAGGAGGCCCGTTTCTGTAAACCTTCGCAAAATTAAAATCAATGACATAAAAGCGGTCATATTTTCTACAACCTTTTAAGTTATATATTTTAATGCAGATAACATCATAATCATTCCTCAAGCCCATAAAGGTATGCCATATCGAAAACCGAGTTCATTTGACGAAGTTATGGCCTTTTAAAGATGGAATGAAGGCCCATTTCAGTAAACCTTCGCAAAATTAAAATCAATGACATAAAAACTGTCATATTTTTTACTACCTTCAAAGTTATACTTATTCATGCAAATAACAACATTAAAATTCCACAAGCCCATAAAGCTATGCCATATCGAAATCCGAGTTCATTTGGCCAAGCTATGGGCTTTTAAAGATGGAAAAAAGGCCCATTTCAGTAAACCTTCGCAAAAATAAAATCAAGACATAAAAACGGTCACATTTTATACTACCTTTAAAGTTATATATTTTAATGCAGAAACAACATTATCATTTCACAAGCCCATAAAGGCATGCCATATCGAAATCCGAGTTCAATTGACCAAGTTATGGGCTTTTAAAGATGGAAAGAAGGCCCATTTCAGTAAACTAAAATCAAAGACATAAAAACGGTCATATTTTTTACCTCCCTTAAAGTTACATATATTAATGCACATAGCAACATAATCATTTCACAATCCCTTAAAGATGTGTAACATCGAAATCCGAGTTCATTTGACAAAGTTATGGGCTTTTAAATATGGAAAAAAAGCCCATTTCTGTAAACCTTCGCAAAATTAAAATCATTGACATAAAAACGGTCACATTTTTTACCACCTTTAAAGTTGTATATTTTAATGCAGAAGACAACATACAACATACAACATGCAGATAGCAACATTATCATTCCACAAGCCCATAAAGGCATGACACATCGAAATCCGAGCTCATTTGAACAAGTTATGGGCTTTTAAAGATAGAAAGGAGGCCCAATTCTGTAAACCTTCGCAAAATTAAAATCAATGACATAAAAACGGTCATATTTCTTACTTCCTTTAAAGTTATATATTTTAATGCAGATAACAACATTATCATTCCACAAGTCCATAAAGGCATGCCATATCGAAATCCGAGTTCATTTGACCAAGATATGGGCTTTTAAAGATGGAAAGAAGGCCCATTTCAGTAAACCTTCGCAACTAAAATCAAACACATTTGACAAAGTTATGGGCTTTTAAATATGGAAAAAAAATCCCATTTCTGTAAACCTTCGCAAAATTAAAATCATTGACATAAAAACGGTCATATTTTTTACCACCTTTAAAGTTATATATTTTAATGCAGAAGACAACATTATCATTCCACAAGCCCATAAAGGCATGCCATATCGAAAACCGAGTTCATTTGACCAAGTTATGGGCTTTTAAAGATGGAAAGGAGGCCCATTTCTGGAAACCTTCGCCAAATTAAAATCAATGACATAAAAACGGTCATATTTTTTACTACCTTTAAAGTTATATATTTTAATGCAGAAAACAACATTATCATTCCACAAGCCCATAAAGGCCTTCCATATCGAAAACCGAGTTCATTTGACCAAGTTATGGGCTTTTAAGGATGGAAAGGAGGCCCCTTTCTGGAAACCTTCGCAAAATTAAATTCAATGACATGAAAACGGACATATTTTTTACTACCTTGAAAGTTATATATTTTAATGCAGAAACAACATTATCATTCCACAAGCCCATAAGGGCATGCCATATCGAAATCAGAGTTCATTTGACCAAGTTATGGGCTTTTAAAGATAGAGAGGAGGCCCATTTCTGTAAACCTTCGCAAAATTAAAATCAATGACATAAAAACGGTCATATTATTTACTACCCTTAAAGTTATATTTATTAATGCAGATAACAACATAATCATTCCTCAAGCCCATAAAGGTATGCCATATCAAAAACCGAGTTCATTTGACGAAGTTATGGGCTTTTAAAGATGGAATGAAGGACCATTTCACTAAACCTTCGCAAAATTAAAATCAATGAGACAAAAACTGTCATATTTTTTACTACCACCAAAGTTATACTTATTAATGCAAATAACAACATTATCATTCCACAAGCCCATAAAGCTATGCCATATCGAAATCCGAGTTCATTTGACCAAGTTATGGGCTTTTAAAGATGGAAAGGAGGCCCATTTCTAGAAACCTTCGCAAAACTGAAATCAATGACAAAAAACGGTCATATTTATTACTACCTTTAAAGTTATAAATATTAATGCAGACAACAACAAAATCATTCCACAAGCCCATAAAGGTGTGCCATATCGAAATCCGAGTTCATTTGAACAAGTTATGGGCTTTAAAATATGGAAAGAAAGCCCATTTCTGAAAACCTTCGCAAAATTAAAATCATTGACATAATAACGGTCATATTTTTTACTACCTTTAAAGTTATATAGTTTAATGCAGAAAACAACATAATCATTCCTCAAGCCCATAAAGGTATGCCATATCGAAAACCGAGTTCATTTGACGATGTTATGGGCTTTTAAAGATGGAATGAAGGCCCATTTCAGTAAACCTTCGCAAAATTAAAATCAATGACATAAAAACTGTCATATTTTTTACTACCTTCAAAGTTATACTTATTCATGCAAATAACAACATTATAATTCCACGAGCCCATAAAGCTATGCCATATCGAAATCCGAGTTCATTTGACCAAGCTATGGGCTTTTAAAGATGGAAAAAAGGCCCATTTCAGTAAACCTTCGCAAAGCTAAAATCAATGACATAAAAACGGTCATATTTATTACTACCTTTAAAGTTATATATTTTAATGCAGATAACAACATTATCATTCCACAAGCCCATAAAGGCATGCCATATCGAAATCCGAGTTCATTTGACGAAGTTATGGGCTTTTAAAGATGGAATGAAGGACCATTTCACCAAACCTTCGCAAAATTAAAATCAATGAGACAAAAACTGTCTTTTTTTTTACTACCACCAAAGTTATACTTATTAATGCAAATAACAACATTATCATTCCACAAGCCCATAAAGCTATGCCATATCGAAATCCGAGTTCATTTGACCAAGTTATGGGCTTTTAAAGATGGAAAGGAGGCCCATTTCTAGAAACCTTCGCAAAACTAAAATCAATGACATAAAAACTGTCATATTTTTTACTACCTTTAAAGTTATTTTTATTAATGCAGATAACAACATTATCATTCTACAAGCCCATAAAGGTGTGCCATATCGAAATCCGAGTTCATTTGAACAAGTTATGGGCTTTAAAATATGGAAAGAAAGCCCATTTCTGAAAACCTTCGCAAAATTAAAATCATTGACATAATAACGGTCATATTTTTTACTACCTTTAAAGTTATATATTTTAATGCAGAAAACAACATAATCATTCCTCAAGCCCATAAAGGTATGCCATATCGAAAACCGAGTTCATTTGACGATGTTATGGGCTTTTAAAGATGGAATGAAGGCCCATTTCAGTAAACCTTCGCAAAATTAAAATCAATGACATAAAAACTGTCATATTTTTTACTACCTTCAAAGTTATACTTATTCATGCAAATAACAACATTATAATTCCACGAGCCCATAAAGCTATGCCATATCGAAATCCGAGTTCATTTGACCAAGCTATGGGCTTTTAAAGATGGAAAAAAGGCCCATTTCAGTAAACCTTCGCAAAGCTAAAATCAATGACATAAAAACGGTCATATTTATTACTACCTTTAAAGTTATATATTTTAATGCAGATAACAACATTATCATTCCACAAGCCCATGAAGGCATGCCATATCGAAATCCGAGTTCATTTGACGAAGTTATGGGCTTTTAAAGATGGAATGAAGGACCATTTCACCAAACCTTCGCAAATTTAAAATCAATGAGACAAAAACTGTCTTTTTTTTACTACCACCAAAGTTATACTTATTAATGCAAATAACAACATTATCATTCCACAAGCCCATAAAGCTATGCCATATCGAAATCCGAGTTCATTTGACCAAGTTATGGGCTTTTAAAGATGGAAAGGAGGCCCATTTCTAGAAACCTTCGCAAAACTAAAATCAATGACATAAAAACTGTCATATTTTTTACTACCTTTAATGTTATTTTTATTAATGCAGATAAGAACATTATCATTCTACAAGCCCATAAAGCTATGCCATATCGAAATCCGAGTTCATTTGGCCAAGTTATGGGCTTTTAAAGATGGAAAGGAGGCCCGTTTCTGTAAACCTTCGCAAAATTAAAATCAATGACATAAAAGCGGTCATATTTTCTACAACCTTTTAAGTTATATATTTTAATGCAGATAACATCATAATCATTCCTCAAGCCCATAAAGGTATGCCATATCGAAAACCGAGTTCATTTGAACAAGTTATGGGCTTTTAAAGATAGAAAGGAGGCCCATTTCAGTAAACCTTCGCAAAATTAAAATCAATGACATACAAACGGTCATATTTTTTACTTCCTTTAAATTTATATATTTTAATGCAGATAACAACATAATCATTCCACAAGCCCATAAAGGTGTGCCATATCGAAATCCGACTTCATTTGTCGAAGTTGTGGGCTTTTAAAGATGGAATGAAGAACCATTTCACTAAACCTTCGCAAAATTAAAATCAATGACACAAAAACTGTCATATTTTTTACTACCACCAAAGTTATACTTATAAATGCAAATAACAACATTATCATTCAACAAGCCCATAAAGCTATGCCATATCGAAATCCGAGTTCATTTGGCCAAGTTATGGGCTTTTAAAGATGGAAAGGAGGCCCGTTTCTGTAAACCTTCGCAAAATTAAAATCAATGACATAAAAGCGGTCATATTTTCTACAACCTTTTAAGTTATATATTTTAATGCAGATAACATCATAATCATTCCTCAAGCCCATAAAGGTATGCCATATCGAAAACCGAGTTCATTTGAACAAGTTGTGGGCTTTTAAAGATAGAAAGGAGGCCCATTTCAGTAAACCTTCGCAAAATTAAAATCAATGACATACAAACGGTCATATTTTTTACTTCCTTTAAATTTATATATTTTAATGCAGATAACAACATAATCATTCCACAAGCCCATAAAGGTGTGCCATATCGAAATCCGAGTTCATTTGACCAAGTTATGGGCTTTTAAAGATGGAAACGAGGCCCATTTCTAGAAACCTTCGCGAAACTAAAATCAATGACATAAAAACTGTCATATTTTTTACTACCTTTTAAGTTATATATTTTAATGCAGATAACATCATAATCATTCCTCAAGCCCATAAAGGTATGCCATATCGAAAGCCGATTTCATTTGACGAAGTTGTGGGCTTTTAAAGATGGAATGAAGGACCATTTCACTAAACCTTCGCAAAATTGAAATCAATGACACAAAAACTGTCATATTTTTTACTACCACCAAAGTTATACTTATTAATGCAGATAACAACATTATCATTCTACAAGCCCATAAAGCTATGCCATATCGAAATCCGAGTTCATTTGGCCAAGTTATGGGCTTTTAAAGATGGAAAGGAGGCCCGTTTCTGTAAACCTTCGCAAAATTAAAATCAATGACATAAAAGCGGTCATATTTTCTACAACCTTTTAAGTTATATATTTTAATGCAGATAACATCATAATCATTCCTCAAGCCCATAAAGGTATGCCATATCGAAAGCCGAGTTCATTTGACGAAGTTGTGGGCTTTTAAAGATGGAATGAAGGACCATTTCACTAAACCTTCGCAAAATTAAAATCAATGACACAAAAACTGTCATATTTTTTACTACCACCAAAGTTATACTTATAAATGCAAATAACAACATTATCATTCAACAAGCCCATAAAGCTATGCCATATCGAAATCCGAGTTCATTTGACCAAGCTATGGGCTTTTAAAGATAGAAAGGAGGCCCATTTCTGTAAACCTTCGCAAAATTAAATTCAATGACATGAAAACGGACATATTTTTTACTACCTTGAAAGTTATATATTTTAATGCAGAAACAACATTATCATTCCACAAGCCCGTAAGGGCATGCCATATCGAAATCAGAGTTCATTTGACCAAGTTATGGGCTTTTAAAGATAGAGAGGAGGCCCATTTCTGTAAACCTTCGCAAAATTAAAATCAATGACATAAAAACGGTCATATTTCTTACTACCTTTTAAGTTATATATTTTAATGCAGATAACAACATAATCATTCCACAAGCCCATAAAGGTATGCCATATCGAAAACCAAGTTTATTTGACGAAGTTATGGGCTTTTAAAGATGGAATGAAGTCCCATTTCAGTAAACCTTCGCAAAATTAAAATCAATGACATAAAAACGGTCATATTTTTTACTACCTTTAAAGTTATATATTTTAATGCAGATAGCAACATTATCATTCCCCAAGCCCATAAAGGCATGACATATCGAAATCCGAGCTCATTTGAACAAGTTATGGGCTTTTAAAGATAGAAAGGAGGCCCATTTCTGTAAACCTTCGCAAAATTAAAATCAATGACATACAAACGGTCATATTTTTTACTTCCTTTAAAGTTATATATTTTAATGCAGATAACAACATAATCATTCCACAAGCCCATAAAGGTGTGGCATATCGAAATCCGAGTTCATTTGAACAAGTTATGGGCTTTAAAATATTGAAAGAAAGCCCATTTCTGAAAACCTTCGCAAAATTAAAATCATTGACATAAAAACGGTCATATTTTTTACTACCTTTAAAGTTATATATTTTAATGCAGAAAACAACATAATCATTCCTCAAGCCCATAAAGGTATGCCATATCGAAAACCGAGTTCATTTGACGAAGTTGTGGGCTTTTAAAGATGGAATGAAGGACCATTTCACTAAACCTTCGCAAAATTAAAATCAATGACACAAAAACTGTCATATTTTTTACTACCACCAAAGTTATACTTATTAATGCAAATAACAACATTATCATTCCACAAGCCCATAAAGCTATGCCATATCGAAATCCGAGTTCATTTGACCAAGTTATGGGCTTTTAAAGATGGAAAGGAGGCCCATTTCTAGAAACCTTCGCAAAACTAAAATCAATGACATATAAACGGTCATATTTTTTACTACCTTTAAAGTTATTTTTATTAATGCAGATAACAACATTATCATTCTACAAGCCCATAAAGCTATGCCATATCGAAATCCGAGTTCATTTGGCCAAGTTATGGGCTTTTAAAGATGGAAAGGAGGCCCGTTTCTGTAAACCTTCGCAAAATTAAAATCAATGACATAAAAACGGTCATATTTTCTACAACCTTTTAAGTTATATATTTTAATGCAGATAACATCATAATCATTCCTCAAGCCCATAAAGGTATGCCATATCGAAAACCGAGTTCATTTGACGAAGTTATGGGCTTTTAAAGATGGAATGAAGGCCCATTTCAGTAAACCTTCGCAAAATTAAAATCAATGACATACAAACGGTCATATTTTTTACTTCCTTTAAAGTTATATATTTTAATGCAGATAACAACATAATCATTCCACAAGCCCATAAAGGTGTGCCATATCGAAATCCGAGTTCATTTGAACAAGTTATGGGCTTTCAAATATTGAAAGAAAGCCCATTTCTGAAAACCTTCGCAAAATTAAAATCATTGACATAAAAACGGTCATATTTTTTACCTCCCTTAAAGTTACATATATTAATGCACATAGCAACATAATCATTTCACAATCCCTTAAAGATGTGTAACATCGAAATCCGAGTTCATTTGACAAAGTTATGGGCTTTTAAATATGGAAAAAAAGCCCATTTCTGTAAACCTTCGCAAAATTAAAATCATTGACATAAAAACGGTCATATTTTTTACCACCTTTAAAGTTGTATATTTTAATGCAGAAGACAACATACAACATACAACATGCAGATAGCAACATTATCATTCCACAAGCCCATAAAGGCATGACATATCGAAATCCGAGCTCATTTGAACAAGTTATGGGCTTTTAAAGATAGAAAGGAGGCCCAATTCTGTAAACCTTCGCAAAATTAAAATCAATGACATAAAAACGGTCATATTTCTTACTTCCTTTAAAGTTATATATTTTAATGCAGATAACAACATTATCATTCCACAAGTCCATAAAGGCATGCCATATCGAAATCCGAGTTCATTTGACCAAGATATGGGCTTTTAAAGATGGAAAGAAGGCCCATTTCAGTAAACCTTCGCAACTAAAATCAAACACATTTGACAAAGTTATGGGCTTTTAAATATGGAAAAAAAATCCCATTTCTGTAAACCTTCGCAAAATTAAAATCATTGACATAAAAACGGTCATATTTTTTACCACCTTTAAAGTTATATATTTTAGTGCAGAAGACAACATTATCATTCCACAAGCCCATAAAGGCATGCCATATCGAAAACCGAGTTCATTTGACCAAGTTATGGGCTTTTAAAGATGGAAAGGAGGCCCATTTCTGGAAACCTTCGCCAAATTAAAATCAATGACATAAAAACGGTCATATTTTTTACTACCTTTAAAGTTATATATTTTAATGCAGAAAACAACATTATCATTCCACAAGCCCATAAAGGCCTTCCATATCGAAAACCGAGTTCATTTGACCAAGTTATGGGCTTTTAAGGATGGAAAGGAGGCCCCTTTCTGGAAACCTTCGCAAAATTAAATTCAATGACATGAAAACGGACATATTTTTTACTACCTTGAAAGTTATATATTTTAATGCAGAAACAACATTATCATTCCACAAGCCCATAAGGGCATGCCATATCGAAATCAGAGTTCATTTGACCAAGTTATGGGCTTTTAAAGATAGAGAGGAGGCCCATTTCTGTAAACCTTCGCAAAATTAAAATCAATGACATAAAAACGGTCATATTTTTTACTACCCTTAAAGTTATATTTATTAATGCAGATAACAACATAATCATTCCTCAAGCCCATAAAGGTATGCCATATCGAAAACCGAGTTCATTTGACGAAGTTATGGGCTTTTAAAGATGGAATGAAGGACCATTTCACTAAACCTTCGCAAAATTAAAATCAATGAGACAAAAACTGTCATATTTTTTACTACCACCAAAGTTATACTTATTAATGCAAATAACAACATTATCATTCCACAAGCCCATAAAGCTATGCCATATCGAAATCCGAGTTCATTTGACCAAGTTATGGGCTTTTAAAGATGGAAAGGAGGCCCATTTCTAGAAACCTTCGCAAAACTGAAATCAATGACAAAAAACGGTCATATTTATTACTACCTTTAAAGTTATAAATATTAATGCAGACAACAACAAAATCATTCCACAAGCCCATAAAGGTGTGCCATATCGAAATCCGTGTTCATTTGAACAAGTTATGGGCTTTAAAATATGGAAAGAAAGCCCATTTCTGAAAACCTTCGCAAAATTAAAATCATTGACATAATAACGGTCATATTTTTTACTACCTTTAAAGTTATATATTTTAATGCAGAAAACAACATAATCATTCCTCAAGCCCATAAAGGTATGCCATATCGAAAACCGAGTTCATTTGACGATGCTATGGGCTTTTAAAGATGGAATGAAGGCCCATTTCAGTAAACCTTCGCAAAATTAAAATCAATGACATAAAAACTGTCATATTTTTTACTACCTTCAAAGTTATACTTATTCATGCAAATAACAACATTATAATTCCACGAGCCCATAAAGCTATGCCATATCGAAATCCGAGTTCATTTGACCAAGCTATGGGCTTTTAAAGATGGAAAAAAGGCCCATTTCAGTAAACCTTCGCAAAGCTAAAATCAATGACATAAAAACGATCATATTTATTACTACCTTTAAAGTTATATATTTTAATGCAGATAACAACATTATCATTCCACAAGCCCATAAAGGCATGCCATATCGAAATCCGAGTTCATTTGACCAAGTTATGGGCTTTTAAAGATGGAATGAAGGACCATTTCACCAAACCTTCGCAAAATTAAAATCAATGAGACAAAAACTGTCTTTTTTTTTACTACCACCAAAGTTATACTTATTAATGCAAATAACAACATTATCATTCCACAAGCCCATAAAGCTATGCCATATCGAAATCCGAGTTCATTTGACCAAGTTATGGGCTTTTAAAGATGGAAAGGAGGCCCATTTCTAGAAACCTTCGCAAAACTAAAATCAATGACATAAAAACTGTCATATTTTTTACTACCTTTAAAGTTATTTTTATTAATGCAAATAACAACATTATCATTCTACAAGCCCATAAAGGTGTGCCATATCGAAATCCGAGTTCATTTGAACAAGTTATGGGCTTTAAAATATGGAAAGAAAGCCCATTTCTGAAAACCTTCGCAAAATTAAAATCATTGACATAATAACGGTCATATTTTTTACTACCTTTAAAGTTATATATTTTAATGCAGAAAACAACATAATCATTCCTCAAGCCCATAAAGGTATGCCATATCGAAAACCGAGTTCATTTGACGATGTTATGGGCTTTTAAAGATGGAATGAAGGCCCATTTCAGTAAACCTTCGCAAAATTAAAATCAATGACATAAAAACTGTCATATTTTTTACTACCTTCAAAGTTATACTTATTCATGCAAATAACAACATTATAATTCCACGAGCCCATAAAGCTATGCCATATCGAAATCCGAGTTCATTTGACCAAGCTATGGGCTTTTAAAGATGGAAAAAGGCCCATTTCAGTAAACCTTCGCAAAGCTAAAATCAATGACATAAAAACGGTCATATTTATTACTACCTTTAAAGTTATATATTTTAATGCAGATAACAACATTATCATTCCACAAGCCCATAAAGGCATGCCATATCGAAATCCGAGTTCATTTGACGAAGTTATGGGCTTTTAAAGATGGAATGAAGGACCATTTCACCAAACCTTCGCAAAATTAAAATCAATGAGACAAAAACTGTCTTTTTTTTACTACCACCAAAGTTATACTTATTAATGCAAATAACAACATTATCATTCCACAAGCCCATAAAGCTATGCCATATCGAAATCCGAGTTCATTTGACCAAGTTATGGGCTTTTAAAGATGGAAAGGAGGCCCATTTCTAGAAACCTTCGCAAAACTAAAATCAATGACATAAAAACTGTCATATTTTTTACTACCTTTAAAGTTATTTTTATTAATGCAGATAAGAACATTATCATTCTACAAGCCCATAAAGCTATGCCATATCGAAATCCGAGTTCATTTGGCCAAGTTATGAGCTTTTAAAGATGGAAAGGAGGCCCGTTTCTGTAAACCTTCGCAAAATTAAAATCAATGACATAAAAGCGGTCATATTTTCTGCAACCTTTTAAGTTATATATTTTAATGCAGATAACATCATAATCATTCCTCAAGCCCATAAAGGTATGCCATATCGAAAACCGAGTTCATTTGAACAAGTTATGGGCTTTTAAAGATAGAAAGGAGGCCCATTTCAGTAAACCTTCGCAAAATTAAAATCAATGACATACAAACGGTCATATTTTTTACTTCCTTTAAATTTATATATTTTAATGCAGATAACAACATAATCATTCCACAAGCCCATAAAGGTGTGCCATATCGAAATCCGACTTCATTTGACGAAGTTGTGGGCTTTTAAAGATGGAATGAAGAACCATTTCACTAAACCTTCGCAAAATTAAAATCAATGACACAAAAACTGTCATATTTTTTACTACCACCAAAGTTATACTTATAAATGCAAATAACAACATTATCATTCAACAAGCCCATAAAGCTATGCCATATCGAAATCCGAGTTCATTTGACCAAGTTATGGGCTTTTAAAGATAGAAAGGAGGCCCATTTCTGTAAACCTTCGCAAAATTAAATTCAATGACATGAAAACGGACATATTTTTTACTACCTTGAAAGTTATATATTTTAATGCAGAAACAACATTATCATTCCACAGCCCATAAGGGCATGCCATATCGAAATCAGAGTTCATTTGACCAAGTTATGGGCTTTTAAAGATAGAGAGGAGGCCCATTTCTGTAAACCTTCGCAAAATTAAAATCAATGACATAAAAACGGTCATATTTCTTACTACCTTTTAAGTTATATATTTTAATGCAGATAACAACATAATCATTCCACAAGCCCATAAAGGTATGCCATATCGAAAACCAAGTTTATTTGACGAAGTTATGGGCTTTTAAAGATGGAATGAAGTCCCATTTCAGTAAACCTTCGCAAAATTAAAATCAATGACATAAAAACGGTCATATTTTTTACTACCTTTAAAGTTATATATTTTAATGCAGATAGCAACATTATCATTCCCCAAGCCCATAAAGGCATGACATATCGAAATCCGAGCTCATTTGAACAAGTTATGGGCTTTTAAAGATAGAAAGGAGGCCCATTTCTGTAAACCTTCGCAAAATTAAAATCAATGACATACAAACGGTCATATTTTTTACTTCCTTTAAAGTTATATATTTTAATGCAGATAACAACATAATCATTCCACAAGCCCATAAAGGTGTGCCATATCGAAATCCGAGTTCATTTGAACAAGTTATGGGCTTTAAAATATTGCAAGAAAGCCCATTTCTGAAAACCTTCGCAAAATTAAAATCATTGACATAAAAACGGTCATATTTTTTACTACCTTTAAAGTTATATATTTTAATGCAGAAAACAACATAATCATTCCTCAAGCCCATAAAGGTATGCCATATCGAAAACCGAGTTCATTTGACGAAGTTGTGGGCTTTTAAAGATGGAATGAAGGACCATTTCACTAAACCTTCGCAAAATTAAAATCAATGACACAAAAACTGTCATATTTTTTACTACCACCAAAGTTATACTTATTAATGCAAATAACAACATTAAAATTCCACAAGCCCATAAAGCTATGCCATATCGAAATCCGAGTTCATTTGGCCAAGCTATGGGCTTTTAAAGATGGAAAGGAGGCCCATTTCTAGAAACCTTCGCAAAACTAAAATCAATGACATAAAAACTGTCATATTTTTTACTACCTTTAAAGTTATTTTTATTAATGCAGATAACAACATTATCATTCTACAAGCCCATAAAGCTATGCCATATCGAAATCCGAGTTCATTTGGCCAAGTTATGGGCTTTTAAAGATGGAAAGGAGGCCCGTTTCTGTAAACCTTCGCAAAATTAAAATCAATGACATAAAAGCGGTCATATTTTCTACAACCTTTTAAGTTATATATTTTAATGCAGATAACATCATAATCATTCCTCAAGCCCATAAAGGTATGCCATATCGAAAACCGAGTTCATTTGACGAAGTTATGGCCTTTTAAAGATGGAATGAAGGCCCATTTCAGTAAACCTTCGCAAAATTAAAATCAATGACATAAAAACTGTCATATTTTTTACTACCTTCAAAGTTATACTTATTCATGCAAATAACAACATTAAAATTCCACAAGCCCATAAAGCTATGCCATATCGAAATCCGAGTTCATTTGGCCAAGCTATGGGCTTTTAAAGATGGAAAAAAGGCCCATTTCAGTAAACCTTCGCAAAAATAAAATCAAGACATAAAAACGGTCACATTTTTTACTACCTTTAAAGTTATATATTTTAATGCAGAAACAACATTATCATTCCACAAGCCCATAAAGGTGTGCCATATCGAAATCCGAGCTCATTTGAACAAGTTATGGGCTTTTAAAGATAGAAAGGAGGCCCATTTCTGTAAACCTTCGCAAAATTAAAATCAATGACATACAAACGGTCATATTTTTTACTTCCTTTAAAGTTATATATTTTAATGCAGATAACAACATTATCATTCCACAAGCACATAAAGGCATGCCATATCGAAATCCGAGTTCAATTGACCAAGTTATGGGCTTTTAAAGATGGAAAGAAGGCCCATTTCAGTAAACCTTCGCAACTAAAATCAAAGACATAAAAACGGTCATATTTTTTACCTCCATTAAAGTTACATATATTAATGCACATAGCAACATAATCATTTCACAATCCCTTAAAGATGTGTAACATCGAAATCCGAGTTCATTTGACAAAGTTATGGGCTTTTAAATATGGAAAAAAAGCCCATTTCTGTAAACCTTCGCAAAATTAAAATCATTGACATAAAAACGGTCATATTTTTTACCACCTTTAAAGTTGTATATTTTAATGCAGAAGACAACATAATTATTCCACAAGCCCATAAAGGCATGCCATATCGAAAACCGAGTTCATTTGGCCAAGTTATGGGCTTTTAAAGATGGAAAGGAGGCCCGTTTCTGTAACCTTCGCAAAATTAAAATCAATGACATAAAAGCGGTCATGGTTTTGACTACCTTTAAAGTTATATTTATTAATGCAGATAACAACATAATCATTCCACATGCACATAAAGCTATGCCATATCGAAATCGGAGTTCATTTGACCAAGTTATGGGCTTTTAAATATGGAAAAAAAGCCCATATCTGTAAACCTTCGCAAAATTAAAATCATTGACATAAAAACGGTCATATTTTTTACCACCTTTAAAGTTATATATTTTAATGCAGAAGACAACATTATCATTCCACAAGCCCATAAAGGCATGCCATATCGAAAACCGAGTTCATTTGACCAAGTTATGGGCTTTTAAAGATGGAAAGGAGGCCCATTTCTGGAAACCTTCGCCAAATTAAAATCAATGACATAAAAACGGTCATATTTTTTACTACCTTTAAAGTTATATATTTTAATGCAGAAAACAACATTATCATTCCACAAGCCCATAAAGGCCTTCCATATCGAAAACCGAGTTCATTTGACCAAGTTATGGGCTTTTAAGGATGGAAAGGAAGCCCCTTTCTGGAAACCTTCGCAAAATTAAATTCAATGACATAAAAACGGTCATATTTTTTACTACCTTTAAAGTTATATATTTTAATGCAGAAACAACATTATCATTCCACAAGCCCATAAGGGCATGCCATATCGAAATCAGAGTTCATTTGACCAAGTTATGGGCTTTTAAAGATAGAGAGGAGGCCCATTTCTGTAAACCTTCGCAAAATTAAAATAAATGACATAAAAACGGTCATATTTTTTACTACCTTTAAAGTTATATATTTTAATTCAGATAACAACATAATTATTCCACAAGCCCATAAAGGCATGCCATATCGAAAACCGAGTTCATTTGGCCAAGTTATGGGCTTTTAAAGATGGAAAGGAGGCCCATTTCTGTAAACCTTCGCAAAATTAAAATCAATGACATAAAAGCGGTCATTTTTTTTACTACCTTTAAAGTTATATTTATTAATGCAGATAACAACAAAATCATTCCATATGCCCATAAAGCTATGCCATATCGAAATCCGAGTTCATTTGACCAAGTTATGGGCTTTTAAATATGGAAAGAAAGCCCATTTCTGTAAACCTTCGCAAAATTAAAATCATTGACATAAAAGCGGTCATATTTTTTACTACCTTTTAAGTTATATATTTAAATGCAGATAACAACATAATCATTCTACAAGCCCATAAAGGTATGCCATATCGAAAACCGAGTTTATTTGACGAAGTTATGGGCTTTTAAAGATGGAATGAAGGCCCATTTCAGTAAACCTTCGCAAAATTAAAATCAATGACATAAAAACGATCATATTTCTTACTACCTTTAAAGTTATATATTTTACTGCAGATAACAACATTATCATTCCACAAGCCCATAAAGGCATGCCATATCGAAATCCGAGCTCATTTGAACAAGTTATGGGCTTTTAAAGATAGAAAGGAGGCCCATTTCTGTAAACCTTCGCAAATAAAATCAAAGACATAAAAACGGTCATATTTTTTACCACCCTTAAAGTTACATATATTAATGCAGATAGCAACATAATCATTTCACAATCCCTTAAAGATGTGTAACATCGAAATCCGAGTTCATTTGACCAAGTTATGGGCTTTTAAAGATGGAAAAAAGGCCCAATTTCAGTAAACTAAAATCAATGACAAAAAAACGTTCATATTTATTACTACCTTTAAAGTTATAAATATTAATGCAGACAACAACATTATCATTCCACAAGCCCATAAAGGCATTCCATATCGAAAACCGAGTTCATTTGACCAAGTTATGGGCTTTTAAAGATGGAAAGGAGGCCCGTTTCTGTAAGCCTTCGCAAAATTAAAATCAATGACATAAAAGCGGTCATATGGTTTACTACCTTTAAATTTATATTTATTAATGCAGATAACAACATAATCATTCCAAATGCCCATAAAGCTATGCCACATCGAAATCCGAGTTCATTTGAGCAAGTTATGGGCTTTTAAATATGGAAAGGAGGCCCATTTCTGTAAACCTTCGCAAAATTAAAATCAATGACATAAAAAACGGTCATATTTTTTTCAACCTTTAAAGTTATATATTTTAATGCAGATAACAACATAGTCATTCCACAAGCCCATATCGAAATCCGAGTTCATTTGACCAAGTTATGGGCTTTTAAGGATGGAAAGAAGGCCCATTTTAGTAAACCTTCGCAAAACTAAAATCAATGACATAAAAACGGTCATATTTTTTACTACCCTTAAAGTTACATATATTAATTCAGATAGCAACATAATCATTCCACAAGCCCATAAAGGTGTGCCATATCGAAATCCGAGTTCATTTGACCAAGTTATGGGCTTATAAATATGGAAAGGAGGCCCAATTCTGTAAACCTTCGCAAAATTTAAATCAATGACATAAAAACGGTCATGTTTTTTACTACCTTTTAAGTTATATATTTTAATGCCGATAACAACATAATCATTCCACAAGCCCATAAAGGTATTCCATATCGAAAACCGAGTTCATTTGACCAAGTTATGGGCTTTTAAAGATGGAATGAAGGCCCATTTCAGTAAACCTTCGCAAAATTAAAATCAATGAGATAAAAACTGTCATATTTTTTACTACCTTTAAAGTTATATTTATTAATGCAGATAACAACATAATCATTCCACAAGCCCATAAAGCTATGCCATATCGAAATCCGAGTTCATTTGACCAAGTTATGGGCTTTTAAAGATGGAAAGAAGGCCCCTTTCTGGAAACCTTCGCAAAATAAAAATCAAAGACATAAAAACGGTCATATTTTTTACCACCCTTTCGCAAAATTAAATTCAATGACATAAAAACGGTCATATTTTTTACTACCTTTAAAGTTATATATTTTAATGCAGAAACAACATTATTATTCCACAAGCCCATAAAGGCATGCCATATCGAAATCAGAGTTCATTTGACCAAGTTATGGGCTTTTAAAGATAGAGAGGAGGCCCATTTCTGTAAACCTTCGCAAAATTAAAATCAATGACATAAAAACGGTCATATTTTTTACTACCTTTAAAGTTATATATTTTAATGCAGAAACAACATTATTATTCCACAAGCCCATAAAGGCATGCCATATCGAAATCAGAGTTCATTTGACCAAGTTATGGGCTTTTAAAGATAGAGAGGAGGCCCATTTCTGTAAACCTTCGCAAAATTAAAATCATTGACATAAAAACGGTCATATTTTTTACTACCTTTAAAGTTATATATTTTAATTCAGATAACAACATTATCATTCCACAAGCCCATAAAGGCATGCCATATCGAAAACCGAGTTCATTTGGCCAAGTTATGGGCTTTTAAATATGGAAAGAAGGCCCAATTCTGTAAACCTTCGCAAAATTAAAATCAATGAAATAAAAAGCGGTCATATTTTTTACTACCTTTTAAGTTATATATTTTAATGCAGATAACAACATAATCATTCCACAAGCCCATAAAGGTATGCCATATCGAAAACCGAGCTCATTTGAACAAGTTATGGGCTTTTAAAGATAGAAAGAAGGCCCAATTCTGGAAACCTTCGCAAAATTAAAATCAATGACATAAAAAACGGTCATATTTTTTTCAACCTTTAAAGTTATATATTTTAATGCAGATAACAACATAGTCATTCCACAAGCCCATAAAGGCATGCCATATCGAAAACCGAGTTCATTTGACCAAGTTATGGGCTTTTAAGGATGGAAAGAAGGCCCATTTTAGTAAACCTTCGCAAAATTAAAATCAATGACATAAAAACGGTCATATTTTTTACTACCCTTAAAGTTACATATATTTATGCAGATAGCAACATAATCATTCCACAAGCCCATAAAGGTGTGCCATATCGAAATCCGAGTTCATTTGACCAAGTTATGGGCTTATAAATATGGAAAGGAGGCCCAATTCTGTAAACCTTCGCAAAATTTAAATCAATGACATAAAAACGGTCATGTTTTTTACTACCTTTTAAGTTATATATTATAATGCCGATAACAACATAATCATTCCACAAGCCCATAAAGGTATTCCATATCGAAAACCGAGTTCATTTGACCAAGTTATGGGCTTTTAAAGATGGAATGAAGGCCCATTTCAGTAAACCTTCGCAAAATAAAAATCAATGACATAAAAACTGTCATATTTTTTACTACCTTTAAAGTTATATTTATTAATGCAGATAACAACATAATCATTCCACAAGCCCATAAAGCTATGCCATATCGAAATCCGAGTTCATTTGACCAAGTTATGGGCTTTTAAAGATGGAAAGAAGGCCCCTTTCTGGAAACCTTCGCAAAATTAAAATCAAAGACATAAAAACGGTCATATTTTTTACCACCCTTAAAGTTACATATATTAAAGTAGATAGCAACATAATCATTTCACAATCCCATAAAGGTGTGCAACATCGAAATCCGAGTTCATTTGACAAAGTTATGGGCTTTTAAATATGGAAAAAAAGCCCATTTCTGTAAACCTTCGCAAAATTAAAATCATTGACATAAAAACGGTCATATTTTTTACCACCTTTAATGTTATATATTTTAATGCAGAAGACAACATTATCATTCCACAAGCCCATAAAGGCATGCCATATCGAAAACCGAGTTCATTTGACCAAGCTATGGGCTTTTAAAGATGGAAAGAAGGCCCCTTTCTGGAAACCTTCGCAAAATAAAAATCAAAGACATAAAAACGGTCATATTTTTTACCACCCTTTCGCAAAATTAAATTCAATGACATAAAAACGGTCATATTTTTTACTACCTTTAAAGTTATATATTTTAATGCAGAAACAACATTATTATTCCACAAGCCCATAAAGGCATGCCATATCGAAATCAGAGTTCATTTGACCAAGTTATGGGCTTTTAAAGATAGAGAGGAGGCCCATTTCTGTAAACCTTCGCAAAATTAAAATCAATGACATAAAAACGGTCATATTTTTTACTACCTTTAAAGTTATATATTTTAATGCAGAAACAACATTATTATTCCACAAGCCCATAAAGGCATGCCATATCGAAATCAGAGTTCATTTGACCAAGTTATGGGCTTTTAAAGATAGAGAGGAGGCCCATTTCTGTAAACCTTCGCAAAATTAAAATCATTGACATAAAAACGGTCATATTTTTTACTACCTTTAAAGTTATATATTTTAATTCAGATAACAACATTATCATTCCACAAGCCCATAAAGGCATGCCATATCGAAAACCGAGTTCATTTGGCCAAGTTATGGGCTTTTAAATATGGAAAGAAGGCCCAATTCTGTAAACCTTCGCAAAATTAAAATCAATGAAATAAAAAGCGGTCATATTTTTTACTACCTTTTAAGTTATATATTTTAATGCAGATAACAACATAATCATTCCACAAGCCCATAAAGGTATGCCATATCGAAAACCGAGCTCATTTGAACAAGTTATGGGCTTTTAAAGATAGAAAGAAGGCCCAATTCTGGAAACCTTCGCAAAATTAAAATCAATGACATAAAAAACGGTCATATTTTTTTCAACCTTTAAAGTTATATATTTTAATGCAGATAACAACATAGTCATTCCACAAGCCCATAAAGGCATGCCATATCGAAAACCGAGTTCATTTGACCAAGTTATGGGCTTTTAAGGATGGAAAGAAGGCCCATTTTAGTAAACCTTCGCAAAATTAAAATCAATGACATAAAAACGGTCATATTTTTTACTACCCTTAAAGTTACATATATTTATGCAGATAGCAACATAATCATTCCACAAGCCCATAAAGGTGTGCCATATCGAAATCCGAGTTCATTTGACCAAGTTATGGGCTTATAAATATGGAAAGGAGGCCCAATTCTGTAAACCTTCGCAAAATTTAAATCAATGACATAAAAACGGTCATGTTTTTTACTACCTTTTAAGTTATATATTATAATGCCGATAACAACATAATCATTCCACAAGCCCATAAAGGTATTCCATATCGAAAACCGAGTTCATTTGACCAAGTTATGGGCTTTTAAAGATGGAATGAAGGCCCATTTCAGTAAACCTTCGCAAAATAAAAATCAATGACATAAAAACTGTCATATTTTTTACTACCTTTAAAGTTATATTTATTAATGCAGATAACAACATAATCATTCCACAAGCCCATAAAGCTATGCCATATCGAAATCCGAGTTCATTTGACCAAGTTATGGGCTTTTAAAGATGGAAAGAAGGCCCCTTTCTGGAAACCTTCGCAAAATTAAAATCAAAGACATAAAAACGGTCATATTTTTTACCACCCTTAAAGTTACATATATTAAAGCAGATAGCAACATAATCATTTCACAATCCCATAAAGGTGTGCAACATCGAAATCCGAGTTCATTTGACAAAGTTATGGGCTTTTAAATATGGAAAAAAAGCCCATTTCTGTAAACCTTCGCAAAATTAAAATCATTGACATAAAAACGGTCATATTTTTTACCACCTTTAATGTTATATATTTTAATGCAGAAGACAACATTATCATTCCACAAGCCCATAAAGGCATGCCATATCGAAAACCGAGTTCATTTGACCAAGCTATGGGCTTTTAAAGATGGAAAGGAGGCCCATTTCTGGAAACCTTCGCCAAATTAAAATCAATGACATAAAAACGGTCATATTTTTTACTACCTTTAAAGTTATATATTTTAATGCAGAAACAACATTATCATTCCACAAGCCCATAAGGGCATGCCATATCAAAATCAGAGTTCATTTGACCAAGCTATGGGCTTTTAAAGATAGAGAGGAGGCCCATTTCTGTAAACCTTCGCAAAATTAAAATCAATGACATAAAAACGGTCATATTTTTTACTACCTTTAAAGTTACACATTTTAATTCAGATAACAACATTATTATTCCACAAGCCCATAAAGGCATGCCATATCGAAAACCGAGTTCATTTGACCAAGTTATGGGCTTTTAAAGATGGAAAGGAGGCCCATTTCTGTAAACCTTCGCAAAATTAAAATCAATGACATACAAACGGTCATATTTTTTACTACCTTTAAAGTTATATTTATTAATGCAGATAACAACATAATCATTCCACATGCCCATAAAGCTATGCCATGTTGAAGTCCGAGTTCATTTGACCAAGTTATGGGCTTTTAAATATGGAAAGAAAGCCCATTTCTGTAAACCTTCGCAAAATTAAAATCATTGACATAAAAACGGTCATATTTTTTACTACCTTTTAAGTTATATATTTAAATTCAGATAACAACATAATCATTCTACAAGCCCATAAAGGTATGCCATATCGAAAACCGAGTTTATTTGACGAAGTTATGGGCTTTTAAAGATGGAATGAAGGCCCATTTCAGTAAACCTTCGCAAAATTAAAATCAATGACATAAAAACGGTCATATTTCTTACTACCTTTAAAGTTATATTTATTAATGCAGATAACAACATAATCATTCCACATGCCCATAAAGCTATGCCATATCGAAATCCGAGTTCATTTGACCAAGTTATGGGCTTTTAAATATGGAAAGAAAGCCCATTTCTGTAAACCTTCGCAAAATTAAAATCATTGACATAAAAACGGTCATATTTTTTACTACCTTTTAAGTTATATATTTAAATGCAGATAACAACATAATCATTCTACAAGCCCATAAAGGTATGCCATATCGAAAACCGAGTTTATTTGACGAAGTTATGGGCTTTTAAAGATGGAATGAAGGCCCATTTCAGTAAACCTTCGCAAAATTAAAATCAATGACATAAAAACGGTCATATTTTTTACTACCTTTAAAGTTATATATTTTAATGCACATAACAACATTATCATTCCACAAGCCCATAAAGGCATGCCATATCGAAATCCGAGCTCATTTGAACAAGTTATGGGCTTTTAAAGATAGAAAGGAGGCCCATTTCTGTAAACCTTCGCAAATAAAATCAAAGACATAAAAACGGTCATATTTTTTACCACCCTTAAAGTTACATATATTAATGCAGATAGCAACATAATCATTTCACAATCCCTTAAAGATGTGTAACATCGAAATCCGAGTTCATTTGACAAAGTTATGGGCTTTTAAATATGAAAAAAAGGCCATTTCTGTAAACCTTCGCAAAATTAAAATCAATGACATAAAAGCGGTCATATTTTTTACCACCTTTAAAGTTATATATTTTAATGCAGAAGACAACATTATCATTCCACAAGACCATAAAGGCATGCCATATCGAAAACCGAGTTCATTTGACCAAGTTATGGGCTTTTAAAGATGGAAAGGAGGCCCATTTCTGGAAACCTTCGCAAAATTAAAATCAATGACATAAAAACGGACATATTTTTAACTACCTTCAAAGTTATATATTTTAATGCAGATAACAACATTATCATAATGCAGATAACAACATAATCATTCCACATGCCCATAAAGCTATGCCATATCGGAATCCGAGCTCATTTGAACAAGTTATGGGCTTTTAAAGATAGAAAGGAGGCCCATTTCTGTAAACCTTCGCAAAATTAAAATCAATGTCATATTTTTTACTTCCTTTAAAGTCATATATTTTAATGCAGATAACAACATTATCATTCCACAAGCCTATAAAGGCATGCCATATCGAAATCCGAGTTCATTTGACCAAGTTATGGGCTTTTAAAGATGGAAAGAAGGCCCATTTCAGTAAACCTTCGCAAAATTAAAATCAATGACATAAAAGCGGTCATATTTTTTACTACCTTTAAAGTTATATTTATTAATGCAGATAAAAACATAATCATTCCACATGCCCATAAAGCTATGTCATATCGAAATCCGAGTTCATTTGACCAAGTTATGGGCTTTTAAATATGGAAAGAAAGCCCATTTCTGTAAACCTTCGCAAAATTTAAATCAATGAAATAAAAAGCAGTCATATTTTTTACTACCTTTTAAGTTATATATTTTAATGCAGATAACAACATAATCATTCCACAAGCCCATAAAGGTATGCCATATCGAAAACCACGTTTATTTGACGAAGTTATGGGCTTTTAAAGATGGAATGAAGTCCCATTTCAGTAAACCTTCGCAAAATTAAAATCAATGACATAAAAACGGTCATATTTTTTACTACCTTTAAAGTTATACATTTTAATGCAAATAGCAACATTATCATTCCACAAGCCCATAAAGGCATGACATATCGAAATCCGAGCTCATTTGAACAAGTTATGGGCTTTTAAAGATAGAAAGGAGGCCCATTTCTGTAAACCTTCGCAAAATTAAAATCAATGACATAAAAACGGTCATATATCTTACTTCCTTTAAAGTTATATATTTTAATGCAGATAACAACATTATCATTCCACAAGCCCATAAAGGCATGCCATATCGAAATCCGAGTTCATTTGACCAAGATATGGGCTTTTAAAGATGGAAAGAAGGCCCATTTCAGTAAACCTTCGCAACTAAAATCAAAGACATAAAAACGGTCATATTTTTTACCACCCTTAAAGTTACATATATTAAAGCAGATAGCAACATAATCATTTCACAATCCCATAAAGGTGTGCAACATCGAAATCCGAGTTCATTTGACAAAGTTATGGGCTTTTAAATATGGAAAAAAAAGCCCATTTCTGTAAACCTTCGCAAAATTAAAATCATTGACATAAAAACGGTCATATTTTTTACCACCTTTAAAGTTATATATTTTAATGCAGAAGACAACATTATCATTCCACAAGCCCATAAAGGCATGCCATATCGAAAACCGAGTTCATTTGACCAAGTTATGTGCCTTTAAAGATGGAAAGGAGGCCCATTTCTGGAAACCTTCGCCAAATTAAAATCAATGACATAAAAACGGTCATATTTTTTACTACCTTTAAAGTTATATATTTTAATGCAGAAAACAACATTATCATTCCACAAGCCCATAAAGGCCTTCCATATCGAAAACCGAGTTCATTTGACCAAGTTATGGGCTTTTAAGGATGGAAAGGAGGCCCCTTTCTGGAAACCTTCGCAAAATTAAATTCAATGACATGAAAACGGACATATTTTTTACTACCTTGAAAGTTATATATTTTAATGCAGAAACAACATTATCATTCCACAAGCCCATAAGGGCATGCCATATCGAAATCAGAGTTCATTTGACCAAGTTATGGGCTTTTAAAGATAGAGAGGAGGCCCATTTCTGTAAACCTTCGCAAAATTAAAATCAATGACATAAAAACGGTCATATTTATTACTACCTTTAAAGTTATATATTTTAATGCAGATAACAACATTATCATTCCACAAGCCCATAAAGGTATGCCATATCGAAAACCGAGTTCATTTGACGAAGTTATGGGCTTTTAAAGATGGAATGAAGGACCATTTCACTAAACCTTCGAAAAATTAAAATCAATGACACAAAAACTGTCATATTTTTTACTACCACCAAAGTTATACTTATTAATGCAAATAACAACATTATCATTCCACAAGCCCATAAACCTATGCCATATCGAAATCCGAGTTCATTTGACCAAGTTATGGGCTTTTAAAGATGGAAAGGAGGCCCATTTCTAGAAACCTTCGCAAAACTAAAATCAATGACATAAAAACTGTCATATTTTTTACTACCTTTAAAGTTATTTTTATTAATGCAGATAACAACATAATCATTCCACAAGCCCATAAAGGTGTGCCATATCGAAATCCGAGTTCATTTGACGAAGTTGTGGGCTTTTAAAGATGGAATGAAGGACCATTTCACTAAACCTTCGCAAAATTAAAATCAATGACACAAAAACTGTCATATTTTTTACTACCACCAAAGTTATACTTATTAATGCAAATAACAACATTATCATTCCACAAGCCCATAAACCTATGCCATATCGAAATCCGAGTTCATTTGACCAAGTTATGGGCTTTTAAAGATGGAAAGGAGGCCCATTTCTAGAAACCTTCGCAAAACTAAAATCAATGACATAAAAACTGTCATATTTTTTACTACCTTTAAAGTTATTTTTATTAATGCAGATAACAACATAATCATTCCACAAGCCCATAAAGGTGTGCCATATCGAAATCCGAGTTCATTTGACGAAGTTGTGGGCTTTTAAAGATGGAATGAAGGACCATTTCACTAAACCTTCGCAAAATTAAAATCAATGACACAAAAACTGTCATATTTTTTACTACCACCAAAGTTATACTTATTAATGCAAATAACAACATTATCATTCCACAAGCCCATAAAGCTATGCCATATCGAAATCCGAGTTCATTTGACCAAGTTATGGGCTTTTAAAGATAGAAAGGAGGCCCATTTCTGTAAACCTTCGAAAAATTAAATTCAATGACATGAAAACGGACATATTTTTTACTACCTTGAAAGTTATATATTTTAATGCAGAAACAACATTATCATTCCACAAGCCCATAAGGGCATGCCATATCGAAATCAGAGTTCATTTGACCAAGTTATGGGCTTTTAAAGATAGAGAGGAGGCCCATTTCTGTAAACCTTCGCAAAATTAAAATCAATGACATAAAAACGGTCATATTTCTTACTACCTTTTAAGTTATATATTTTAATGCAGATAACAACATAATCATTCCACAAGCCCATAAAGGTATGCCATATCGAAAACCAAGTTTATTTGACGAAGTTATGGGCTTTTAAAGATGGAATGAAGTCCCATTTCAGTAAACCTTCGCAAAATTAAAATCAATGACATAAAAACGGTCATATTTTTTACTACCTTTAAAGTTATATATTTTAATGCAGATAGCAACATTATCATTCCACAAGCCCATAAAGGCATGACATATCGAAATCCGAGCTCATTTGAACAAGTTATGGGCTTTTAAAGATAGAAAGGAGGCCCATTTCTGTAAACCTTCGCAAAATTAAAATCAATGACATACAAACGGTCATATTTTTTACTTCCTTTAAAGTTATATATTTTAATGCAGAAAACATCATAATCATTCCTCAAGCCCATAAAGGTGTGCCATATCGAAATCCTAGTTCATTTGAACAAGTTATGGGCTTTAAAATATTGAAAGAAAGCCCATTTCTGAAAACCTTCGCAAAATTAAAATCATTGACATAAAAACGGTCATATTTTTTACTACCTTTAAAGTTATATATTTTAATGCAGAAAACAACATAATCATTCCGCAAGCCCATAAAGGTATGCCATATCGAAAGCCGAGTTCATTTGACGAAGTTGTGGGCTTTTAAAGATGGAATGAAGGACCATTTCACTAAACCTTCGCAAAATTAAAATCAATGACACAAAAACTGTCATATTTTTTACTACCACCAAAGTTATACTTATTAATGCAAATAACAACATTATCATTCCACAAGCCCATAAAGCTATGCCATATCGAAATCCGAGTTCATTTGACCAAGTTATGGGCTTTTAAAGATGGAAAGGAGGCCCATTTCTAGAAACCTTCGCAAAACTAAAATCAATGACATAAAAACTGTCATATTTTTTACTACCTTTAAAGTTATTTTTATTAATGCAGATAACAACATTATCATTCTACAAGCCCATAAAGCTATGCCATATCGAAATCCGAGTTCATTTGGCCAAGTTATGGGCTTTTAAAGATGGAAAGGAGGCCCGTTTCTGTAAACCTTCGCAAAATTAAAATCAATGACATAAAAGCGGTCATATTTTCTACAACCTTTTAAGTTATATATTTTAATGCAGATAACATCATAATCATTCCTCAAGCCCATAAAGGTATGCCATATCGAAAACCGAGTTCATTCGACGAAGTTATGGCCTTTTAAAGATGGAATGAAGACCCATTTCAGTAAACCTTCGCAAAATTAAAATCAATGACATAAAAACTGTCATATTTTTTACTACCTTCAAAGTTATACTTATTCATGCAAATAACAACATTAAAATTCCACAAGCCCATAAACCTATGCCATATCGAAATCCGAGTTCATTTGACCAAGCTATGGGCTTTTAAAGATGGAAAAAAGGCCCATTTCAGTAAACCTTCGCAAAAATAAAATCAAGACATAAAAACGGTCACATTTTTTACTACCTTTAAAGTTATATATTTTAATGCAGAAACAACATTATCATTCCACAAGCCCATAAAGGCATGCCATATCGAAATCCGAGCTCATTTAAACAAGTTATGGGCTTTTAAAGATAGAAAGGAGGCCCATTTCTGTAAACCTTCGCAAAATTAAAATCAATGACATACAAACGGTCATATTTTTTACTTCCTTTAAAGTTATATATTTTAATGCAGATAACAACATTATCATTCCACAAGCCCATAAAGGCATGCCATATCGAAATCCGAGTTCAATTGACCAAGTTATGGGCTTTTAAAGATGGAAAGAAGGCCTATTTCAGTAAACCTTCGCAACTAAAATCAAAGACATAAAAACGGTCATATTTTTTACCTCCCTTAAAGTTACATATATTAATGCACATAGCAACATTATCATTTCACAATCCCTTAAAGATGTGTAACATCGAAATCCGAGTTCATTTGACAAGGTTATGGGCTTTTAAATATGGAAAAAAAGCCCATTTCTGTAAACCTTCGCAAAATTAAAATCATTGACATAAAAACGGTCATATTTTTTACCACCTTTAAAGTTGTATATTTTAATGCAGAAGACAACATAATTATTCCACAAGCCCATAAAGGCATGCCATATCGAAAACCGAGTTCATTTGGCCAAGTTATGGGCTTTTAAAGATGGAAAGGAGGCCCGTTTCTGTAAACCTTCGCAAAATTAAAATCAATGACATAAAAGCGGTCATAGTTTTTACTACCTTTAAAGTTATATTTATTAATGCAGATAACAACATAATCATTCCACATGCCGATAAAGCTATGCCATATCGAAATCGGAGTTCATTTGTCCAAGTTATGGGCTTTTAAATATGGAAAAAAAGCCCATATCTGTAAACCTTCGCAAAATTAAAATCATTGACATAAAAACGGTCATATTTTTTACCACCTTTAAAGTTATATATTTTAATGCAGAAGACAACATTATCATTCCACAAGCCCATAAAGGCATGCCATATCGAAAACCGAGTTCATTTGACCAAGTTATGGGCTTTTAAAGATGGAAAGGAGGCCCATTTCTGGAAACCTTCGCCAAATTAAAATCAATGACATAAAAACGGTCATATTTTTTACTACCTTTAAAGTTATATATTTTAATGCAGAAAACAACATTATCATTCCACAAGCCCACAAAGGCCTTCCATATCGAAAACCGAGTTCATTTGACCAAGTTATGGGCTTTTAAGGATGGAAAGGAGGCCCCTTTCTGGAAACCTTCGCAAAATTAAATTCAATGACATAAAAACGGTCATATTTTTTACTACCTTTAAAGTTATATATTTTAATGCAGAAACAACATTATCATTCCACAAGCCCATAAGGGCATGCCATATCGAAAACCGAGTTTATTTGACGAAGTTATGGGCTATTAAAGATGGAATGAAGGCCCATTTCAGTAAACCTTCGCAAAATTAAAATCAATGACATAAAAACGGTCATATTTGTTACCACCTTTAAAGTTGTATATTTTAATGCAGATAACAACATAATCATTCCTCAAGCCCATAAAGGTATGCCATATCGAAAACCGAGTTCATTTGAACAAGTTATGGGCTTTTAAAGATAGAAAGGAGGCGCATTTCTGTAAACCTTCGCAAAATTAAAATCAATGACATACAAACGGTCATATTTTTTACTTCCTTTAAAGTTATATATTTTAATGCAGATAACAACATCATCATTCCACAACCCCATAAAGGTGTGCCATATCGAAATCCGAGTTCATTTGAACAAGTTATGGGCTTTAAAATATTGAAAGAAAGCCCATTTCTGAAAACCTTCGCAAAATTAAAATCATTGACATAAAAACGGTCATATTTTTTACTACCTTTAAAGTTATATATTTTAATGCAGCAAACAACATAATCATTCCTCAAGCCCATAAAGGTATGCCATATCGAAAACCGAGTTCATTTGACGAAGTTGTGGGCTTTTAAAGATGGAATGAAGGACCATATCACTAAACCTTCGCAAAATTAAAATCAATGACACAAAAACTGTCATATTTTTTACTACCACCAAAATATACTTATTAATGCAAGTAACAACATTATCATTCCACAAGCCCATAAAGCTATGCCATATCGAAATCCGAGTTCATTTGACCAAGCTATGGGCTTTTAAAGATGGAAAGAAGGCCCATTTCCGTAAACCTTCGCAAAGCTAAAATCAATGACATAAAAACGGTCATATTTATTACTACCTTTAAAGTTATATATTTTAATGCAGATAACAACATTATCATTCCACAAGCCCATAAAGGCATGCCATATCGAAATCCGAGCTCATTTGAACAAGTTATGGGCTTTTAAAGATAGAAAGGAGGCGCATTTCTGTAAACCTTCGCAAAATTAAAATCAATGACATACAAACGGTCATATTTTTTACTTCCTTTAAAGTTATATATTTTAATGCAGATAACAACATCATCATTCCACAAGCCCATAAAGGTGTGCCATATCGAAATCCGAGTTCATTTGAACAAGTTATGGGCTATAAAATATTGAAAGAAAGCCCATTTCTGAAAACCTTCGCAAAATTAAAATCATTGACATAAAAACGGTCATATTTTTTACTACCTTTAAAGTTATATATTTTAATGCAGCAAACAACATAATCATTCCTCAAGCCCATAAAGGTATGCCATATCGAAAACCGAGTTCATTTGACGAAGTTGTGGGCTTTTAAAGATGGAATGAAGGACCATATCACTAAACCTTCGCAAAATTAAAATCAATGACACAAAAACTGTCATATTTTTTACTACCACCAAAGTTATACTTATTAATGCAAATAACAACATTATCATTCCACAAGCCCATAAAGCTATGCCATATCGAAATCCGAGTTCATTTGGCCAAGTTATGGGCTTTTAAAGATGGAAAGGAGGCCCGTTTCTGTAAACCTTCGCAAAATTAAAATCAATGACATAAAAGCGGTCATATTTTCTACAACCTTTTAAGTTATATATTTTAATGCAGATAACATCATAATCATTCCTCAAGCCCATAAAGGTATGCCATATCGAAAACCGAGTTTATTTGACGAAGTTATGGGCTATTAAAGATGGAATGAAGGCCCATTTCAGTAAACCTTCGCAAAATTAAAATCAATGACATAAAAACGGTCATATTTGTTACTACCTTTAAAGTTATATTTATTAATGCAGATAACAACATAATCATTCCTCAAGCCCATAAAGGTATGCCATATCGAAAACCGAGTTCATTTGAAAAAGTTATGGGCTTTTAAAGATGGAAAGGAGGCCCATTTCTAGAAACCTTCGCAAAACTAAAATCAATGACATAAAAACTGTCATATTTTTTACTACCTTTAAAGTTATTTTTATTAATGCAGATAACAACATTATCATTCTACAAGCCCATAAAGCTATGCCATATCGAAATCCGAGTTCATTTGGCCAAGTTATGGGCTTTTAAAGATGGAAAGGAGGCCCGTTTCTGTAAACCTTCGCAAAATTAAAATCAATGACATAAAAGCGGTCATATTTTCTACAACCTTTTAAGTTATATATTTTAATGCAGATAACATCATAATCATTCCTCAAGCCCATAAAGGTATGCCATATCGAAATCCGAGCTCATTTGAACAAGTTATGGGCTTTTAAAGATAGAAAGGAGGCCCATTTCTGTAAACCTTCGCAAAATTAAAATCAATGACATACAAACGGTCATATTTTTTACTTCCTTTAAAGTTATATATTTTAATGCAGATAACAACATTATCATTCCACAAGCCCATAAAGGCATGCCATATCGAAATCCGAGTTCAATTGACCAAGTTATGGGCTTTTAAAGATGGAATGAAGGCCCATTTCAGTAAACCTTCGCAAAATTAAAATCAATGACATAAAAACTGTCATATTTTTTACTACCTTCAAAGTTATACTTATTCATGCAAATAACAACATTAAAATTCCACAAGCCCATAAAGCTATGCCATATCGAAATCCGAGTTCATTTGACCAAGCTATGGGCTTTTAAAGATGGAAAAAAGGCCCATTTCAGTAAACCTTCGCAAAAATAAAATCAAGACATAAAAACGGTCACATTTTTTACTACCTTTAAAGTTATATATATTAATGCAGAAACAACATTATCATTCCACAAGCCCATAAAGGCATGCCATATCGAAATCCGAGCTCATTTGAACAAGTTATGGGCTTTTAAAGATAGAAAGGAGGCCCATTTCTGTAAACCTTCGCAAAATTAAAATCAATGACATACAAACGGTCATATTTTTTACTTCCTTTAAAGTTATATATTTTAATGCAGATAACAACATTATCATTCCACAAGCCCATAAAGGCATGCCATATCGAAATCCGAGTTCAATTGACCAAGTTATGGGCTTTTAAAGATGGAAAGGAGGCCCATTTCTGGAAACCTTCGCCAAATTAAAATCAATGACATAAAAACGGTCATATTTTGTACCACCTTTAAAGTTATATATTTTAATGCAGAAGACAACATTATCATTCCACAAGCCCATAAAGGCATGCCATATCGAAAACCGAGTTCATTTGACCAAGTTATGGGCTTTTAAAGATGGAAAGGAGGCCCATTTCTGGAAACCTTCGCCAAATTAAAATCAATGACATAAAAACGGTCATATTTTTTACCTCCCTTAAAGTTACATATATTAATGCACATAGCAACATAATCATTTCACAATTCCTTAAAGATGTGTAACATCGAAATCCGAGTTCATTTGACAAAGTTATGGGCTTTTAAATATGGAAAAAAAGCCCATTTCTGTAAACCTTCGCAAAATTAAAATCATTGACATAAAAACGGTCATATTTTTTACCACCTTTAAAGTTGTATATTTTAATGCAGAAGACAACATAATTATTCCACAAGCCCATAAAGGCATGCCATATCGAAAACCGAGTTCATTTGGCCAAGTTATGGGCTTTTAAAGATGGAAAGGAGGCCCGTTTCTGTAAACCTTCGCAAAATTAAAATCAATGACATAAAAGCGGTCATAGTTTTTACTACCTTTAAAGTTATATTTATTAATGCAGATAACAACATAATCATTCCACATGCCCATAAAGCTATGCCATATCGAAATCGGAGTTCATTTGACCAAGTTATGGGCTTTTAAATATGGAAAAAAAGCCCATATCTGTAAACCTTCGCAAAATTAAAATCATTGACATAAAAACGGTCATATTTTTTACCACCTTTAAAGTTATATATTTTAATGCAGAAGACAACATTATCATTCCACAAGCCCATAAAGGCATGCCATATCGAAAACCGAGTTCATTTGACCAAGTTATGGGCTTTTAAAGATGGAAAGGAGGCCCATTTCTGGAAACCTTCGCCAAATTAAAATCAATGACATAAAAACGGTCATATTTTTTACTACCTTTAAAGTTATATATTTTAATGCAGAAAACAACATTATCATTCCACAAGCCCACAAAGGCCTTCCATATCGAAAACCGAGTTCATTTGACCAAGTTATGGGCTTTTAAGGATGGAAAGGAGGCCCCTTTCTGGAAACCTTCGCAAAATTAAATTCAATGACATAAAAACGGTCATATTTTTTACTACCTTTAAAGTTATATATTTTAATGCAGAAACAACATTATCATTCCACAAGCCCATAAGGGCATGCCATATCGAAAACCGAGTTTATTTGACGAAGTTATGGGCTATTAAAGATGGAATGAAGGCCCATTTCAGTAAACCTTCGCAAAATTAAAATCAATGACATAAAAACGGTCATATTTGTTACTACCTTTAAAGTTATATTTATTAATGCAGATAACAACATAATCATTCCTCAAGCCCATAAAGGTATGCCATATCGAAAACCGAGTTCATTTGAACAAGTTATGGGCTTTTAAAGATAGAAAGGAGGCGCATTTCTGTAAACCTTCGCAAAATTAAAATCAATGACATACAAACGGTCATATTTTTTATTTCCTTTAAAGTTATATATTTTAATGCAGATAACAACATCATCATTCCACAAGCCCATAAAGGTGTGCCATATCGAAATCCGAGTTCATTTGAACAAGTTATGGGGTTTAAAATATTGAAAGAAAGCCCATTTCTGAAAACCTTCGCAAAATTAAAATCATTGACATAAAAACGGTCATATTTTTTACTACCTTTAAAGTTATATATTTTAATGCAGCAAACAACATAATCATTCCTCAAGCCCATAAAGGTGTGCCATATCGAAATCCGAGTTCATTTGAACAAGTTATGGGCTTTAAAATATTGAAAGAAAGCCCATTTCTGAAAACCTTCGCAAAATTAAAATCATTGACATAAAAACGGTAATATTTTTTACTACCTTTAAAGTTATATATTTTAATGCAGCAAACAACATAATCATTCCTCAAGCCCATAAAGGTATGCCATATCGAAAACCGAGTTAATTTGACGAAGTTGTGGGCTTTTAAAGATGGAATGAAGGACCATATCACTAAACCTTCGCAAAATTAAAATCAATGACACAAAAACTGTCATATTTTTTACTACCACCAAAGTTATACTTATTAATGCAAATAACAACATTATCATTCCACAAGCCCATAAAGCTATGCCATATCGAAATCCGAGTTCATTTGACCAAGCTATGGGCTTTTAAAGATGGAATGAAGGCCCATTTCAGTAAACCTTCGCAAAATTAAAATCAATGACATAAAAACGGTCATATTTGTTACTACCTTTAAAGTTATATTTATTAATGCAGATAACAACATAATCATTCCTCAAGCCCATAAAGGTATGCCATATCGAAAACCGAGTTCATTTGAACAAGTTATGGGCTTTTAAAGATAGAAAGGAGGCGCATTTCTGTAAACCTTCGCAAAATTAAAATCAATGACATACAAACGGTCATATTTTTTATTTCCTTTAAAGTTATATATTTTAATGCAGATAACAACATCATCATTCCACAAGCCCATAAAGGTGTGCCATATCGAAATCCGAGTTCATTTGAACAAGTTATGGGGTTTAAAATATTGAAAGAAAGCCCATTTCTGAAAACCTTCGCAAAATTAAAATCATTGACATAAAAACGGTCATATTTTTTACTACCTTTAAAGTTATATATTTTAATGCAGCAAACAACATAATCATTCCTCAAGCCCATAAAGGTGTGCCATATCGAAATCCGAGTTCATTTGAACAAGTTATGGGCTTTAAAATATTGAAAGAAAGCCCATTTCTGAAAACCTTCGCAAAATTAAAATCATTGACATAAAAACGGTAATATTTTTTACTACCTTTAAAGTTATATATTTTAATGCAGCAAACAACATAATCATTCCTCAAGCCCATAAAGGTATGCCATATCGAAAACCGAGTTCATTTGACGAAGTTGTGGGCTTTTAAAGATGGAATGAAGGACCATATCACTAAACCTTCGCAAAATTAAAATCAATGACACAAAAACTGTCATATTTTTTACTACCACCAAAGTTATACTTATTAATGCAAATAACAACATTATCATTCCACAAGCCCATAAAGCTATGCCATATCGAAATCCGAGTTCATTTGACCAAGCTATGGGCTTTTAAAGATGGAAAAAAGGCCCATTTCAGTAAACCTTCGCAAAGCTAAAATCAATGACATAAAAACGGTCATATTTATTACTACCTTTAAAGTTATATATTTTAATGCAGATAACAACATTATCATTCCACAAGCCCATAAAGGCATGCCATATCGAAATCCGAGCTCATTTGAACAAGTTATGGGCTTTTAAAGATAGAAAGGAGGCGCATTTCTGTAAACCTTCGCAAAATTAAAATCAATGACATACAAACGGTCATATTTTTTACTTCCTTTAAAGTTATATATTTTAATGCAGATAACAACATCATCATTCCACAAGCCCATAAAGGTGTGCCATATCGAAATCCGAGTTCATTTGAACAAGTTATGGGCTTTAAAATATTGAAAGAAAGCCCATTTCTGAAAACCTTCGCAAAATTAAAATCATTGACATAAAAACGGTCATATTTTTTACTACCTTTAAAGTTATATATTTTAATGCAGCAAACAACATAATCATTCCTCAAGCCCATAAAGGTATGCCATATCGAAAACCGAGTTCATTTGAACAAGTTATGGGCTTTTAAAGATGGAAAGGAGGCCCATTTCTAGAAACCTTCGCAAAACTAAAATCAATGACATAAAAACTGTCATATTTTTTACTACCTTTAAAGTTATTTTTATTAATGCAGATAACAACATTATCATTCTACAAGCCCATAAAGCTATGCCATATCGAAATCCGAGTTCATTTGGCCAAGTTATGGGCTTTTAAAGATGGAAAGGAGGCCCGTTTCTGTAAACCTTCGCAAAATTAAAATCAATGACATAAAAGCGGTCATATTTTCTACAACCTTTTAAGTTATATATTTTAATGCAGATAACATCATAATCATTCCTCAAGCCCATAAAGGTATGCCATATCGAAAACCGAGTTCATTTGACGAAGTTATGGCCTTTTAAAGATGGAATGAAGGCCCATTTCAGTAAACCTTCGCAAAATTAAAATCAATGACATAAAAACTGTCATATTTTTTACTACCTTCAAAGTTATACTTATTCATGCAAATAACAACATTAAAATTCCACAAGCCCATAAAGCTATGCCATATCGAAATCCGAGTTCATTTGACCAAGCTATGGGCTTTTAAAGATGGAAAAAAGGCCCATTTCAGTAAACCTTCGCAAAAATAAAATCAAGACATAAAAACGGTCACATTTTTTACTACCTTTAAAGTTATATATATTAATGCAGAAACAACATTATCATTCCACAAGCCCATAAAGGCATGTCATATCGAAATCCGAGCTCATTTGAACAAGTTATGGGCTTTTAAAGATAGAAAGGAGGCCCATTTCTGTAAACCTTTGCAAAATTAAAATCAATGACATACAAACGGTCATATTTTTTACTTCCTTTAAAGTTATATATTTTAATGCAGATAACAACATTATCATTCCACAAGCCCATAAAGGCATGCCATATCGAAATCCGAGTTCAATTGACCAAGTTATGGGCTTTTAAAGATGGAAAGGAGGCCCATTTCTGGAAACCTTCGCCAAATTAAAATCAATGACATAAAAACGGTCATATTTTTTACCACCTTTAAAGTTATATATTTTAATGCAGAAGACAACATTATCATTCCACAAGCCCATAAAGGCATGCCATATCGAAAACCGAGTTCATTTGACCAAGTAATGGGCTTTTAAAGATGGAAAGGAGGCCCATTTCTGGAAACCTTCGCCAAATTAAAATCAATGACATAAAAACGGTCATATTTTTTACCTCCCTTAAAGTTACATATATTAATGCACATAGCAACATAATCATTTCACAATTCCTTAAAGATGTGTAACATCGAAATCCGAGTTCATTTGACAAAGTTATGGGCTTTTAAATATGGAAAAAAAGCCCATTTCTGTAAACCTTCGCAAAATTAAAATCATTGACATAAAAACGGTCATATTTTTTACCACCTTTAAAGTTGTATATTTTAATGCAGAAGACAACATAATTATTCCACAAGCCCATAAAGGCATGCCATATCGAAAACCGAGTTCATTTGGCCAAGTTATGGGCTTTTAAAGATGGAAAGGAGGCCCGTTTCTGTAAACCTTCGCAAAATTAAAATCAATGACATAAAAGCGGTCATAGTTTTTACTACCTTTAAAGTTATATTTATTAATGCAGATAACAACATAATCATTCCACATGCCCATAAAGCTATGCCATATCGAAATCGGAGTTCATTTGACCAAGTTATGGGCTTTTAAATATGGAAAAAAAGCCCATATCTGTAAACCTTCGCAAAATTAAAATCATTGACATAAAAACGGTCATATTTTTTACCACCTTTAAAGTTATATATTTTAATGCAGAAGACAACATTATCATTCCACAAGCCCATAAAGGCATGCCATATCGAAAACCGAGTTCATTTGACCAAGTTATGGGCTTTTAAAGATGGAAAGGAGGCCCATTTCTGGAAACCTTCGCCAAATTAAAATCAATGACATAAAAACGGTCATATTTTTTACTACCTTTAAAGTTATATATTTTAATGCAGAAAACAACATTATCATTCCACAAGCCCACAAAGGCCTTCCATATCGAAAACCGAGTTCATTTGACCAAGTTATGGGCTTTTAAGGATGGAAAGGAGGCCCCTTTCTGGAAACCTTCGCAAAATTAAATTCAATGACATAAAAACGGTCATATTTTTTACTACCTTTAAAGTTATATATTTTAATGCAGAAACAACATTATCATTCCACAAGCCCATAAGGGCATGCCATATCGAAAACCGAGTTTATTTGACGAAGTTATGGGCTATTAAAGATGGAATGAAGGCCCATTTCAGTAAACCTTCGCAAAATTAAAATCAATGACATAAAAACGGTCATATTTGTTACTACCTTTAAAGTTATATTTATTAATGCAGATAACAACATAATCATTCCTCAAGCCCATAAAGGTATGCCATATCGAAAACCGAGTTCATTTGAACAAGTTATGGGCTTTTAAAGATAGAAAGGAGGCGCATTTCTGTAAACCTTCGCAAAATTAAAATCAATGACATACAAACGGTCATATTTTTTATTTCCTTTAAAGTTATATATTTTAATGCAGATAACAACATCATCATTCCACAAGCCCATAAAGGTGTGCCATATCGAAATCCGAGTTCATTTGAACAAGTTATGGGGTTTAAAATATTGAAAGAAAGCCCATTTCTGAAAACCTTCGCAAAATTAAAATCATTGACATAAAAACGGTCATATTTTTTACTACCTTTAAAGTTATATATTTTAATGCAGCAAACAACATAATCATTCCTCAAGCCCATAAAGGTGTGCCATATCGAAATCCGAGTTCATTTGAACAAGTTATGGGCTTTAAAATATTGAAAGAAAGCCCATTTCTGAAAACCTTCGCAAAATTAAAATCATTGACATAAAAACGGTAATATTTTTTACTACCTTTAAAGTTATATATTTTAATGCAGCAAACAACATAATCATTCCTCAAGCCCATAAAGGTATGCCATATCGAAAACCGAGTTCATTTGACGAAGTTGTGGGCTTTTAAAGATGGAATGAAGGACCATATCACTAAACCTTCGCAAAATTAAAATCAATGACACAAAAACTGTCATATTTTTTACTACCACCAAAGTTATACTTATTAATGCAAATAACAACATTATCATTCCACAAGCCCATAAAGCTATGCCATATCGAAATCCGAGTTCATTTGACCAAGCTATGGGTTTTTAAAGATGGAAAAAAGGCCCATTTCAGTAAACCTTCGCAAAGCTAAAATCAATGACATAAAAACGGTCATATTTATTACTACCTTTAAAGTTATATATTTTAATGCAGATAACAACATTATCATTCCACAAGCCCATAAATGCATGCCATATCGAAATCCGAGCTCATTTGAACAAGTTATGGGCTTTTAAAGATAGAAAGGAGGCGCATTTCTGTAAACCTTCGCAAAATTATAATCAATGACATACAAACGGTCATATTTTTTACTTCCTTTAAAGTTATATATTTTAATGCAGATAACAACATCATCATTCCACAAGCCCATAAAGGTGTGCCATATCGAAATCCGAGTTCATTTGAACAAGTTATGGGCTTTAAAATATTGAAAGAAAGCCCATTTCTGAAAACCTTCGCAAAATTAAAATCATTGACATAAAAACGGTCATATTTTTTACTACCTTTAAAGTTATATATTTTAATGCAGCAAACAACATAATCATTCCTCAAGCCCATAAAGGTATGCCATATCGAAAACCGAGTTCATTTGACGAAGTTGTGGGCTTTTAAAGATGGAATGAAGGACCATATCACTAAACCTTCGCAAAATTAAAATCAATGACACAAAAACTGTCATATTTTTTACTACCACCAAAGTTATACTTATTAATGCAAATAACAACATTATCATTCCACAAGCCCATAAAGCTATGCCATATCGAAATCCGAGTTCATTTGACCAAGTTATGGGCTTTTAAAGATGGAAAGGAGGCCCATTTATAGAAACCTTCGCAAAACTAAAATCAATGACATAAAAACTGTCATATTTTTTACTACCTTTAAAGTTATTTTTATTAATGCAGATAACAACATTATCATTCTACAAGCCCATAAAGCTATGCCATATCGAAATCCGAGTTCATTTGGCCATGTTATGGGTTTTTAAAGATGGAAAGAAGGCCCATTTCAGTAAACCTTCGCAACTAAAATCAAAGACATTAAAACGGTCATATTTTTACCTCCCTTAAAGTTACATATATTAATGCGCATAGCAACATAATCATTTCACAATCCCTTAAAGATGTGTAACATCGAAATCCGAGTTCATTTGACAAAGTTATGGGCTTTTAAATATGGAAAAAAAGCCCATTTCTGTAAACCTTCGCAAAACTAAAATCATTGACATAAAAACGGTCATATTTTTTACCACCTTTAAAGTTATATATTTTAATGCAGAAGACAACATAATTATTCCACAAGCCCATAAAGGCATGCCATATCGAAAACCGAGTTCATTTGGCCAAGTTATGGGCTTTTAAAGATGGAAAGGAGGCCCGATTCTGTACCTTCGCAAAATTAAAATCATTGACATAAAAACGGTCATATTTTTTACTACCTTTTAAGTTATATATTTTAATGCAGATAACAACATAATCATTCCACAAGCCCATAAAGGTATGCCATATCGAAAACCGAGTTCATTTGACGAAGTTGTGGGCTTTTAAAGATGGAATGAAGGACCATTTCACTAAACCTTCGCAAAATTAAAATCAATGACACAAAAACTGTCATATTTTTTACTACCACCAAAGTTATACTTATTAATGCAAATAACAACATTATCATTCCACAAGCCCATAAAGGCATGCCATATCGAAATCAGAGTTCATTTGACCAAGCTATGGGCTTTTAAAGATAGAGAGGAGGCCCAATTCTGTAAACCTTCGCAAAATTAAAATAAATGACATAAAAACGGTCATATTTTTTACTACATTTAAAGTTATGTATTTTAATTCAGATAACAACATAATTATTCCACAAGCCCATAAAGGCATGCCATATCGAAAACCGAGTTCATTTGGCCAAGTTATGGGCTTTTAAAGATGGAAAGAAGGCCCGTTTCTGTAAACCTTCGCAAAATTAAAATCATTGACATAAAAACGGTCATATTTTTTACTACCTTTAAAGTTATATATTTTAATGCAGAAAACAACATTATCATTCCACAAGCCCATAAGGGCATGCCATATCGAAAACCGAGTTCATTTGACAAAGTTATGGGCTTTTAAATATGGAAAAAAAGCCCATTTCTGTAAACCTTCGCAAAATTAAAATCATTGACATAAAAACGGTCATATTTTTTACTACCTTTTAAGTTATATATTTTAATGCAGATAACAACATAATCATTCCACAAGCCCATAAAGGTATGCCATATCGAAAACCGAGTTTATTTGACGAAGTTATGGGCTATTAAAGATGGAATGAAGGCCCATTTCAGTAAACCTTCGCAAAATTAAAATCAATGACATAAAAACGGTCATATTTGTTACTACCTTTAAAGTTATATTTATTAATGCAGATAACAACATAATCATTCCTCAAGCCCATAAAGGTATGCCATATCGAAAACCGAGTTCATTTGACGAAGTTATGGGCTTTTAAAGATGGAATGAAGGCACATTTCACTAAACCTTCGCAAAATTAAAATCAATGAGACAAAAACTGTCATATTTTTTACTACCACCAAAGTTATACTTATTAATGCAAATAACAACATTATCATTCCACAAGCCCATAAAGCTATGCCATATCGAAATCCGAGTTCATTTGACCAAGTTATGGGCTTTTAAAGATGGAAAGGAGGCCCATTTCTAGAAACCTTCGCAAAACTAAAATCAATGACAAAAAAACGGTCTTATTTATTACTACCTTTAAAGTTATAAATATTAATGCAGACAACAACAAAATCATTCCACAAGCCCATAAAGGTGTGCCATATCGAAATCCGAGATCATTTAAACAAGTTATGGGCTTTAAAATATGGAAAGAAAGCCCATTTCTGAAAACCTTCGCAAAATTAAAATCATTGACATAAAAACGGTCATATTTTTTACTACCTTTAAAGTTATATATTTTAATGCAGAAAACAACATAATCATTCCTCAAGCCCATAAAGGTATGCCATATCGAAAACCGAGTTCATTTGACGAAGTTATGGGCTTTTAAAGATGGAATGAAGGCCCATTTCAGTAAACCTTCGCAAAATTAAAATCAATGACATAAAAACTGTCATATTTTTTACTACCTTCAAAGTTATACTTATTAATGCAAATAACAACATTATAGATCCACAAGCCCATAAAGCTATGCCATACCGAAATCCGAGTTCATTTGACCAAGCTATGGGCTTTTAAAGATGGAAGAAAGGCCCATTTCAGTAAACCTTCGCAAAGCTAAAATCAATGACATAAAAACGGTCATATTTATTACTACCTTTAAAGTTATATATTTTAATGCAGATAACAACATTATCATTCCACAAGCCCATAAAGGCATGCCATATCGAAATCCGAGCTCATTTGAACAAGTTATGGGCTTTTAAAGATAGAAAGGAGGCGCATTTCTGTAAACCTTCGCAAAATTAAAATCAATGACATACAAACGGTCATATTTTTTACTTCCTTTAAAGTTATATATTTTAATGCAGATAATAACATAATCATTCCACAAGCCCATAAAGGTGTGCCATATCGAAATCCGAGTTCATTTGACCAAGCTATGGGCTTTAAAATATTGAAAGAAAGCCCATTTCTGAAAACCTTCGCAAAATTAAAATCATTGACATAAAAACGGTCATATTTTTTACTACCTTTAAAGTTATATATTTTAATGCAGAAAACAACATAATCATTCCTCAAGCCCTTAAAGGTATGCCATATCGAAAACCGAGTTCATTTGACGAAGTTATGGGCTTTTAAAGATGGAATGAAGGCCCATTTCAGTAAACCTTCGCAAAATTAAAATCAATGACATACAAACGGTCATATTTTTTACTTCCTTTAAAGTTATACTTATTCATGCAACTAACAACATTATAGATCCACAAGCCCATAAAGCTATGCCATATCGAAATCCGAGTTCATTTGACCAAGCTATGGGCTTTTAAAGATGGAAAAAAGGCCCATTTCAGTAAACCTTCGCAAAGCTAAAATCAATGACATAAAAACGGTCATATTTATTACTACCTTTAAAGTTATATATTTTAATGCAGATAACAACATTATCATTCCACAAGCCCATAAAGGCATGCCATATCGAAATCCGAGCTCATTTGAACAAGTTATGGGCTTTTAAAGATAGAAAGGAGACGCATTTCTGTAAACCTTCGCAAAATTAAAATCAATGACATACAAACGGTCATATTTTTTACTTCCTTTAAAGTTATATATTTTAATGCAGATAACAACATCATCATTCCACAAGCCCATAAAGGTGTGCCATATCGAAATCCGAGTTCATTTGAACAAGTTATGGGCTTTAAAATATTGAAAGAAAGCCCATTTCTGAAAACCTTCGCAAAATTAAAATCATTGACATAAAAACAGTCATATTTTTTACTACCTTTAAAGTTATATATTTTAATGCAGCAAACAACATAATCATTCCTCAAGCCCATAAAGGTGTGCCATATCGAAATCCGAGTTCATTTGACGAAGTTGTGGGCTTTTAAAGATGGAATGAAGGACCATTTCACTAAACCTTCGCAAAATTAAAATCAATGACACAAAAACTGTCATATTTTTTACTACCACCAAAGTTATACTTATTAATGCAAATAACAACATTATCATTCCACAAGCCCATAAAGCTATGCCATATCGAAATCCGAGTTCATTTGACCAAGTTATGGGCTTTTAAAGATGGAAAGGAGGCCCATTTCTAGAAACCTTCGCAAAACTAAAATCAATGACATAAAAACTGTCATATTTTTTACTACCTTTAAAGTTATTTTTATTAATGCAGATAACAACATTATCATTCTACAAGCCCATAAAGCTATGCCATATCGAAATCCGAGTTCATTTGGCCAAGTTATGGGCTTTTAAAGATGGAAAGAAGGCCCATTTCAGTAAACCTTCGCAACTAAAATCAAAGACATAAAAACGGTCATATTTTTACCTCCCTTAAAGTTACATATATTAATGCACATAGCAACATAATCATTTCACAATCCCTTAAAGATGTGTAACATCGAAATCCGAGTTCATTTGACAAAGTTATGGGCTTTTAAATATGGAAAAAAAGCCCATTTCTGTAAACCTTCGCAAAATTAAAATCATTGACATAAAAACGGTCATATTTTTTACCACCTTTAAAGTTATATATTTTAATGCAGAAGACAACATAATTATTCCACAAGCCCATAAAGGCATGCCATATCGAAAACCGAGTTCATTTGGCCAAGTTATGGGCTTTTAAAGATGGAAAGGAGGCCCGTTTCTGTAAACCTTCGCAAAATTAAAATCATTGACATAAAAACGGTCATATTTTTTACTACCTTTTAAGTTATATATTTTAATGCAGATAATAACATAATCATTCCTCAAGCCCATAAAGGTATGCCATATCGAAAACCGAGTTCATTTGACGAAGTTATGGGCCTTTAAAGATGGAATGAAGGCCCATTTCAGTAAACCTTCGCAAAATTAAAATCAATGACATAAAAACTGTCATATTTTTTACTACCTTCAAAATTCTACTTATGCATGCAATTAACAACATTAAAATTCCACAAGCCCATAAAGCTATGCCATATCGAAATCCGAGTTCATTTGGCCAAGTTATGGGCTTTTAAAGATGGAAAGGAGGCCCGTTTCTGTAAACCTTCGCAAAATTAAAATCAATGACATAAAAGCGGTCATATTTTCTACAACCTTTTAAGTTATATATTTTAATGCAGATAACATCATAATCATTCCTCAAGCCCATAAAGGTATGCCATATCGAAAACCGAGTTCATTTGACGAAGTTATGGGCCTTTAAAGATGGAATGAAGGCCCATTTCAGTAAACCTTCGAAAAATTAAAATCAATGACATAAAAAGTTCTACTTATTCATGCAATTAACAACATTAAAATTCCACAAGCCCATAAAGCTATGCCATATCGAAATCCGAGTTTATTTGACCAAGCTATGGGCTTTTAAAGATGGAAAAAAGGCCCATTTCAGTAAACCTTCGCAAAACTAAAATCAAGACATAAAAACGGTCACATTTTTTACTACTTTTAAAGTTATATATTTTAATGCAGAAACAACATTATCATTCCACAAGCCCATAAAGGCATGCCATATCGAAATCCGAGCTCATTTGAACAAGTTATGGGCTTTTAAAGATAGAAAGGAGGCCCATTTCTGTAAACCTTCGCAAAATTAAAATCAATGACATACAAACGGTCATATTTTTTACTTCCTTTAAAGTTATATATTTTAATGCAGATAACAACATTATCATTCCACAAGCCCATAAAGGCATGCCATATCGAAATCCGAGTTCAATTGACAAAGTTATGGGCTTTTAAAGATGGAAAGAAGGCCCATTTCAGTAAACCTTCGCAACTAAAATCAAAGACATAAAAACTGTCATATTTTTTACTACCACCAAAGTTATACTTATTAATGCAAATAACTACATTATCATTCCACAAGCCCATAAAGCTATGCCATATCGAAATCCGAGTTCATTTGACCAAGTTATGGGCTTTTAAAGATGGAAAGGAGGCCCATTTCTAGAAACCTTCGCAAAACTAAAATCAATGACATAAAAACTGTCATATTTTTTACTACCTTTAAAGTTATTTTTATTAATGCAGATAACAACATTATCATTCTACAAGCCCATAAAGCTATGCCATATCGAAATCCGAGTTCATTTGGCCAAGTTATGGGCTTTTAAAGATGGAAAGAAGGCCCATTTCAGTAAACCTTCGCAACTAAAATCAAAGACATAAAAACGGTCATATTTTTACCTCCCTTAAAGTTACATATATAAATGCACATAGCAACATAATCATTTCACAATCCCTTAAAGATGTGTAACATCGAAATCCGAGTTCATTTGACAAAGTTATGGGCTTTTAAATATGGAAAAAAAGCCCATTTCTGTAAACCTTCGCAAAATTAAAATCATTGACATAAAAACGGTCATATTTTTTACCACCTTTAAAGTTATATATTTTAATGCAGAAGACAACATAATTATTCCACAAGCCCATAAAGGCATGCCATATCGAAAACCGAGTTCATTTGAACAAGTTATGTGCTTTAAAATATTGAAAGAAAGCCCATTTCTGAAAACCTTCGCAAAATTAAAATCATTGACATAAAAACGGTAATATTTTTTACTACCTTTAAAGTTATATATTTTAATGCAGCAAACAACATAATCATTCCTCAAGCCCATAAAGGTATGCCATATCGAAAACCGAGTTCATTTGACGAAGTTGTGGGCTTTTAAAGATGGAATGAAGGACCATATCACTAAACCTTCGCAAAATTAAAATCAATGACACAAAAACTGTCATATTTTTTACTACCTTTAAAGTTATATATTTTAATGCAGCAAACAACATAATCATTCCTCAAGCCCATAAAGGTGTGCCATATCGAAATCCGAGTTCATTTGAACAAGTTATGGGCTTTAAAATATTGAAAGAAAGCCCATTTCTGAAAACCTTCGCAAAATTAAAATCATTGACATAAAAACGGTAATATTTTTTACTACCTTTAAAGTTATATATTTTAATGCAGCAAACAACATAATCATTCCTCAAGCCCATAAAGGTATGCCATATCGAAAACCGAGTTCATTTGACGAAGTTGTGGGCTTTTAAAGATGGAATGAAGGACCATATCACTAAACCTTCGCAAAATTAAAATCAATGACACAAAAACTGTCATATTTTTTACTACCACCAAAGTTATACTTATTAATGCAAATAACAACATTATCATTCCACAAGCCCATAAAGCTATGCCATATCGAAATCCGAGTTCATTTGACCAAGCTATGGGCTTTTAAAGATGGAAAAAAGGCCCATTTCAGTAAACCTTCGCAAAGCTAAAATCAATGACATAAAAACGGTCATATTTATTACTACCTTTAAAGTTATATATTTTAATGCAGATAACAACATTATCATTCCACAAGCCCATAAAGGCATGCCATATCGAAATCCGAGCTCATTTGAACAAGTTATGGGCTTTTAAAGATAGAAAGGAGGCGCATTTCTGTAAACCTTCGCAAAATTAAAATCAATGACATACAAACGATCATATTTTTTACTTCCTTTAAAGTTATATATTTTAATGCAGATAACAACATCATCATTCCACAAGCCCATAAAGGTGTGCCATATCGAAATCCGAGTTCATTTGAACAAGTTATGGGCTTTAAAATATTGAAAGAAAGCCCATTTCTGAAAACCTTCGCAAAATTAAAATCATTGACATAAAAACGGTCATATTTTTTACTACCTTTAAAGTTATATATTTTAATGCAGCAAACAACATAATCATTCCTCAAGCCCATAAAGGTATGCCATATCGAAAACCGAGTTCATTTGACGAAGTTGTGGGGTTTTAAAGATGGAATGAAGGACCATATCACTAAACCTTCGCAAAATTAAAATCAATGACACAAAAACTGTCATATTTTTTACTACCACCAAAGTTATACTTATTAATGCAAATAACAACATTATCATTCCACAAGCCCATAAAGCTATGCCATATCGAAATCCGAGTTCATTTGACCAAGTTATGGGCTTTTAAAGATGGAAAGGAGGCCCATTTATAGAAACCTTCGCAAAACTAAAATCAATGACATAAAAACTGTCATATTTTTTACTACCTTTAAAGTTATTTTTATTAATGCAGATAACAACATTATCATTCTACAAGCCCATAAAGCTATGCCATATCGAAATCCGAGTTCATTTGACCAAGGTATGGGCTTTTAAAGATAGAGAGGAGGCCCATTTCTGTAAACCTTCGCAAAATTAAAATAAATGACATAAAAACGGTCATATTTTTTACTACCTTTAAAGTTATGTATTTTAATTCAGATAACAACATAATTATTCCACAAGCCCATAAAGGCATGCCATATCGAAAACCGAGTTCATTTGGCCAAGTTATGGGCTTTTAAAGATGGAAAGAAGGTCCGTTTCTGTAAACCTTCGCAAAATTAAAATCATTGACATAAAAACGGTCATATTTTTTACTACCTTTAAAGTTATATATTTTAATGCAGAAAACAACATTATCATTCCACAAGCCCATAAGGGCATGCCATATCGAAAACCGAGTTCATTTGACAAAGTTATGGGCTTTTAAATATGGAAAAAAAGCCCATTTCTGTAAACCTTCGCAAAATTAAAATCATTGACATAAAAACGGTCATATTTTTTACTACCTTTTAAGTTATATATTTTAATGCAGATAACAACATAATCATTCCACAAGCCCATAAAGGTATGCCATATCGAAAACCGAGTTTATTTGACGAAGTTATGGGCTATTAAAGATGGAATGAAGGCCCATTTCAGTAAACCTTCGCAAAATTAAAATCAATGACATAAAAACGGTCATATTTGTTACTACCTTTAAAGTTATATTTATTAATGCAGATAACAACATAATCATTCCTCAAGCCCATAAAGGTATGCCATATCGAAAACCGAGTTCATTTGACGAAGTTATGGGCTTTTAAAGATGGAATGAAGGCACATTTCACTAAACCTTCGCAAAATTAAAATCAATGAGACAAAAACTGTCATATTTTTTACTACCACCAAAGTTATACTTATTAATGCAAATAACAACATCATCATTCCAGAAGCCCATAAAGCTATGCCATATCGAAATCCGAGTTCATTTGACCAAGTTATGGGCTTTTCAAGATGGAAAGGAGGCCCATTTCTAGAAACCTTCGCAAAACTAAAATCAATGACAAAAAAACGGTCTTATTTATTACTACCTTTAAAGTTATAAATATTAATGCAGACAACAACAAAATCATTCCACAAGCCCATAAAGGTGTGCCATATCGAAATCCGAGATCATTTAAACAAGTTATGGGCTTTAAAATATGGAAAGAAAGCCCATTTCTGAAAACCTTCGCAAAATTAAAATCATTGACATAAAAACGGTCATATTTTTTACTACCTTTAAAGTTATATATTTTAATGCAGAAAACAACATAATCATTCCTCAAGCCCATAAAGGTATGCCATATCGAAAACCGAGTTCATTTGACGAAGTTATGGGCTTTTAAAGATGGAATGAAGGCCCATTTCAGTAAACCTTCGCAAAATTAAAATCAATGACATAAAAACTGTCATATTTTTTACTACCTTCAAAGTTATACTTATTAATGCAAATAACAACATTATAGATCCACAAGCCCATAAAGCTATGCCATACCGAAATCCGAGTTCATTTGACCAAGCTATGGGCTTTTAAAGATGGAAAAAAGGCCCATTTCAGTAAACCTTCGCAAAGCTAAAATCAATGACATAAAAACGGTCATATTTATTACTACCTTTAAAGTTATATATTTTAATGCAGATAACAACATTATCATTCCACAAGCCCATAAAGGCATGCCATATCGAAATCCGAGCTCATTTGAACAAGTTATGGGCTTTTAAAGATAGAAAGGAGGCGCATTTCTGTAAACCTTCGCAAAATTAAAATCAATGACATACAAACGGTCATATTTTTTACGTCCTTTAAAGTTATATATTTTAATGCAGATAATAACATAATCATACCACAAGCCCATAAAGGTGTGCCATATCGAAATCCGAGTTCATTTGACCAAGCTATGGGCTTTAAAATATTGAAAGAAAGCCCATTTCTGAAAACCTTCGCAAAATTAAAATCATTGACATAAAAACGGTCATATTTTTTACTACCTTTAAAGTTATATATTTTAATGCAGAAAACAACATAATCATTCCTCAAGCCCTTAAAGGTATGCCATATCGAAAACCGAGTTCATTTGACGAAGTTATGGGCTTTTAAAGATGGAATGAAGGCCCATTTCAGTAAACCTTCGCAAAATTAAAATCAATGACCTACAAACGGTCATATTTTTTACTTCCTTTAAAGTTATACTTATTCATGCAACTAACAACATTATAGATCCACAAGCCCATAAAGCTATGCCATATCGAAATCCGAGTTCATTTGACCAAGCTATGGGCTTTTAAAGATGGAAAAAAGGCCCATTTCAGTAAACCTTCGCAAAGCTAAAATCAATGACATAAAAACGGTCATATTTATTACTACCTTTAAAGTTATATATTTTAATGCAGATAACAACATTATCATTCCACAAGCCCATAAAGGCATGCCATATCGAAATCCGAGCTCATTTGAACAAGTTATGGGCTTTTAAAGATAGAAAGGAGGCGCATTTCTGTAAACCTTCGCAAAATTAAAATCAATGACATACAAACGGTCATATTTTTTACTTCCTTTAAAGTTATATATTTTAATGCAGATAACAACATCATCATTCCACAAGCCCATAAAGGTGTGCCATATCGAAATCCGAGTTCATTTGAACAAGTTATGGGCTTTAAAATATTGAAAGAAAGCCCATTTCTGAAAACCTTCGCAAAATTAAAATCATTGACATAAAAACGGTCATATTTTTTACTACCTTTAAAGTTATATATTTTAATGCAGCAAACAACATAATCATTCCTCAAGCCCATAAAGGTATGCCATATCGAAAACCGAGTTCATTTGACGAAGTTGTGGGCTTTTAAAGATGGAATGAAGGACCATTTCACTAAACCTTCGCAAAATTAAAATCAATGACACAAAAACTGTCATATTTTTTACTACCACCAAAGTTATACTTATTAATGCAAATAACAACATTATCATTCCACAAGCCCATAAAGCTATGCCATATCGAAATCCGAGTTCATTTGACCAAGTTATGGGCTTTTAAAGATGGAAAGGAGGCCCATTTCTAGAAACCTTCGCAAAACTAAAATCAATGACATAAAAACTGTCATATTTTTTACTACCTTTAAAGTTATTTTTATTAATGCAGATAACAACATTATCATTCTACAAGCCCATAAAGCTATGCCATATCGAAATCCGAGTTCATTTGGCCAAGTTATGGGCTTTTAAAGATGGAAAGAAGGCCCATTTCAGTAAACCTTCGCAACTAAAATCAAAGACATAAAAACGGTCATATTTTTACCTCCCTTAAAGTTACATATATTAATGCACATAGCAACATAATCATTTCACAATCCCTTAAAGATGTGTAACATCGAAATCCGAGTTCATTTGACAAAGTTATGGGCTTTTAGATATGGAAAAAAAAGCCCATTTCTGTAAACCTTCGCAAAATTAAAATCATTGACATAAAAACGGTCATATTTTTTACCACCTTTAAAGTTATATATTTTAATGCAGAAGACAACATAATTATTCCACAAGCCCATAAAGGCATGCCATATCGAAAACCGAGTTCATTTGGCCAAGTTATGGGCTTTTAAAGATGGAAAGGAGGCCCGTTTCTGTAAACCTTCGCAAAATTAAAATCATTGACATAAAAACGGTCATATTTTTTACTACCTTTTAAATTATATATTTTAATGCAGATAATAACATAATCATTCCTCAAGCCCATAAAGGTATGCCATATCGAAAACCGAGTTCATTTGACGAAGTTATGGGCCTTTAAAGATGGAATGAAGGCCCATTTCAGTAAACCTTCGCAAAATTAAAATCAATGACATAAAAACTGTCATATTTTTTACTACCTTCAAAGTTCTACTTATTCATGCAATTAACAACATTAAAATTCCACAAGCCCATAAAGCTATGCCATATCGAAATCCGAGTTCATTTGGCCAAGTTATGGGCTTTTAAAGATGGAAAGGAGGCCCGTTTCTGTAAACCTTCGCAAAATTAAAATCAATGACATAAAAGCGGTCATATTTTCTACAACCTTTTAAGTTATATATTTTAATGCAGATAACATCATAATCATTCCTCAAGCCCATAAAGGTATGCCATATCGAAAACCGAGTTCATTTGACGAAGTTATGGGCCTTTAAAGATGGAATGAAGGCCCATTTCAGTAAACCTTCGCAAAATTAAAATCAATGACATAAAAAGTTCTACTTATTCATGCAATTAACAACATTATCATTTCACAATCCCTTAAAGATGTGTAACATCGAAATCCGAGTTCATTTGACCAAGCTATGGGCTTTTAAAGATGGAAAAAAGGCCCATTTCAGTAAACCTTCGCAAAACTAAAATCAAGACATAAAAACGGTCACATTTTTTACTACTTTTAAAGTTATATATTTTAATGCAGAAACAACATTATCATTCCACAAGCCCATAAAGGCATGCCATATCGAAATCCGAGCTCATTTGAACAAGTTATGGGCTTTTAAAGATAGAAAGGAGGCCCATTTCTGTAAACCTTCGCAAAATTAAAATCAATGACATACAAACGGTCATATTTTTTACTTCCTTTAAAGTTATATATTTTAATGCAGATAACAACATTATCATTCCACAAGCCCATAAAGGCATGCCATATCGAAATCCGAGTTCAATTGACAAAGTTATGGGCTTTTAAAGATGGAAAGAAGGCCCATTTCAGTAAACCTTCGCAACTAAAATCAAAGACATAAAAACTGTCATATTTTTTACTACCACCAAAGTTATACTTATTAATGCAAATAACTACATTATCATTCCACAAGCCCATAAAGCTATGCCATATCGAAATCCGAGTTCATTTGACCAAGTTATGGGCTTTTAAAGATGGAAAGGAGGCCCATTTCTAGAAACCTTCGCAAAACTAAAATCAATGACATAAAAACTGTCATATTTTTTACTACCTTTAAAGTTATTTTTATTAATGCAGATAACAACATTATCATTCTACAAGCCCATAAAGCTATGCCATATCGAAATCCGAGTTCATTTGGCCAAGTTATGGGCTTTTAAAGATGGAAAGAAGGCCCATTTCAGTAAACCTTCGCAACTAAAATCAAAGACATAAAAACGGTCATACATTCGCGTGCTGACTGTTGCATGCAACGGAGGTGTTTGAGCAGTGTGTGATACTAACCGATTTTTACTTTTTCTGTTTTTTTCAAAACAAAAATATAACGTAATATATACGTTTAAATACTTTTTATAAATATTTGTCTGTTTTTATTGGTTAAATAAACAATCAATTACGGGTAAAGTTACTCCAAGAAAAATGGCCTCCTCCGAGGCCAAGGGTAAAAACCCTTACTCGGAGCTGAGCAACGTTAAAAGGCCGAAATTATCGCCCTTAAATAAAAAGAAAAAACCTACGGATAATAATTTAGTGGAAGCGGAAAGCGAAGAAGTTGAGATGAAAGAAGTCAATGACCCTGTAAGTCATCCGAGTCCAACCAGCCAAGTAAGTGGTAGAGCTATAACGGATCCTGCTAGCAAAGAAGAGAAGAGAGAAAGTGGAAATTTGGAAAACAACGGATACTCGTACAGCAGCGCTCACAAGGGACCCTTTGTGGTCTACATAGACAAAATTGGTGAAACCAATGGCGAAAATCGACCTAGAAGAGTTCCTATAAATCCTCTTGAACTAAATGCTGTCTTGCTAAAATTAAATATTAAAGATATAATTTCAGTTAATAAGATTGGTTATGGGCGCTGCAAGGCTGAGTGCAAGTCAGCAACGGCAGCTAATAGCATCCTGTCCTCAAATCTTAAAAGTAATGGTTACGAACCTAAAATTCTTAAGCATTTCATTTTTAAAATGGGTATTATTTTTAATATTCCGACAAAATTTTCCGACTCTGAACTTAAGGAGTACATTTCTTCTCCAGTACCTATTCAAGAAATAATTCGTGTGAAGACTAAGGACCGAGACAATAAAGATATTTTTATTAACACTCCTAGGGTTAAGATTCTTTTTAAAGGTACTCAAATTCCCAACGAGATTGTCTTCCTGTACACCAAAATTAATGTTAGTCCATATGTTCCTTTTAGTCAATGTTTTCGTTGTTTTAGATTTAATCATTTTGCTCAGCATTGTAAACAAACTGAACAAAAATGCAGTAAATGTTCTCTTTCGCATTCAAGAGAACAACAATGTAATCAACTCGTTTGTGCCAACTGCAAACAAAATCACCCAGCCACCTCTCTTGAGTGCCCTGCTCGTAAGAGAGCGTACGCTATCCAGAAATGTATGACTATTGAGAATTTATCACGAAATGAAACGAAGATTAGGTACCCCTCTCTCTTCCAAATTTTAGATGAAGTCGACACCAACGACTTAACCCACTTCCCCCAGCCAACATGGCAAAGAAAATCTGCCATTCCAGTATTACAAAATAATACCAAAATAGCTACCCAACAAATATTTGCACAAAACCCTTTTAATAAGGTTGTTAAGAACTCTCTTAACAAGAAAAACGAAGAGAAAAATTCACGCGACACTATGATCAGCTGGAAAGCTGCTCTTCATGAATATGAGTACACTCCAAACGAAAAGTTTTCTCACATTCATTCTAATCCACCTAGTTCCTCACCCTCTAGTCAACCTTTCTTAGACAATCCAGCTCTTGAAGCTGCGGAGAATAGTTTAAATCAATTAGCTTCTGAAATATCCTCATTTCTAGTCAACGAAACAACCATTTTAGTACCTGAATCAAGAAACTTTTTAGAAAATTTAAGAAACAGAATAGCACTTACAAACTCAAAAATTGATTTGTTCAAAATTAATCAACTTGTTTAATTTTGAATAATAACTTTTTTATTTATTTATTTATCTATTTACTTATTTTTTTTTTTTTTTCTGTTAAATTAATTATTTTTTATTTATTCGTTTTTCTTTTCTCTATCATTTGTCTATCTGTTTTCATTTGAAAATAAAACATAAAATTATATTATTTAAATGACAATAAAAATCCTACAGTATAATATTCAGAGCTTAACTGCTAATAATAACAAACAATTACTAGAATTATTCTTAGTAAATAACAACATAGACATAGCAATTTTATCAGAGATATGGGTTTCCAATAATTCCATGTGTAGCTTGGCAAATTATAATTTTGTATGTAAGCCGCGTAACGATGGTTATGGAGGCGTTGGAATTTACTTAAAAAAACATATACGCTTTAAACAAATCAACTGTGATATTAGCTTAGAAGTCATTGGTATCCGTACAATTAACCTAAGAAATAATATTAATATTTTCAGTGTCTATGCTGCTCCCAGCACAGACATTAGTTCATTTCAACAAGGTTGCGATGATCTATTTACTATTGGTGCTCAATCGAGTGGTCTAACTGTCATAGGTGGTGACTTTAATGCCAAATCCAGCATTTGGGGTAATAATACTCAAGATGCCAGAGGCGGCATTTTAGAAAATTCCCTCTTACACTCCGGTTTCTTTTGCCTTAACAACGGCTCTCCAACTTACTCTCATAACCCATCCTATAGTTCAACACTCGATCTCACTTTCATTAATAGTAGCAATCTTTGTTCTAACTGGTCCTCAATAAATTCTAAAATATCAAATAGCAATCATTTCCCAATCTTAATTGAAATAGACCAAATTTCTGCTTCGACTAATATTATTAAATTTAACCATAATAAAATAATCAAAGACTTTTCCAAAATTCAAATTACAACGTTAGATAGCATTTCCAACTCATCCCAAACAATACACTGTAATAATTCAATTAAAATAAATACAAACAATAGGTATGTTCCAAAAAAGTATTGGGACGAGGTATGTGAAAAATTGTTTAGATTAAGAAACGCGTGCAGACAAAAATATTTTAAATCCAAACTACAATCTGATGCTATTGCCTATATTAACAGTAATAAAAAACTTAACAACTATTATTATAAAATGAGAAAAGAAAACCTCAATAAGCTGGCAGAAGACATTTCCAACCCCTCTTCTCTGAAAGATATGTGGAACATAATCAAAAATCTTAAACTTTATAAACAAATTAAACCGACAAACAGTGCAATATCTGACTCAGAACATAGAGATTTTCTCAATCAAATAGCCACAGCTCCCAACACTGCGATGTGTCCTGACGTATCTTTTTCTCCTGATCTGCTTTATAGATATACCAACTCTAATTTCTCAGCGCGTGAACTTCTTGACTTCCTAAACTCTCGTAACCCAGACTCCGCTAAGGGTCTTGACAACATTTCATACAGAATGCTTCTATCTCTACCCTTAAATCAAATAGAAAAACTGGTATCCCTGCTAAACATTACTCTAGACAATGGTGTTATTCCAGATCAGTGGCGGAAAATAAGGGTAATACCTGTTCCCAAAAAAAATCTCGACTCTTCAATTATTACCAACAACAGACCTATCTGCCTTCTAAGTGTGACTTTTAAGTGCTTAGAAGGTTTGATTAAATTGCGTATGGAAGAGCACATTAATAAAAATAAAATTCTGCCACCAAGATCCTATGCGTTCAGAAAAAACCATTCTACTGCCCAATGCATCAACGATGTACTAAATAACATTGCCAACCTAAAAGCTCGTGGTTTCCACGTTACCGCAGCTGTTTTAGACTTAAGTAAAGCCTTTGATGCCGTCAATATCCCTATTCTGGGTAGCAAATTAGTTAGTTTGGGTTTCGACCACAATCATATTTATTTCATTATAAACTTCCTTAGTAAAAGAGTTCTCACTATGGGTTCTGCAGAGGTTACTGTAAACAAAGGAGTTAGTCAAGGTAGTTGTCTGAGTCCAATCCTCTTTAATTTATATACAGCTGAACTTCACAGCTTAAGTAATGACCATGACAGTATTCTGTTCCAGTACGCTGACGACTTCTTTCTAGTCTGTTATGACAAAGTCTTTTCGATGGCTGAAGAGAAATTAGAACAAAAAGTAAATAGATTTATGGAACTGTGCAATATTAATAATCTTACTTTTAATCCAGACAAATCAGCCACCATTCATTTTAATTTAAGGAAAAAACCTTTAAGTATCTTGTGCAATAATATTATTTTAAAAAATGTAAATAGCATAAATTATTTAGGTAGAGTCATAAGTTCAAACAACTCGTCTGTTCAGCATGTAAATAAAACGATCTCTAAATCGAATCAAACGAATATGTTTATTCAAATGCTCAGTGGCTGCCGCTTCGGAGTACATCCAAGCAAGTCACTACTTTTTTATAAAGCATTTATTAGAACTAGATATGAATACGCCTGCTCCTCTTTTTCAAACATATCAAAATCAGTACAAAACAACATAAATAAGCATGCTAATTTCCACCTTAGAAAGGCCTTAGGACTTATTAAATCGACTCCAATTAATATTATTTATAATCTTGCAGCTGAACTTCCTCCAGCTTATAGGATTAAATTCGCTACAGCGAAGGAGTTGGCCAAAACGTTCGCTCATGGACTACCATCTGCGTCGCTTCTGTCAAACTCCTTTGTAGCCAAAAATACTAGTTACAGTAGAATTTATGCTGAATTTAAAAATATCCTGGATAGTATTGCTCCTATTTGTCCTTATTCTCTGTCCACACGAAAGATTTCAGTTGACACAAATTTCTTTAAAGGTACTTGTACGAATAAAAAAATGGCAAATGAGACTATAATTCTCTCTTTATTTAAAGAAAAAATAAGAGGTTTAACCTCAAAAAATATGGAAATCATCTTCACGGATGGTTCTGTGTCGGAAAATTTTACAGGCAGTGCCTTTGTTCACTTAAGTTCCAATTCGATAAAAAGTTTCTACACCGACAAAAAACTGTCGTCGCTGACTGCTGAACTCACAGCCCTAGAAAAAGCCATTGACTTCGGTATTTCAAAGAAGTTCTCTAAAATAGCAATTTTAACTGACAGTCTTGGTGCCATCCAGACAATAAAGAACACGAACTCCAAAAACTGCATCTCTCAATGCATTCTGAAAAAAGTCATAAACAACCCAACCCTGCTATCCATAGAATTTCACCACATTCCAAGCCATTCCAATATTTGGGAAAACGATCTCGCAGATACAGCGGCTAAAAATTCTAGGATTAACGGCTCTTTCGCACCCGTCAGATGGACCCTCAAAGACGCTATCAATCATATGTTCGCGCAAATAAAACAAGACTGGGAGCGTGAATACAGTCTGTTTTCATTAGAGCGTAACAAGGGTTACTCTCTCCTCTCACCATATACCACTTCCAAGCCTTGGTTTAAAAACAAAGAAGACCTATTCAACCGTATAGAAACGAAGACTCTAAACAGAATCTTAAGCGGACATGCTTTTGATAAATACACACTTTCCAAAATGAAAGTTTACGATAACGCCCTATGCGATTCGTGCAACGTTAATGAAGACATTTCGCATATTTTGTTAAATTGCTCAAAATATACACCAACAAGACAGAATTATCCAACACTAGTTAAATATAACGATATCTATCGTTTACTTGGAAATGAACCAATTGAAAATTGGACATCGATTACCAGTTTCATTCGAGCTGCTAATATTAATATATAATATTATATAATATAACACACTCCACACTGCTCATTTAATACACTTTAACACCATTCACGCTTATACCAACTCACAAAATCTTAAAATTAAAATTTCTCACACACATTGATAACATTTTCATCGCTTATCGTTCATCGTCATCACTCATCGTTCATCGTCATCATAACATCACCAGAAACTACTGCACGCTATTTACATAGCTGTCCATTAAATTTTGTTTTTCTTGAAATTTAATTTCATACATTGGCAGTGGCGTTAACCCGTTCCAACGGGGCGGTCAAATAATTCTTCCCTCTTCACGGAAGGAAGTAACTTAATATTTAAAAAAAAAAAAAAAACGGTCATATTTTTACCTCCCTTAAAGTTACATATATTAATGCACATAGCAACAACAAATCCGAGTTCATTTGACAAAGTTATGGGCTTTTAAATATGGAAAAAAAGCCCATTTCTGTAAACCTTCGCAAAATTAAAATCATTGACATAAAAACGGTCATATTTTTTACCACCTTTAAAGTTATATATTTTAATGCAGAAGACAACATAATTATTCCACAAGCCCATAAAGGCATGCCATATCGAAAACCGAGTTCATTTGGCCAAGTTATGGGCTTTTAAAGATGGAAAGGAGGCCCGTTTCTGTAAACCTTCGAAAAATTAAAATCAATGACATAAAAGCGGTCTTAGTTTTTACTACCTTTAAAGTTATATTTATTAATGCAGATAACAACATAATCATTCCACATGCCCATAAAGCTATGCCATATCGAAATTGGAGTTCATTTGACCAAGTTATGGGCTTTTAAATATGGAAAAAAAGCCCATTTCTGTAAACCTTCGCAAAATTAAAATCATTGACATAAAAACGGTCATATTTTTTACTACCTGTAAAGTTATATATTTTAATGCAGAAAACAACATAATCATTCCTCAAGCCCCTAAAGGTATGCCATATCGAAAACCGAGTTCATTTGACGAAGTTATGGGCTTTTAAAGATGGAATGAAGGCCCATTTCAGTAAACCTTCGCAAAATTAAAATCAATGACATAAAAACGGTCATATTTTTTACTACCTTTAAAGTTATATTTATTAATGCAGATAATAACATAATCATTCCTCAAGCCCATAAAGGTATGCCATATCGAAAACCGAGTTCATTTGACGAAGTTATGGGCTTTTAAAGATGGAATGAAGGACCATTTCACTAAACCTTCGCAAAATTAAAATCAATGACACAAAAACTGTCATATTTTTTACTACCATTAAAGTTATATTTATTAATGCAAATAACAACATTATCATTCCACAAGCCCATAAAGGCATGCCATATCGAAATCCGAGCTCATTTGAACAAGTTATGGGTTTTTAAAGATAGAAAGGAGGCGCGTTTCTGTAAACCTTCGCAAAATTAAAATCAATGACATACAAACGGTCATATTTTTTACTTCCTTTAAAGTTATATATTTTAATGCAGATAACAACATAATCATTCCACAAGCCCATAAAGGTGTGCCATATCGAAATCCGAGTTCATTTGAACAAGTTATGGGCTTTAAAATATTGAAAGAAAGCCCATTTCTGAAAACCTTCGCAAAATTAAAATCATTGACATAAAAACGGTCATATTTTTTACTACCTTTTAAGTTATATATTTTAATGCAGATAACATCATAATCATTCCTCAAGCCCATAAAGGTATGCCATATCGAAAACCGAGTTCATTTGACGAAGTTGTGGGCTTTTAAAGATGGAATGAAGGACCATTTCACTAAACCTTCGCAAAATTAAAATCAATGACACAAAAACTGTCATATTTTTTACTACCACCAAAGTTATACTTATTAATGCAAATAACAACATTATCATTCCACAAGCCCATAAAGCTATGCCATATCGAAATCCGAGTTCATTTGACCAAGTTATGGGCTTTTAAAGATGGAAAGGAGGCCCATTTCTAGAAACCTTCGCAAAACTAAAATCAATGACATAAAAACTGTCATATTTTTTACTACCTTTAAAGTTATTTTTATTAATGCAGATAACAACATTATCATTCTACAAGCCCATAAAGCTATGCCATATCGAAATCCGAGTTCATTTGGCCAAGTTATGGGCTTTTAAAGATGGAAAGGAGGCCCGTTTCTGTAAACCTTCGCAAAAGAAAAATCAATGACATAAAAGCGGTCATATTTTCTACAACCTTTTAAGTTATATATTTTAATGCAGATAACATCATAATCATTCCTCAAGCCCATAAAGGTATGCCATATCGAAAACCGAGTTCATTTGACGAAGTTATGGGCTTTTAAAGATGGAATGAAGGCCCATTTCAGTAAACCTTCGCAAAATTAAAATCAATGACATACAAACGGTCATATTTTTTACTTCCTTTAAAGTTATATATTTTAATGCAGATAATAACATAATCATTCCACAAGCCCATAAAGGTGTGCCATATCGAAATCCGAGTTCATTTGAACAAGTTATGGGCTTTAAAATATTGAAAGAAAGCCCATTTCTGAAAACCTTCGCAAAATTAAAATCATTGACATAAACACGGTCATATTTTTTACTACCTTTAAAGTTATATATTTTAATGCAGAAAACAACATAATCATTCCTCAAGCCCATAAAGGTATGCCATATCGAAAACCGAGTTCATTTGACGAAGTTGTGGGCTTTTAAAGATGGAATGAAGGACCTTTTCTCTAAACCTTCGCAAAATTAAAATCAATGACACAAAAACTGTCATATTTTTTACTACCACCAAAGTTATACTTATTAATGCAAATAACAACATTATCATTCCACAAGCCCATAAAGCTATGCCATATCGAAATCCGAGTTCATTTGACCAAGTTATGGGCTTTAAAAGATGGAAAGGAGGCCCATTTCTAGAAACCTTCGCAAAACTAAAATCAATGACATAAAAACTGTCATATTTTGTACTACCTTTAAAGTTATTTTTATTAATGCAGATAACAACATTATCATTCTACAAGCCCATAAAGCTATGCCATATCGAAATCCGAGTTCATTTGGCCAAGTTATGGGCTTTTAAAGATGGAAAGGAGGCCCGTTTCTGTAAACCTTCGGAAAATTAAAATCAGTGACATAAAAGCGATCATATTTTCTACAACCTTTTAAGTTATATATTTTAATGCAGATAACATCATAATCATTCCTCAAGCCCATAAAGGTATGCCATATCGAAAACCGAGTTCATTTGACGAAGTTATGGGCTTTAAAAGATGGAATGAAGGCCCATTTCAGTAAACCTTCGCAAAATTAAAATCATTGACATAAAAACGGTCATATTTTTTACCACCTTTAAATTTATATATTTTAATGCAGAAGACAACATAATTATTCCACAAGCCCATAAAGGCATGCCATATCGAAAACCGAGTTCATTTGGCCAAGTTATGGGCTTTTAAAGATGGAAAGGAGGCCCGTTTCTGTAAACCTTCGCAAAATTAAAATCAATGACATAAAAGCGGTCATAGTTTTTACTACCTTTAAAGTTATATTTATTAATGCAGATAACAACATAATCATTCCACATGCCCATTAAGCTATGCCATATCGAAATCGGAGTTCATTTGACCAAGTTATGGGCTTTTAAATATGGAAAAAAAGCCCATTTCTGTAAACCTTCGCAAAATTAAAATCATTGACATAAAAACGGTCATATTTTTTACTACCTTTTAAGTTATATATTTTAATGCAGATAACAACATAATCATTCCACAAGCCCATAAACGTATGCCATATCGAAAACCGAGTTTATTTGACGAAGTTATGGGCTATTAAAGATGGAATGAAGGCCCATTTCAGTAAACCTTAGCAAAATTAAAATCAATGACATAAAAACGGTCATATTTGTTACTACCTTTAAAGTTATATTTATTAATGCAGATAACAACATAATCATTCCTCAAGCCCATAAAGGTATGCCATATCGAAAACAGAGTTCTTTTGACGAAGTTATGGGCTTTTAAAGATGGAATGAAGGACCATTTCACTAAACCTTCGCAAAATTAAAATCAATGACACAAAAACTGTCATATTTTTTACTACCACCAAAGTTATACTTATTAATGCAAATAACAACATTATCATTCCACAAGCCCATAAAGCTATGCCATATCGAAATCCGAGTTCATTTGACCAAGTTATGGGCTTTTAAAGATGGAAAGGAGGCCCATTTCTAGAAACCTTCGCAAAACTAAAATCAATGACAAAAAAACGGTCATATTTATTACTACCTTTAAAGTTATAAATATTAATGCAGACAACAACAAAATCATTCCACAAGCCCATAAAGGTGTGCCATATCGAAATCCGAGTTCATTTGAACAAGTTATGGGCTTTAAAATATGGAAAAAAAGCCCATTTCTGAAAACCTTCGCAAAATTAAAATCATTGACATAAAAACGGTCATATTTTTTACTACCTGTAAAGTTATATATTTTAATGCAGAAAACAACATAATCATTCCTCAAGCCCATAAAGGTATGCCATATCGAAAACCGAGTTCATTTGACGAAGTTATGGGCTTTTAAAGATGGAATGAAGGCCCATTTCAGTAAACCTTCGCAAAATTAAAATCAATGACATAAACACGGTCATATTTTTTACTACCTTTAAAGTTATATATTTTAATGCAGAAAACAACATAATCATTCCTCAAGCCCATAAAGGTATGCCATATCGAAATCCGAGTTCATTTGACCAAGTTATGTATTTTAATGCAGAAAACAACATAATCATTCCTCAAGCCCATAAAGGTATGCCATATCGAAATCCGAGTTCATTTGACCAAGTTATGGGCTTTTAAAGATGGAAAGGAGGCCCATTTCTAGAAACCTTCGCAAAACTAAAATCAATGACAAAAAAACGGTCATATTTATTACTACCTTTAAAGTTATAAATATTAATGCAGACAACAACAAAATCATTCCACAAGCCCATAAAGGTGTGCCATATCGAAATCCGAGTTCATTTGAACAAGTTATGGGCTTTAAAATATTGAAAGAAAGCCCATTTCTGAAAACCTTCGCAAAATTAAAATCATTGACATAAACACGGTCATATTTTTTACTACCTTTAAAGTTATATATTTTAATGCAGAAAACAACATAATCATTCCTCAAGCCCATAAAGGTATGCCATATCGAAAACCGAGTTCATTTGACGAAGTTGTGGGCTTTTAAAGATGGAATGAAGGACCTTTTCTCTAAACCTTCGCAAAATTAAAATCAATGACACAAAAACTGTCATATTTTTTACTACCACCAAAGTTATACTTATTAATGCAAATAACAACATTATCATTCCACAAGCCCATAAAGCTATGCCATATCGAAATCCGAGTTCATTTGACCAAGTTATGGGCTTTAAAAGATGGAAAGGAGGCCCATTTCTAGAAACCTTCGCAAAACTAAAATCAATGACATAAAAACTGTCATATTTTGTACTACCTTTAAAGTTATTTTTATTAATGCAGATAACAACATTATCATTCTACAAGCCCATAAAGCTATGCCATATCGAAATCCGAGTTCATTTGGCCATGTTATGGGCTTTTAAAGATGGAAAGGAGGCCCGTTTCTGTAAACCTTCGCAAAATTAAAATCAGTGACATAAAAGCGGTCATATTTTCTACAACCTTTTAAGTTATATATTTTAATGCAGATAACATCATAATCATTCCTCAAGCCCATAAAGGTATGCCATATCGAAAACCGAGTTCATTTGACGAAGTTATGGGCTTTAAAAGATGGAATGAAGGCCCATTTCAGTAAACCTTCGCAAAATTAAAATCATTGACATAAAAACGGTCATATTTTTTACCACCTTTAAAGTTATATATTTTAATGCAGAAGACAACATAATTATTCCACAAGCCCATAAAGGCATGCCATATCGAAAACCGAGTTCATTTGGCCAAGTTATGGGCTTTTAAAGATGGAAAGGAGGCCCGTTTCTGTAAACCTTCGCAAAATTAAAATCAATGACATAAAAGCGGTCATAGTTTTTACTACCTTTAAAGTTATATTTATTAATGCAGATAACAACATAATCATTCCACATGCCCATTAAGCTATGCCATATCGAAATCGGAGTTCATTTGACCAAGTTATGGGCTTTTAAATATGGAAAAAAAGCCCATTTCTGTAAACCTTCGCAAAATTAAAATCATTGACATAAAAACGGTCATATTTTTTACTACCTTTTAAGTTATATATTTTAATGCAGATAACAACATAATCATTCCACAAGCCCATAAACGTATGCCATATCGAAAACCGAGTTTATTTGACGAAGTTATGGGCTATTAAAGATGGAATGAAGGCCCATTTCAGTAAACCTTCGCAAAATTAAAATCAATGACATAAAAACGGTCATATTTGTTACTACCTTTAAAGTTATATTTATTAATGCAGATAACAACATAATCATTCCTCAAGCCCATAAAGGTATGCCATATCGAAAACAGAGTTCATTTGACGAAGTTATGGGCTTTTAAAGATGGAATGAAGGACCATTTCACTAAACCTTCGCAAAATTAAAATCAATGACACAAAAACTGTCATATTTTTTACTACCACCAAAGTTATACTTATTAATGCAAATAACAACATTATCATTCCACAAGCCCATAAAGCTATGCCATATCGAAATCCGAGTTCATTTGACCAAGTTATGGGCTTTTAAAGATGGAAAGGAGGCCCATTTCTAGAAACCTTCGCAAAACTAAAATCAATGACAAAAAAACGGTCATATTTATTACTACCTTTAAAGTTATAAATATTAATGCAGACAACAACAAAATCATTCCACAAGCCCATAAAGGTGTGCCATATCGAAATCCGAGTTCATTTGAACAAGTTATGGGCTTTAAAATATGGAAAAAAAGCCCATTTCTGAAAACCTTCGCAAAATTAAAATCATTGACATAAAAACGGTCATATTTTTTACTACCTGTAAAGTTATATATTTTAATGCAGAAAACAACATAATCATTCCTCAAGCCCATAAAGGTATGCCATATCGAAAACCGAGTTCATTTGACGAAGTTATGGGCTTTTAAAGATGGAATGAAGGCCCATTTCAGTAAACCTTCGCAAAATTAAAATCAATGACACAAAAACTGTCATATTTTTTACTACCACCAAAGTTATACTTATTAATGCAAATAACAACATTATCATTCCACAAGCCCATAAAGGTATGCCATATCGAAAACCGAGTTCATTTGACGAAGTTATGGGCTTTTAAAGATGGAATGAAGGCCCATTTCAGTAAACCTTCGCAAAATAAAAATCATTGACATAAAAACGGTCATATTTTTTACCACCTTTAAAGTTATATATTTTAATGCAGAAGACAACATAATTATTCCACAAGCCCATAAAGGCATGCCATATCGAAAACCGAGTTCATTTGGCCAAGTTATGGGCTTTTAAAGATGGAAAGGAGGCCCGTTTCTGTAAACCTTCGCAAAATTAAAATCAATGACATAAAAGCGGTCATAGTTTTTACTACCTTTAAAGTTATATTTATTAATGCAGATAACAACATAATCATTCCACATGCCCATTAAGCTATGCCATATCGAAATCGGAGTTCATTTGACCAAGTTATGGGCTTTTAAATATGGAAAAAAAGCCCATTTCTGTAAACCTTCGCAAAATTAAAATCATTGACATAAAAACGGTCATATTTTTTACTACCTTTTAAGTTATATATTTTAATGCAGATAACAACATAACCATTCCACAAGCCCATAAAGGTATGCCATATCGAAAACCGAGCTCATTTGGCCAAGTTATGGGCTTTTAAAGATGGAAAGGAGGCCCGTTTCTGTAAACCTTCGCAAAATTAAAATCATTGACATAAAAACGGTCATATTTTTTACTACCTTTAAAGTTATATATTTTAACGCAGAAAACAACATAATCATTCCTAAAGCCCATAAAGGTATGCCATATCGAAAACCGAGTTCATTTGACGAAGTTATGGGCTTTTAAAGATGGAATGAAGGCCCATTTCAGTAAACCTTCGCAAAATTAAAATCAATGACATAAAAACTGTCATATTTTTTACTACCTTTAAAGTTATTTTTATTAATGCAGATAACAACATTATCATTCCACAAGCCCATAAAGCTATGCCATATCGAAATCCGAGTTCATTTGACCAAGTTATGGGCTTTTAAAGATGGAAAGGAGGCCCGTTTCTGTAAATTTTCGCAAAATGCATAAAAGCGGTCATATTTTCTACTACCTTTTAAGTTATATATTTTAATGCAGATAACATCATTATCATTCCTCAAGCCCATAAATGTATGCCATATCGAAAACCGAGTTAATTTGACGAAGTTATGGGGTTTTAAAGATAGAATAAAGGCCCATTTCAGTAAACCTTCGCAAAATTAAAATCAATGACATAAAAACTGTCATATTTTGTACTACCTTCAAAGTTATACTTATTCATGCAAATAACAACATTATAATTCCACAAGCCCATAAAGCTATGCCATATCGAAAACCGAGTTCATTTGACCAAGCTATGGGCTTTTAAAGATGGAAAAAAGGCCCCTTTCAGTAAACCTTCGCAAAACTAAAATCAATGACATAAACACGGTCATATTTTTTACTACCTTTAAAGTTATATATTTTAATGCAGAAAACAACATAATCATTCCTCAAGCCCATAAAGGTATGCCATATCGAAAACCGAGTTCATTTGACGAAGTTGTGGGCTTTTAAAGATGGAATGAAGGACCATTTCTCTAAACCTTCGCAAAATTAAAATCAATGACACAAAAACTGTCATATTTTTTACTACCACCAAAGTTATACTTATTAATGCAAATAACAACATTATCATTCCACAAGCCCATAAAGCTATGCCATATCGAAATCCGAGTTTATTTGACGAAGTTATGGGCTATTAAAGATGGAATGAAGGCCCATTTCAGTAAACCTTCGCAAAATTAAAATCAATGACATAAAAACGGTCATATTTGTTACTACCTTTAAAGTTATATTTATTAATGCAGATAACAACATAATCATTCCTCAAGCCCATAAAGCTATGCCATATCGAAAACCGAGTTCATTTGACCAAGCTATGGGCTTTTAAAGATGGAAAAAAGGCCCCTTTCAGTAAACCTTCGCAAAACTAAAATCAATGACATAAACACGGTCATATTTTTTACTACCTTTAAAGTTATATATTTTAATGCAGATAACAACATAATCATTCCACAAGCCCATAAACGTATGCCATATCGAAAACCGAGTTTATTTGACGAAGTTATGGGCTATTAAAGATGGAATGAAGGCCCATTTCAGTAAACCTTCGCAAAATTAAAATCAATGACATAAAAACGGTCATATTTGTTACTACCTTTAAAGTTATATTTATTAATGCAGATAACAACATAATCATTCCTCAAGCCCATAAAGGTATGCCATATCGAAAACAGAGTTCATTTGACGAAGTTATGGGCTTTTAAAGATGGAATGAAGGACCATTTCAGTAAACCTTCGCAAAATTAAAATCAATGACATAAAAACGGTCATATTTATTACTACCTTTAAAGTTATAAATATTAATGCAGACAACAACAAAATCATTCCACAAGCCCATAAAGGTGTGCCATATCGAAATCCGAGTTCATTTGAACAAGTTATGGGCTTTTAAAGATGGGAAAAAGGACCATTTCAGTAAACCTTCGCAAAGCTAAAATCAATGACATAAAAACGGTCATATTTATAACTACCTTTAAAGTTATATATTTTAATGCAGATAACAACATTATCATTCCACATAAAGGCATGCCATATCGAAATCCGAGCTCTTTTGAACAAGTTATGGGCTTTTAAAGATAGAAAGGAGGCGCATTTCTGTAAACCTTCGCAAAATTAAAATCATTGACATAAAAACGGTCATATTTTTTACTACCTGTAAAGTTATATATTTTAATGCAGAAAACAACATAATCATTCCTCAAGCCCATAAAGGTATGCCATATCGAAAACCGAGTTCATTTGACGAAGTTATGGGCTTTTAAAGATGGAATGAAGGCCCATTTCAGTAAACCTTCGCAAAATTAAAATCAATGACATAAAAACTGTCATATTTTTTACTACCTTCAAAGTTATACTTATTCATGCAAATAACAACATTATAATTCCACAAGCCCATAAAGCTATGCCATATCGAAATCCGAGTTCATTTGACCAAGCTATGGGCTTTTAAAGATGGGAAAAAGGACCATTTCAGTAAACCTTCGCAAAGCTAAAATCAATGACATAAAAACGGTCATATTTATTACTACCTTTAAAGTTATATATTTTAATGCAGATAACAACATTATCATTCCACATAAAGGCATGCCATATCGAAATCCGAGCTCTTTTGAACAAGTTATGGGCTTTTAAAGATAGAAAGGAGGCGCATTTCTGTAAACCTTCGCAAAATTAAAATCATTGACATAAAAACGGTCATATTTTTTACTACCTTTAAAGTTATATATTTTAATGCAGAAAACAACATAATCATTCCTCAAGCCCATAAAGGTATGCCATATCGAAAACCGAGTTCATTTGACGAAGTTGTGGGCTTTTAAAGATGGAATGAAGGACCATTTCACTAAACCTTCGCAAAATTAAAATCAATGACACAAAAACTGTCATATTTTTTACTACCACCAAAGTTATACTTATTAATGCAAATAACAACATTATCATTCCACAAGCCCATAAAGGTATGCCATATCGAAAACCGAGTTCATTTGACGAAGTTATGGGCTTTTAAAGATGGAATGAAGGCCCATTTCAGTAAACCTTCGCAAAATTAAAATCATTGACATAAAAACGGTCATATCTTTTACCACCTTTAAAGTTATATATTTTAATGCAGAAGACAACATAATTATTCCACAAGCCCATAAAGGCATGCCATATCGAAAACCGAGTTCATTTGGCCAAGTTATGGGCTTTTAAAGATGGAAAGGAGGCCCGTTTCTGTAAACCTTCGCAAAATTAAAATCAATGACATAAAAGCGGTCATAGTTTTTACTACCTTTAAAGTTATATTTATTAATGCAGATAACAACATAATCATTCCACATGCCCATTAAGCTATGCCATATCGAAATCGGAGTTCATTTGACCAAGTTATGGGCTTTTAAATATGGAAAAAAAGCCCATTTCTGTAAACCTTCGCAAAATTAAAATCATTGACATAAAAACGGTCATATTTTTTACTACCTTTTAAGTTATATATTTTAATGCAGATAACAACATAACCATTCCGCAAGCCCATAAAGGTATGCCATATCGAAAACCGAGCTCATTTGGCCAAGTTATGGGCTTTTAAAGATGGAAAGGAGGCCCGTTTCTGTAAACCTTCGCAAAATTAAAATCATTGACATAAAAACGGTCATATTTTTTACTACCTTTAAAGTTATATATTTTAATGCAGAAAACAACATAATCATTCCTAAAGCCCATAAAGGTATGCCATATCGAAAACCGAGTTCATTTGACGAAGTTATGGGCTTTTAAAGATGGAATGAAGGCCCATTTCAGTAAACCTTCGCAAAATTAAAATCAATGACATAAAAACTGTCATATTTTTTACTACCTTTAAAGTTATTTTTATTAATGCAGATAACAACATTATCATTCCACAAGCCCATAAAGCTATGCCATATCGAAATCCGAGTTCATTTGACCAAGTTATGGGCTTTTAAAGATGGAAAGGAGGCCCGTTTCTGTAAATTTTCGCAAAATTAAAATCAATGGCATAAAAGCGGTCATATTTTCTACTACCTTTTAAGTTATATATTTTAATGCAGATAACATCATAATCATTCCTCAAGCCCATAAATGTATGCCATATCGAAAACCGAGTTAATTTGACGAAGTTATGGGGTTTTAAAGATAGAATAAAGGCCCATTTCAGTAAACCTTCGCAAAATTAAAATCAATGACATAAAAACTGTCATATTTTGTACTACCTTCAAAGTTATACTTATTCATGCAAATAACAACATTATAATTCCACAAGCCCATAAAGCTATGCCATATCGAAAACCGAGTTCATTTGACCAAGCTATGGGCTTTTAAAGATGGAAAAAAGGCCCCTTTCAGTAAACCTTCGCAAAACTAAAATCAATGACATAAACACGGTCATATTTTTTACTACCTTTAAAGTTATATATTTTAATGCAGAAAACAACATAATCATTCCTCAAGCCCATAAAGGTATGCCATATCGAAAACCGAGTTCATTTGACGAAGTTGTGGGCTTTTAAAGATGGAATGAAGGACCATTTCTCTAAACCTTCGCAAAATTAAAATCAATGACACAAAAACTGTCATATTTTTTACTACCACTAAAGTTATACTTATTAATGCAAATAACAACATTATCATTCCACAAGCCCATAAAGCTATGCCATATCGAAATCCGAGTTCATTTGACCAAGTTATGGGCTTTAAAAGATGGAAAGGAGGCCCATTTCTAGAAACCTTCGCAAAACTAAAATCAATGACATAAAAACTGTCATATTTTGTACTACCTTTAAAGTTATTTTTATTAATGCAGATAACAACATTATCATTCTACAAGCCCATAAAGCTATGCAATATCGAAATCCGAGTTCATTTGGCCAAGTTATGGGCTTTTAAAGATGGAAAGGAGGCCCGTTTCTGTAAACCTTCGCAAAATTAAAATCAGTGACATAAAAGCGGTCATATTTTCTACAACCTTTTAAGTTATATATTTTAATGCAGATAACATCATAATCATTCCTCAAGCCCATAAAGGTATGCCATATCGAAAACCGAGTTCATTTGACGAAGTTATGGGCTTTAAAAGATGGAATGAAGGCCCATTTCAGTAAACCTTCGCAAAATTAAAATCATTGACATAAAAACGGTCATATTTTTTACCACCTTTAAAGTTATATATTTTAATGCAGAAGACAACATAATTATTCCACAAGCCCATAAAGGCATGCCATATCGAAAACCGAGTTCATTTGGCCAAGTTATGGGCTTTTAAAGATGGAAAGGAGGCCCGTTTCTGTAAACCTTCGCAAAATTAAAATCAATGACATAAAAGCGGTCATAGTTTTTACTACCTTTAAAGTTATATTTATTAATGCAGATACCAACATAATCATTCCACATGCCCATTAAGCTATGCCATATCGAAATCGGAGTTCATTTGACCAAGTTATGGGCTTTAAAATATGGAAAAAAAGCCCATTTCTGTAAACCTTCGCAAAATTAAAATCATTGACATAAAAACGGTCATATTTTTTACTACCTTTTAAGTTATATATTTTAATGCAGATATCAACATAATCATTCCACAAGCCCATAAACGTATGCCATATCGAAAACCGAGTTTATTTGACGAAGTTATGGGCTATTAAAGATGGAATGAAGGCCCATTTCAGTAAACCTTCGCAAAATTAAAATCAATGACATAAAAACGGTCATATTTGTTACTACCTTTAAAGTTATATTTATTAATGCAGATAACAACATAATCATTCCTCAAGCCCATAAAGGTATGCCATATCGAAAACAGAGTTCATTTGACGAAGTTATGGGCTTTTAAAGATGGAATGAAGGACCATTTCACTAAACCTTCGCAAAATTAAAATCAATGACACAAAAACTGTCATATTTTTTACTACCACCAAAGTTATACTTATTAATGCAAATAACAATATTATAATTCCACAAGCCCATAAAGCTATGCCATATCGAAATCCGAGTTCATTTGACCAAGCTATGGGCTTTTAAAGATGGGAAAAAGGACCATTTCAGTAAACCTTCGCAAAGCTAAAATCAATGACAAAAAAACGGTCATATTTATTACTACCTTTAAAGTTATAAATATTAATGCAGACAACAACAAAATCATTCCACGAGCCCATAAAGGTGTGCCATATCGAAATCCGAGTTCATTTGAACAAGTTATGGGCTTTAAAATATGGAAAAAAAGCCCATTTCTGAAAACCTTCGCAAAATTAAAATCATTGACATAAAAACGGTCATATTTTTTACTACCTGTAAAGTTATATATTTTAATGCAGAAAACAACATAATCATTCCTCAAGCCCATAAAGGTATGCCATATCGAAAACCGAGTTCATTTGACGAAGTTATGGGCTTTTAAAGATGGAATGAAGGCCCATTTCAGTAAACCTTCGCAAAATTAAAATCAATGACATAAAAACTGTCATATTTTTTACTACCTTCAAAGTTATACTTATTCATGCAAATAACAATATTATAATTCCACAAGCCCATAAAGCTATGCCATATCGAAATCCGAGTTCATTTGACCAAGCTATGGGCTTTTAAAGATGGGAAAAAGGACCATTTCAGTAAACCTTCGCAAAGCTAAAATCAATGACATAAAAACGGTCATATTTATTACTACCTTTAAAGTTATATATTTTAATGCAGATAACAACATTATCATTCCACATAAAGGCATGCCATATCGAAATCCGAGCTCTTTTGAACAAGTTATGGGCTTTTAAAGATAGAAAGGAGGCGCATTTCTGTAAACCTTCGCAAAATTAAAATCATTGACATAAAAACGGTCATATTTTTTACTACCTTTAAAGTTATATATTTTAATGCAGAAAACAACATAATCATTCCTCAAGCCCATAAAGCTATGCCATATCGAAATCCGAGTTCATTTGACCAAGCTATGGGCTTTTAAAGATGGGAAAAAGTTAAAGTCATATTTTTTACTACCTTTAAAGTTATATATTTTAATGCAGAAAACAACATAATCATTCCTCAAGCCCATAAAGGTATGCCATATCGAAAACCGAGTTCATTTGACGAAGTTGTGGGCTTTTAAAGATGGAATGAAGGACCTTTTCTCTAAACCTTCGCAAAATTAAAATCAATGACACAAAAACTGTCATATTTTTTACTACCACCAAAGTTATACTTATTAATGCAAATAACAACATTATCATTCCACAAGCCCATAAAGCTATGCCATATCGAAATCCGAGTTCATTTGACCAAGTTATGGGCTTTAAAAGATGGAAAGGAGGCCCGTTTCTAGAAACCTTCGCAAAACTAAAATCAATGACATAAAAACTGTCATATTTTGTACTACCTTTAAAGTTATTTTTATTAATGCAGATAACAACATTATCATTCTACAAGCCCATAAAGCTATGCCATATCGAAATCCGAGTTCATTTGGCCAAGTTATGGGCTTTTAAAGATGGAAAGGAGGCCCGTTTCTGTAAACCTTCGCAAAATTAAAATCAGTGACATAAAAGCGGTCATATTTTCTACAACCTTTTAAGTTATATATTTTAATGCAGATAACATCATAATCATTCCTCAAGCCCATAAAGGTATGCCATATCGAAAACCGAGTTCATTTGACGAAGTTATGGGCTTTAAAAGATGGAATGAAGGCCCATTTCAGTAAACCTTCGCAAAATTAAAATCATTGACATAAAAACGGTCATATTTTTTACCACCTTTAAAGTTATATATTTTAATGCAGAAGACAACATAATTATTCCACAAGCCCATAAAGGCATGCCATATCGAAAACCGAGTTCATTTGGCCAAGTTATGGGCTTTTAAAGATGGAAAGGAGGCCCGTTTCTGTAAACCTTCGCAAAATTAAAATCAATGACATAAAAGCGGTCATAGTTTTTACTACCTTTAAAGTTATATTTATTAATGCAGATAACAACATAATCATTCCACATGCCCATTAAGCTATGCCATATCGAAATCGGAGTTCATTTGACCAAGTTATGGGCTTTTAAATATGGAAAAAAAGCCCATTTCTGTAAACCTTCGCAAAATTAAAATCATTGACATAAAAACGGTCATATTTTTTACTACCTTTTAAGTTATATATTTTAATGCAGATAACAACATAATCATTCCACAAGCCCATAAACGTATGCCATATCGAAAACCGAGTTTATTTGACGAAGTTATGGGCTATTAAAGATGGAATGAAGGCCCATTTCAGTAAACCTTCGCAAAATTAAAATCAATGACATAAAAACGGTCATATTTGTTACTACCTTTAAAGTTATATTTATTAATGCAGATAACAACATAATCATTCCTCAAGCCCATAAAGGTATGCCATATCGAAAACAGAGTTCATTTGACGAAGTTATGGGCTTTTAAAGATGAAATGAAGGACCATTTCACTAAACCTTCGCAAAATTAAAATCAATGACACAAAAACTGTCATATTTTTTACTACCACCAAAGTTATACTTATTAATGCAAATAACAACATTATCATTCCACAAGCCCATAAAGCTATGCCATATCGAAATCCGAGTTCATTTGACCAAGTTATGGGCTTTTAAAGATGGAAAGGAGGCCCATTTCTAGAAACCTTCGCAAAACTAAAATCAATGACAAAAAAACGGTCATATTTATTACTACCTTTAAAGTTATAAATATTAATGCAGACAACAACAAAATCATTCCACAAGCCCATAAAGGTGTGCCATATCGAAATCCGAGTTCATTTGAACAAGTTATGGGCTTTAAAATATGGAAAAAAAGCCCATTTCTGAAAACCTTCGCAAAATTAAAATCATTGACATAAAAACGGTCATATTTTTTACTACCTGTAAAGTTATATATTTTAATGCAGAAAACAACATAATCATTCCTCAAGCCCATAAAGGTATGCCATATCGAAAACCGAGTTCATTTGACGAAGTTATGGGCTTTTAAAGATGGAATGAAGGCCCATTTCAGTAAACCTTCGCAAAATTAAAATCAATGACATAAAAACTGTCATATTTTTTACTACCTTCAAAGTTATACTTATTCATGCAAATAACAACATTATAATTCCACAAGCCCATAAAGCTATGCCATATCGAAATCCGAGTTCATTTGACCAAGCTATGGGCTTTTAAAGATGGGAAAAAGGACCATTTCAGTAAACATTCGCAAAGCTAAAATCAATGACATAAAAACGGTCATATTTATTACTACCTTTAAAGTTATATATTTTAATGCAGATAACAACATTATCATTCCACATAAAGGCATGCCATATCGAAATCCGAGCTCTTTTGAACAAGTTATGGGCTTTTAAAGATAGAAAGGAGGCGCATTTCTGTAAACCTTCGCAAAATTAAAATCATTGACATAAAAACGGTCATATTTTTTACTACCTTTAAAGTTATATATTTTAATGCAGAAAACAACATAATCATTCCTCAAGCCCATAAAGGTATGCCATATCGAAAACCGAGTTCATTTGACGAAGTTGTGGGCTTTTAAAGATGGAATGAAGGACCATTTCACTAAACCTTCGCAAAATTAAAATCAATGACACAAAAACTGTCATATTTTTTACTACCACCAAAGTTATACTTATTAATGCAAATAACAACATTATCATTCCACAAGCCCATAAAGGTATGCCATATCGAAAACCGAGTTCATTTGACGAAGTTATGGGCTTTTAAAGATGGAATGAAGGCCCATTTCAGTAAACCTTCGCAAAATTAAAATCATTGACATAAAAACGGTCATATTTTTTACCACCTTTAAAGTTATATATTTTAATGCAGAAGACAACATAATTATTCCACAAGCCCATAAAGGCATGCCATATCGAAAACCGAGTTCATTTGGCCAAGTTATGGGCTTTTAAAGATGGAAAGGATGCCCGTTTCTGTAAACCTTCGCAAAATTAAAATCAATGACATAAAAGCGGTCATAGTTTTTACTACCTTTAAAGTTATATTTATTAATGCAGATAACAACATAATCATTCCACATGCCCATTAAGCTATGCCATATCGAAATCGGAGTTCATTTGACCAAGTAATGGGCTTTTAAATATGGAAAAAAAGCCCATTTCTGTAAACCTTCGCAAAATTAAAATCATTGACATAAAAACGGTCATATTTTTTACTACCTTTTAAGTTATATATTTTAATGCAGATAACAACATAACCATTCCACAAGCCCATAAAGGTATGCCATATCGAAAACCGAGCTCATTTGGCCAAGTTATGGGCTTTTAAAGATGGAAAGGAGGCCCATTTCAGTAAACCTTCGCAAAATTAAAATCAATGACATAAAAACGGTCATATTTGTTACTACCTTTAAAGTTATATTTATTAATGCAGATAACAACATAATCATTCCTCAAGCCCATAAAGGTATGCCATATCGAAAACAGAGTTCATTTGACGAAGTTATGGGCTTTTAAAGATGAAATGAAGGACCATTTCACTAAACCTTCGCAAAATTAAAATCAATGACACAAAAACTGTCATATTTTTTACTACCACCAAAGTTATACTTATTAATGCAAATAACAACATTATCATTCCACAAGCCCATAAAGCTATGCCATATCGAAATCCGAGTTCATTTGACCAAGTTATGGGCTTTTAAAGATGGAAAGGAGGCCCATTTCTAGAAACCTTCGCAAAACTAAAATCAATGACAAAAAAACGGTCATATTTATTACTACCTTTAAAGTTATAAATATTAATGCAGACAACAACAAAATCATTCCACAAGCCCATAAAGGTGTGCCATATCGAAATCCGAGTTCATTTGAACAAGTTATGGGCTTTAAAATATGGAAAAAAAGCCCATTTCTGAAAACCTTCGCAAAATTAAAAGCATTGACATAAAAACGGTCATATTTTTTACTACCTGTAAAGTTATATATTTTAATGCAGAAAACAACATAATCATTCCTCAAGCCCATAAAGGTATGCCATATCGAAAACCGAGTTCATTTGACGAAGTTATGGGCTTTTAAAGATGGAATGAAGGCCCATTTCAGTAAACCTTCGCAAAATTAAAATCAATGACATAAAAACTGTCATATTTTTTACTACCTTCAAAGTTATACTTATTCATGCAAATAACAACATTATAATTCCACAAGCCCATAAAGCTATGCCATATCGAAATCCGAGTTCATTTGACCAAGCTATGGGCTTTTAAAGATGGGAAAAAGGACCATTTCAGTAAACATTCGCAAAGCTAAAATCAATGACATAAAAACGGTCATATTTATTACTACCTTTAAAGTTATATATTTTAATGCAGATAACAACATTATCATTCCACATAAAGGCATGCCATATCGAAATCCGAGCTCTTTTGAACAAGTTATGGGCTTTTAAAGATAGAAAGGAGGCGCATTTCTGTAAACCTTCGCAAAATTAAAATCATTGACATAAAAACGGTCATATTTTTTACTACCTTTAAAGTTATATATTTTAATGCAGAAAACAACATAATCATTCCTCAAGCCCATAAAGGTATGCCATATCGAAAACCGAGTTCATTTGACGAAGTTGTGGGCTTTTAAAGATGGAATGAAGGACCATTTCACTAAACCTTCGCAAAATTAAAATCAATGACACAAAAACTGTCATATTTTTTACTACCACCAAAGTTATACTTATTAATGCAAATAACAACATTATCATTCCACAAGCCCATAAAGGTATGCCATATCGAAAACCGAGTTCATTTGACGAAGTTATGGGCTTTTAAAGATGGAATGAAGGCCCATTTCAGTAAACCTTCGCAAAATTAAAATCATTGACATAAAAACGGTCATATTTTTTACCACCTTTAAAGTTATATATTTTAATGCAGAAGACAACATAATTATTCCACAAGCCCATAAAGGCATGCCATATCGAAAACCGAGTTCATTTGGCCAAGTTATGGGCTTTTAAAGATGGAAAGGATGCCCGTTTCTGTAAACCTTCGCAAAATTAAAATCAATGACATAAAAGCGGTCATAGTTTTTACTACCTTTAAAGTTATATTTATTAATGCAGATAACAACATAATCATTCCACATGCCCATTAAGCTATGCCATATCGAAATCGGAGTTCATTTGACCAAGTAATGGGCTTTTAAATATGGAAAAAAAGCCCATTTCTGTAAACCTTCGCAAAATTAAAATCATTGACATAAAAACGGTCATATTTTTTACTACCTTTTAAGTTATATATTTTAATGCAGATAACAACATAACCATTCCACAAGCCCATAAAGGTATGCCATATCGAAAACCGAGCTCATTTGGCCAAGTTATGGGCTTTTAAAGATGGAAAGGAGGCCCGTTTCTGTAAACCTTCGCAAACTTAAAATCATTGACATAAAAACGGTCATATTTTTTACTACCTTTAAAGTTATATATTTTAACGCAGAAAACAACATAATCATTCCTAAAGCCCATAAAGGTATGCCATATCGAAAACCGAGTTCATTTGACGAAGTTATGGGCTTTTAAAGATGGAATGAAGGCCCATTTCAGTAAACCTTCGCAAAATTAAAATCAATGACATAAAAACTGTCATATTTTTTACTACCTTTAAAGTTATTTTTATTAATGCAGATAACAACATTATCATTCCACAAGCCCATAAAGCTATGCCATATCGAAATCCGAGTTCATTTGACCAAGTTATGGGCTTTTAAAGATGGAAAGGAGGCCCGTTTCTGTAAATTTTCGCAAAATTAAAATCAATGGCATAAAAGCGGTCATATTTTCTACTACCTTTTAAGTTATATATTTTAATGCAGATAACATCATTATCATTCCTCAAGCCCATAAATGTATGCCATATCGAAAACCGAGTTAATTTGACGAAGTTATGGGGTTTTAAAGATAGAATAAAGGCCCATTTCAGTAAACCTTCGCAAAATTAAAATCAATGACATAAAAACTGTCATATTTTGTACTACCTTCAAAGTTATACTTATTCATGCAAATAACAACATTATAATTCCACAAGCCCATAAAGCTATGCCATATCGAAAACCGAGTTCATTTGACCAAGCTATGGGCTTTTAAAGATGGAAAAAAGGCCCCTTTCAGTAAACCTTCGCAAAACTAAAATCAATGACATAAACACGGTCATATTTTTTACTACCTTTAAAGTTATATATTTTAATGCAGAAAACAACATAATCATTCCTCAAGCCCATAAAGGTATGCCATATCGAAAACCGAGTTCATTTGACGAAGTTGTGGGCTTTTAAAGATGGAATGAAGGACCATTTCTCTAAACCTTCGCAAAATTAAAATCAATGACACAAAAACTGTCATATTTTTTACTACCACCAAAGTTATACTTATTAATGCAAATAACAACATTATCATTCCACAAGCCCATAAAGCTATGCCATATCGAAATCCGAGTTTATTTGACGAAGTTATGGGCTATTAAAGATGGAATGAAGGGCCATTTCAGTAAACCTTCGCAAAATTAAAATCAATGACATAAAAACGGTCATATTTGTTACTACCTTTAAAGTTATACTTATTAATGCAGATAACAACATAATCATTCCTCAAGCCCATAAAGCTATGCCATATCGAAAACCGAGTTCATTTGACCAAGCTATGGGCTTTTAAAGATGGAAAAAAGGCCCCTTTCAGTAAACCTTCGCAAAACTAAAATCAATGACATAAACACGGTCATATTTTTTACTACCTTTAAAGTTATATATTTTAATGCAGATAACAACATAATCATTCCACAAGCCCATAAACGTATGCCATATCGAAAACCGAGTTTATTTGACGAAGTTATGGGCTATTAAAGATGGAATGAAGGCCCATTTCAGTAAACCTTCGCAAAATTAAAATCAATGACATAAAAACGGTCATATTTGTTACTACCTTTAAAGTTATATTTATTAATGCAGATAACAACATAATCATTCCTCAAGCCCATAAAGGTATGCCATATCGAAAACAGAGTTCATTTGACGAAGTTATGGGCTTTTAAAGATGGAATGAAGGACCATTTCACTAAACCTTCGCAAAATTAAAATCAATGACACAAAAACTGTCATATTTTTTACTACCACCAAAGTTATACTTATTAATGCAAATAACAACATTATCATTCCACAAGCCCATAAAGCTATGCCATATCGAAATCCGAGTTCATTTGACCAAGTTATGGGCTTTTAAAGATGGAAAGGAGGCCCATTTCTAGAAACCTTCGCAAAACTAAAATCAATGACAAAAAAACGGTCATATTTATTACTACCTTTAAAGTTATAAATATTAATGCAGACAACAACAAAATCATTCCTCAAGCCCATAAAGGTGTTCCTTATCGAAATCCGAGTTCATTTGAACAAGTTATGGGCTTTTAAAGATGGGAAAAAGGACCATTTCAGTAAACCTTCGCAAAGCTAAAATCAATGACATAAAAACGGTCATATTTATTACTACCTTTAAAGTTATATATTTTAATGCAGATAACAACATTATCATTCCACATAAAGGCATGCCATATCGAAATCCGAGCTCTTTTGAACAAGTTATGGGCTTTTAAAGATAGAAAGGAGGCGCATTTCTGTAAACCTTCGCAAAATTAAAATCATTGACATAAAAACGGTCATATTTTTTACTACCTGTAAAGTTATATATTTTAATGCAGAAAACAACATAATCATTCCTCAAGCCCATAAAGGTATGCCATATCGAAAACCGAGTTCATTTGACGAAGTTATGGGCTTTTAAAGATGGAATGAAGGCCCATTTCAGTAAACCTTCGCAAAATTAAAATCAATGACATAAAAACTGTCATATTTTTTACTACCTTCAAAGTTATACTTATTCATGCAAATAACAACATTATAATTCCACAAGCCCATAAAGCTATGCCATATCGAAATCCGAGTTCATTTGACCAAGCTATGGGCTTTTAAAGATGGGAAAAAGGACCATTTCAGTAAACCTTCGCAAAGCTAAAATCAATGACATAAAAACGGTCATATTTATTACTACCTTTAAAGTTATATATTTTAATGCAGATAACAACATTATCATTCCACATAAAGGCATGCCATATCGAAATCCGAGCTCTTTTGAACAAGTTATGGGCTTTTAAAGATAGAAAGGAGGCGCATTTCTGTAAACCTTCGCAAAATTAAAATCATTGACATAAAAACGGTCATATTTTTTACTACCTTTAAAGTTATATATTTTAATGCAGAAAACAACATAATCATTCCTCAAGCCCATAAAGGTATGCCATATCGAAAACCGAGTTCATTTGACGAAGTTGTGGGCTTTTAAAGATGGAATGAAGGACCATTTCACTAAACCTTCGCAAAATTAAAATCAATGACACAAAAACTGTCATATTTTTTACTACCACCAAAGTTATACTTATTAATGCAAATAACAACATTATCATTCCACAAGCCCATAAAGGTATGCCATATCGAAAACCGAGTTCATTTGACGAAGTTATGGGCTTTTAAAGATGGAATGAAGGCCCATTTCAGTAAACCTTCGCAAAATTAAAATCATTGACATAAAAACGGTCATATCTTTTACCACCTTTAAAGTTATATATTTTAATGCAGAAGACAACATAATTATTCCACAAGCCCATAAAGGCATGCCATATCGAAAACCGAGTTCATTTGGCCAAGTTATGGGCTTTTAAAGATGGAAAGGAGGCCCGTTTCTGTAAACCTTCGCAAAATTAAAATCATTGACATAAAAACGGTCATAGTTTTTACTACCTTTAAAGTTATATTTATTAATGCAGATAACAACATAATCATTCCACATGCCCATAAAGCTATGCCATATCGAAATCGGAGTTCATTTGACCAAGTTATGGGCTTTTAAATATGGAAAAAAAGCCCATTTCTGTAAACCTTCGCAAAATTAAAATCATTGACATAAAAACGGTCATATTTTTTACTACCTTTTAAGTTATATATTTTAATGCAGATAACAACATAACCATTCCACAAGCCCATAAAGGTATGCCATATCGAAAACCGAGCTCATTTGGCCAAGTTATGGGCTTTTAAAGATGGAAAGGAGGCCCGTTTCTGTAAACCTTCGCAAAATTAAAATCATTGACATAAAAACGGTCATATTTTTTACTACCTTTAAAGTTATATATTTTAATGCAGAAAACAACATAATCATTCCTAAAGCCCATAAAGGTATGCCATATCGAAAACCGAGTTCATTTGACGAAGTTATGGGCTTTTAAAGATGGAATGAAGGCCCATTTCAGTAAACCTTCGCAAAATTAAAATCAATGACATAAAAGCTGTCATATTTTTTACTACCTTTAAAGTTATTTTTATTAATGCAGATAACAACATTATCATTCCACAAGCCCATAAAGCTATGCCATATCGAAATCCGAGTTCATTTGACCAAGTTATGGGCTTTTAAAGATGGAAAGGAGGCCCGTTTCTGTAAATTTTCGCAAAATTAAAATCAATGGCATAAAAGCGGTCATATTTTCTACTACCTTTTAAGTTATATATTTTAATGCAGATAACATCATAATCATTCCTCAAGCCCATAAATGTATGCCATATCGAAAACCGAGTTAATTTGACGAAGTTATGGGGTTTTAAAGATAGAATAAAGGCCCATTTCAGTAAACCTTCGCAAAATTAAAATCAATGACATAAAAACTGTCATATTTTGTACTACCTTCAAAGTTATACTTATTCATGCAAATAACAACATTATAATTCCACAAGCCCATAAAGCTATGCCATATCGAAAACCGAGTTCATTTGACCAAGCTATGGGCTTTTAAAGATGGAAAAAAGGCCCCTTTCAGTAAACCTTCGCAAAACTAAAATCAATGACATAAACACGGTCATATTTTTTACTACCTTTAAAGTTATATATTTTAATGCAGAAAACAACATAATCATTCCTCAAGCCAATAAAGGTATGCCATATCGAAAACCGAGTTCATTTGACGAAGTTGTGGGCTTTTAAAGATGGAATGAAGGACCATTTCTCTAAACCTTCGCAAAATTAAAATCAATGACACAAAAACTGTCATATTTTTTACTACCACCAAAGTTATACTTATTAATGCAAATAACAACATTATCATTCCACAAGCCCATAAAGCTATGCCATATCGAAATCCGAGTTCATTTGACCAAGTTATGGGCTTTAAAAGATGGAAAGGAGGCCCATTTCTAGAAACCTTCGCAAAACTAAAATCAATGACATAAAAACTGTCATATTTTGTACTACCTTTAAAGTTATTTTTATTAATGCAGATAACAACATTATCATTCTACAAGCCCATAAAGCTATGCAATATCGAAATCCGAGTTCATTTGGCCAAGTTATGGGCTTTTAAAGATGGAAAGGAGGCCCGTTTCTGTAAACCTTCGCAAAATTAAAATCAGTGACATAAAAGCGGTCATATTTTCTACAACCTTTTAAGTTATATATTTTAATGCAGATAACATCATAATCATTCCTCAAGCCCATAAAGGTATGCCATATCGAAAACCGAGTTCATTTGACGAAGTTATGGGCTTTAAAAGATGGAATGAAGGCCCATTTCAGTAAACCTTCGCAAAATTAAAATCATTGACATAAAAACGGTCATATTTTTTACCACCTTTAAAGTTATATATTTTAATGCAGAAGACAACATAATTATTCCACAAGCCCATAAAGGCATGCCATATCGAAAACCGAGTTCATTTGGCCAAGTTATGGGCTTTTAAAGATGGAAAGGAGGCCCGTTTCTGTAAACCTTCGCAAAATTAAAATCAATGACATAAAAGCGGTCATAGTTTTTACTACCTTTAAAGTTATATTTATTAATGCAGATACCAACATAATCATTCCACATGCCCATTAAGCTATGCCATATCGAAATCGGAGTTCATTTGACCAAGTTATGGGCTTTAAAATATGGAAAAAAAGCCCATTTCTGTAAACCTTCGCAAAATTAAAATCATTGACATAAAAACGGTCATATTTTTTACTACCTTTTAAGTTATATATTTTAATGCAGATATCAACATAATCATTCCACAAGCCCATAAACGTATGCCATATCGAAAACCGAGTTTATTTGACGAAGTTATGGGCTATTAAAGATGGAATGAAGGCCCATTTCAGTAAACCTTCGCAAAATTAAAATCAATGACATAAAAACGGTCATATTTGTTACTACCTTTAAAGTTATATTTATTAATGCAGATAACAACATAATCATTCCTCAAGCCCATAAAGGTATGCCATATCGAAAACAGAGTTCATTTGACGAAGTTATGGGCTTTTAAAGATGGAATGAAGGACCATTTCACTAAACCTTCGCAAAATTAAAATCAATGACACAAAAACTGTCATATTTTTTACTACCACCAAAGTTATACTTATTAATGCAAATAACAATATTATAATTCCACAAGCCCATAAAGCTATGCCATATCGAAATCCGAGTTCATTTGACCAAGCTATGGGCTTTTAAAGATGGGAAAAAGGACCATTTCAGTAAACCTTCGCAAAGCTAAAATCAATGACAAAAAAACGGTCATATTTATTACTACCTTTAAAGTTATAAATATTAATGCAGACAACAACAAAATCATTCCACGAGCCCATAAAGGTGTGCCATATCGAAATCCGAGTTCATTTGAACAAGTTATGGGCTTTAAAATATGGAAAAAAAGCCCATTTCTGAAAACCTTCGCAAAATTAAAATCATTGACATAAAAACGGTCATATTTTTTACTACCTGTAAAGTTATATATTTTAATGCAGAAAACAACATAATCATTCCTCAAGCCCATAAAGGTATGCCATATCGAAAACCGAGTTCATTTGACGAAGTTATGGGCTTTTAAAGATGGAATGAAGGCCCATTTCAGTAAACCTTCGCAAAATTAAAATCAATGACATAAAAACTGTCATATTTTTTACTACCTTCAAAGTTATACTTATTCATGCAAATAACAATATTATAATTCCACAAGCCCATAAAGCTATGCCATATCGAAATCCGAGTTCATTTGACCAAGCTATGGGCTTTTAAAGATGGGAAAAAGGACCATTTCAGTAAACCTTCGCAAAGCTAAAATCAATGACATAAAAACGGTCATATTTATTACTACCTTTAAAGTTATATATTTTAATGCAGATAACAACATTATCATTCCACATAAAGGCATGCCATATCGAAATCCGAGCTCTTTTGAACAAGTTATGGGCTTTTAAAGATAGAAAGGAGGCGCATTTCTGTAAACCTTCGCAAAATTAAAATCATTGACATAAAAACGGTCATATTTTTTACTACCTTTAAAGTTATATATTTTAATGCAGAAAACAACATAATCATTCCTCAAGCCCATAAAGCTATGCCATATCGAAATCCGAGTTCATTTGACCAAGCTATGGGCTTTTAAAGATGGGAAAAAGGACCATTTCAGTAAACCTTCGCAAAATTAAAATCATTGACATAAAAACGGTCATATTTTTTACTACCTTTTAAGTTATATATTTTAATGCAGATAACAACATAACCATTCCACAAGCCCATAAAGGTATGCCATATCGAAAACCGAGCTCATTTGGCCAAGTTATGGGCTTTTAAAGATGGAAAGGAGGCCCGTTTCTGTAAACCTTCGCAAAATTAAAATCAATGACATAAAAACGGTCATATTTGTTACTACCTTTAAAGTTATATTTATTAATGCAGATAACAACATAATCATTCCTCAAGCCCATAAAGGTATGCCATATCGAAAACCGAGTTCATTTGACGAAGTTATGGGCTTTTAAAGATGGAATGAAGGACCATTTCACTAAACCTTCGCAAAATTAAAATCAATGACACAAAAACTGTCATATTTTTTACTACCACCAAAGTTATACTTATTAATGCAAATAACAACATTATCATTCCACAAGCCCATAAAGCTATGCCATATCGAAATCCGAGTTCATTTGACCAAGTTATGGGCTTTTAAAGATGGAAAGGAGGCCCATTTCTAGAAACCTTCGCAAAACTAAAATCAATGACAAAAAAACGGTCATATTTATTACTACCTTTAAAGTTATAAATATTAATGCAGACAACAACAAAATCATTCCACAAGCCCATAAAGGTGTGCCATATCGAAATCCGAGTTCATTTGAACAAGTTATGGGCTTTAAAATATGGAAAAAAAGCACATTTCTGAAAACCTTCGCAAAATTAAAATCATTGACATAAAAACGGTCATATTTTTTACTACCTTTAAAGTTATATATTTTAATGCAGAAAACAACATAATCATTCCTCAAGCCCATAAAGGTATGCCATATCGAAAACCGAGTTCATTTGACGAAGTTATGGGCTTTTAAAGATGGAATGAAGGCCCATTTCAGTAAACCTTCGCAAAATTAAAATCAATGACATAAAAACTGTCATATTTTTTACTACCTTTTAAGTTATATATTTTAATGCAAATAACAACATTATCATTCCACAAGCCCATAAAGCTATGCCATATCGAAATCCGAGTTCATTTGACCAAGCTATGGGCTTTTAAAGATGGGAAAAAGGACCATTTCAGTAAACCTTCGCAAAGCTAAAATCAATGACATAAAAACGGTCATATTTATTACTACCTTTAAAGTTATATATTTTAATGCAGATAACAACATTATCATTCCACATAAAGGCATGCCATATCGAAATCCGAGCTCTTTTGAACAAGTTATGGGCTTTTAAAGATAGAAAGGAGGCGCATTTCTGTAAACCTTCGCAAAATTAAAATCATTGACATAAAAACGGTCATATTTTTTACTACCTTTAAAGTTATATATTTTAATGCAGAAAACAACATAATCATTCCTCAAGCCCATAAAGCTATGCCATATCGAAATCCGAGTTCATTTGACCAAGCTATGGGCTTTTAAAGATGGGAAAAAGGACCATTTCAGTAAACCTTCGCAAAATTAAAATCATTGACATAAAAACGGTCATATTTTTTACTACCTTTTAAGTTATATATTTTAATGCAGATAACAACATAACCATTCCACAAGCCCATAAAGGTATGCCATATCGAAAACCGAGCTCATTTGGCCAAGTTATGGGCTTTTAAAGATGGAAAGGAGGCCCGTTTCTGTAAACCTTCGCAAAATTAAAATCAATGACATAAAAACGGTCATATTTGTTACTACCTTTAAAGTTATATTTATTAATGCAGATAACAACATAATCATTCCTCAAGCCCATAAAGGTATGCCATATCGAAAACCGAGTTCATTTGACGAAGTTATGGGCTTTTAAAGATGGAATGAAGGACCATTTCACTAAACCTTCGCAAAATTAAAATCAATGACACAAAAACTGTCATATTTTTTACTACCACCAAAGTTATACTTATTAATGCAAATAACAACATTATCATTCCACAAGCCCATAAAGCTATGCCATATCGAAATCCGAGTTCATTTGACCAAGTTATGGGCTTTTAAAGATGGAAAGGAGGCCCATTTCTAGAAACCTTCGCAAAACTAAAATCAATGACAAAAAAACGGTCATATTTATTACTACCTTTAAAGTTATAAATATTAATGCAGACAACAACAAAATCATTCCACAAGCCCATAAAGGTGTGCCATATCGAAATCCGAGTTCATTTGAACAAGTTATGGGCTTTAAAATATGGAAAAAAAGCACATTTCTGAAAACCTTCGCAAAATTAAAATCATTGACATAAAAACGGTCATATTTTTTACTACCTTTAAAGTTATATATTTTAATGCAGAAAACAACATAATCATTCCTCAAGCCCATAAAGGTATGCCATATCGAAAACCGAGTTCATTTGACGAAGTTATGGGCTTTTAAAGATGGAATGAAGGCCCATTTCAGTAAACCTTCGCAAAATTAAAATCAATGACATAAAAACTGTCATATTTTTTACTACCTTTAAAGTTATTTTTATTAATGCAGATAACAACATTATCATTCCACAAGCCCATAAAGCTATGCCATATCGAAATCCGAGTTCATTTGACCAAGTTATGGGCTTTTAAAGATGGAAAGGAGGCCCGTTTCTGTAAATTTTCGCAAAATTAAAATCAATGGCATAAAAGCGGTCATATTTTCTACTACCTTTTAAGTTATATATTTTAATGCAGATAACATCATAATCATTCCTCAAGCCCATAAATGTATGCCATATCGAAAACCGAGTTCATTTGACGAAGTTATGGGGTTTTAAAGATAGAATAAAGGCCCATTTCAGTAAACCTTCGCAAAATTAAAATCAATGACATAAAAACTGTCATATTTTGTACTACCTTCAAAGTTATACTTATTCATGCAAATAACAACATTATAATTCCACAAGCCCATAAAGCTATGCCATATCGAAAACCGAGTTCATTTGACCAAGCTATGGGCTTTTAAGGATGGAAAAAAGGCCCCTTTCAGTAAACCTTCGCAAAACTAAAATCAATGACATAAAAACGCTCATATTTATTACTACCTTTAAAGTTATATATTTTATTGTAGAAAACAACATAATCATTCCACAAGCCCATAAAGGTATCCCATATCGAAATCCGAGTTCATTTGACTAAGTTATGGGCTTTTAAAGATGGAAAGCAGGCCCATTTCAGTAAACCTTAGCAAAACTAAAATCAATGACATAAAAACTGTCATATTTTTTACTACCTTTAAAGTTATGTTTATTAATGCAGATAACAACATTATCATTCCACAAGCCCATAAAGCTATGCCATATCGAAATCCGAGTTCATTTGACCAAGTTATGGGCTTTTAAAGATGGAAAAAAGGACCATTTCAGTAAACCTTCGCAAAACTAAAATCAATGACATAAAAACGGTCATATTTATTACTTCCTTTAAAGTTATACTTATTCATGCAAATAACAATATTATAATTCCACAAGCCCATAAAGCTATGCCATATCGAAATCCGAGTTCATTTGACCAAGCTATGGGCTTTTAAAGATGGGAAAAAGGACCATTTCAGTAAACCTTCGCAAAGCTAAAATCAATGACATAAAAACGGTCATATTTATTACTACCTTTAAAGTTATATATTTTAATGCAGATAACAACATTATCATTCCACATAAAGGCATGCCATATCGAAATCCGAGCTCTTTTGAACAAGTTATGGGCTTTTAAAGATAGAAAGGAGGCGCATTTCTGTAAACCTTCGCAAAATTAAAATCATTGACATAAAAACGGTCATATTTTTTACTACCTTTAAAGTTATATATTTTAATGCAGAAAACAACATAATCATTCCTCAAGCCCATAAAGCTATGCCATATCGAAATCCGAGTTCATTTGACCAAGCTATGGGCTTTTAAAGATGGGAAAAAGGACCATTTCAGTAAACCTTCGCAAAATTAAAATCATTGACATAAAAACGGTCATATTTTTTACTACCTTTTAAGTTATATATTTTAATGCAGATAACAACATAACCATTCCACAAGCCCATAAAGGTATGCCATATCGAAAACCGAGCTCATTTGGCCAAGTTATGGGCTTTTAAAGATGGAAAGGAGGCCCGTTTCTGTAAACCTTCGCAAAATTAAAATCAATGACATAAAAACGGTCATATTTGTTACTACCTTTAAAGTTATATTTATTAATGCAGATAACAACATAATCATTCCTCAAGCCCATAAAGGTATGCCATATCGAAAACCGAGTTCATTTGACGAAGTTATGGGCTTTTAAAGATGGAATGAAGGACCATTTCACTAAACCTTCGCAAAATTAAAATCAATGACACAAAAACTGTCATATTTTTTACTACCACCAAAGTTATACTTATTAATGCAAATAACAACATTATCATTCCACAAGCCCATAAAGCTATGCCATATCGAAATCCGAGTTCATTTGACCAAGTTATGGGCTTTTAAAGATGGAAAGGAGGCCCATTTCTAGAAACCTTCGCAAAACTAAAATCAATGACAAAAAAACGGTCATATTTATTACTACCTTTAAAGTTATAAATATTAATGCAGACAACAACAAAATCATTCCACAAGCCCATAAAGGTGTGCCATATCGAAATCCGAGTTCATTTGAACAAGTTATGGGCTTTAAAATATGGAAAAAAAGCACATTTCTGAAAACCTTCGCAAAATTAAAATCATTGACATAAAAACGGTCATATTTTTTACTACCTTTAAAGTTATATATTTTAATGCAGAAAAGAACATAATCATTCCTCAAGCCCATAAAGGTATGCCATATCGAAAACCGAGTTCATTTGACGAAGTTATGGGCTTTTAAAGATGGAATGAAGGCCCATTTCAGTAAACCTTCGCAAAATTAAAATCAATGACATAAAAACTGTCATATTTTTTACTACCTTTAAAGTTATTTTTATTAATGCAGATAACAACATTATCATTCCACAAGCCCATAAAGCTATGCCATATCGAAATCCGAGTTCATTTGACCAAGTTATGGGCTTTTAAAGATGGAAAGGAGGCCCGTTTCTGTAAATTTTCGCAAAATTAAAATCAATGGCATAAAAGCGGTCATATTTTCTACTACCTTTTAAGTTATATATTTTAATGCAGATAACATCATAATCATTCCTCAAGCCCATAAATGTATGCCATATCGAAAACCGAGTTCATTTGACGAAGTTATGGGGTTTTAAAGATAGAATAAAGGCCCATTTCAGTAAACCTTCGCAAAATTAAAATCAATGACATAAAAACTGTCATATTTTGTACTACCTTCAAAGTTATACTTATTCATGCAAATAACAACATTATAATTGCACAAGCCCATAAAGCTATGCCATATCGAAAACCGAGTTCATTTGACCAAGCTATGGGCTTTTAAGGATGGAAAAAAGGCCCCTTTCAGTAAACCTTCGCAAAACTAAAATCAATGACATAAAAACGGTCATATTTATTACTACCTTTAAAGTTATATATTTTAATGTAGAAAACAACATAATCATTCCACAAGCCCATAAAGGTATCCCATATCGAAATCCGAGTTCATTTGACTAAGTTATGGGCTTTTAAAGATGGAAAGAAGGCCCATTTCAGTAAACCTTAGCAAAACTAAAATCAATGACATAAAAACTGTCATATTTTTTACTACCTTTAAAGTTATGTTTATTAATGCAGATAACAACATTATCATTCCACAAGCCCATAAAGCTATGCCATATCGAAATCCGAGTTCATTTGACCAAGTTATGGGCTTTTAAAGATGGAAAAAAGGACCATTTCAGTAAACCTTCGCAAAACTAAAATCAATGACATAAAAACGGTCATATTTATTACTTCCTTTAAAGTTATATACATTAATGCAGATAACAACATAATCAATCCACAAGCCCATAAAGGTGTGCCATAACGAAATCCGAGTTCATTTGAACAAGTTATGGGCTTTAAAATATGGAAAGAAAGCCCATTTCTGAAAACCGTCGCAAAATTAAAATCATTGACATAAAAACGGTCATATTTTTTACTACCTTTAAAGTTATATATTTTAATGCAGAAAACAACATAATCATTCCACAAGCCCATAAAGGTATCCCATATCGAAATCCGAGTTCATTTGACCAAGTTATGGGCTTTTAAAGATGGAAAGAAGGCCCATTTCAGTAAACCTTCGCAAAACTAAAATCAATGACATACAAACTGTCATATTTTTTACTACCTTTAAAGTTATATTTATTAATGCAGATAACAACATTATCATTCCACAAGCCCATAAAGCTATGCCATATCGAAATCCGAGTTCATTTGACCAAGTTATGGGCTTTTAAAGATGGAAAAAAGGACCATTTCAGTAAACCTTCGCAAAACTAAAATCAATGACATAAAAACGGTCATATTTATTACTACCTTTAAAGTTATATACATTAATGCAGATAACAACATAATCATTCCACAAGCCCATAAAGGTGTGCCATAACGAAATCCGAGTTCATTTGAACAAGTTATGGGCTTTAAAATATGGAAAGAAAGCCCATTTCTGAAAACCGTCGCAAAATTAAAATCATTGACATAAAAACGGTCATATTTTTTACTACTTTTAAAGTTATATATTTTAATGCAGAAAACAACATAATCATTCCACAAGCCCATAAAGGTATCCCATATCGAAATCCGAGTTCATTTGACCAAGTTATGGGCTTTTAAAGATGGAAAGAAGGCCAATTCAAGTAAACCTTCGCAAAACTAAAATCAATGACATAAAAACGGTCATATTTATTACTACCTTTAAAGTTATATACATTAGTGCAGATAACAACATAATCATTCCACAAGCCCATAAAGGTGTGCCATAACAAAATCCGAGTTCATTTGAACAAGTTATGGGCTTTAAAATATGGAAAGAAAGCCCATTTCTGAAAACCTTCGCAAAATTAAAATCATTGACATAAAAACGGTCATATTTTTTACTACCTTTAAGGTTATATATTTTAATGCAGAAAAGAACATAATCATTCCACAAGCCCATAAAGGTATCCCATATCGAAATCCGAGTTCATTTGACCAAGTTATGTTCTTTTAAAGATGGAAAGAAGGCCCATTTCAGTAAACCTTCGCAAAACTAAAATCAATGACATAAAAACTGTCATATTTTTTACTACCTTTAAAGTTATTTTTATTAATGCAGATAACAACATTATCATTCCACAAGCCCATAAAGCTATGCCATATCGAAATCCGAGTTCATTAGACCAAGTTATGGGCTTTTAAAGATGGAAAGGAGGCCCGTTTCTGTAAATTTTCGCAAAATTAAAATCAATGGCATAAAAGCGGTCATATTTTCTACTACTTTTTAAGTTATATATTTTAATGCAGATAACATCATAATCATTCCTCAAGCCCATAAATGTATGCCATATCGAAAACCGAGTTCATTTGACGAAGTTATGGGCTTTTAAAGATAGAATAAAGGCCCATTTCAGTAAACCTTCGCAAAATTAAAATCAATGACATAAAAACTGTCATATTTTTTACTACCTTTAAAGTTATACTTATTAATGCAGATAAAAACATTAACATTCCACAAGCCCATAAAGCTATGCCATATCGAAATCCGAGTTCATTTGACCAAGCAATGGGCTTTTAAAGATGGAAAAAAGGCCCATTTCTGGAAACCTTCGCAAAATTAAAATCAATGACATAAAAACGGTCATATTTTTTACTACCTTTAAAGTTATATATTTTAATGCAGATAACAACATTATCAGGCCACAAGCCCATAAAGGCATGCCATATCGAAAACCGAGTTCATTTGACCAAGTTATGGGCTTTTAAAGATGGAAAGGAGGCCCATTTCTGGAAACCTTCGCAAAATTAAAATATATAACATAAAAACGGTCATATTTTTTACTACCTTTAAAGTTATTTTTATTAATGCAGATAACACCATAATCATTCCACAAGTCCATAAAGGTATTCCATATCGAAATCCGAGTTCATTTGACCAAGTTATGGGCTTTTAAAGATGGAAAGAAAGCCCATTTCTGAAAACCTTCGCAAAATTAAAATCATTGACATAAAAACGGTCACATTTTTTACAACTTTTAAAACAAACAAAGTAACAACATAATCATTCCACAAGCCCATAAATGTATGCCATATCGAAAACCGAGTTCTTTTGACGAAGTTATGGGCTTTTAAAGATGGAATGAAGGCCCATTTCAGTAAACCTTAATTTCCAAAGTTAAAATCAATGACATAAAAACTGTCATATTTTTTACTACCTTTAAAGTTATAATTCTTAATGCAGATAAAAACATTAACATTCCACAAGCCCATCAAGCTATGCCATATCGAAATCCGAGTTCATTTGACCAAGCAATGGACTTTTAAAGATGGAAAAAAGGCCCATTTCTGGAAACTTTCGCAAAATTAAAAGCAATGACATATAAACGGTCATATTTTTTACTACCTTTAAAGTTATATATTAAAATATATATGCAGATAGCAACATTATCATTCCACAAGCCCATAAAGGCATGCCATACCGAAAACCGAGTTCATTTGACCAAATTATGGGCTTTTAAAGATGGAAAGGAGGCCCATTTCTGGAAACCTTCGCAAAATTAAAATATATAACATAAAAACGGTCATATTTTTTACTACATTTAAAGTTATATATTTTAATGCAGAAAACAACATAATCATTCCACAAGCCCATAAAGGTATGCCATATCGAAAACCGAGTTCATTTGACGATGTTATGGGCTATTAAAGATGGAAAGAAGGCCCATTTCAGTAAACCTTCGCAAAACTAAAATCAATGACATAAAAACTGTCATATTTTTTACTACCTTTAAAGTTATATTTATTAATGCAGATAACAACATTATCATTCCACAAGCCCATAAAGCTATGCCATATCGAAATCCGAGTTCATTTGACCAAGCAATGGACTTTTAAAGATGGAAAAAAGGCCCATTTCTGGAAACTTTCGCAAAATTAAAATATATAACATAAAAACGGTCACATTTTTTACAACCTTTAAAGTTATATATTTTAATGCATATAACAACATAATCATTCCACAAGCCCATAAAGGCATGTCATATCGAAATCCGAGCTCATTTGAACAAGTTATGGGCTTTTAAAGATAGAAAGGAGGCCCATTTCTGTAAACCTTTGCAAAACTAAAATCAATGACATAAAAACGGTCATATTTTTTACTTCCATTTAAGTTATATATTTTAATGCAGATAACAACATAATCATTCCACAAGCCCATAAAGGTAGGCCATATCGAAATCCGAGTTCATTTGACCAAGTTATGGGCTTTTAAAGATGGAAAGGAGGCCCATTTCAGTAAAACTTCGCAACTAAAATCAAAGACATAAAAACGGTCATATTTGTTACTACCCTTAAAGTTACATATATTAATGCAGATAGCAACATAATCATTCCACAAGCCCATAAAGGCATGCCATATCGAAAACCGAGTTCATTTGACCAAGTTATGGGCTTTTAAAGATGGAAAGAAAGCCCATTTCTGTAAACCTTCGCAAAATTAAAATCATTGACATACAAACGGTCATATTTTTTACTACCTTTAAAGTTCTATATTTTAATGCAGAAAACAACATTATCATTCCACAAGCCCATAAAGGCATGCCATATCGAAAACCGAGTTCATTTGACCAAGTTATGGGCTTTTAAAGATGGAAGGGAGGCCCATTTCTGGAAACCTTAGCAAAATTAAAATCAATGACATATAATTGGTCATATTTTTTACAACCTTTAAAGTTATATATTTTAATGCAGATAACAACATAATCATTCTACAAGCCCATAAATGTATGCCATATCGAAATCCGAGTTCAATTGAACAAGTTATGGACTTTTAAAGATAGAAAGGAGGCCCATTGCTGGAAACCTTAGCAAAATTAAAATCAATGACATATAAACGGTCATATTTTTTAAAGTTATATATTTTAATGCAGATAACAACGTTATCATTCCACAAGCCCATAAAGGCATTCCATATCGAAATGCGAGCTAATTTTAACAAGTTATGGGCTTTTAAAGATAGAAAGGAGGCCCATTTCTGTAAGCCTTCGCAAAATTAAAATCAATGACATAAAAACGGTCATATTTTTTACTACCTTTAAAGTTATATATTTTAATGCAGATTACAACATTATCATTCCACAAGCCCATAAAGGCATGCCATATCGAAGTCCGAGTTCATTTGACCAAGTTATGGGCTTTTAAAGATGGAAAGAAGGCCCATTTCAGTAAACCTTCGCAACTAAAATCAAAGACATAAAAACGGTCATATTTTTTACCACCCTTAAAGTTACATATATTAATGCAGATAGCAACATAATCATTCCACAAGCCCATAAAGGTGTGCCATATCGAAATCCGCGTTCATTTGACAAAGTTATGGGCTTTTAAAGATGGAAAGAAAGCCCATTTCTGTAAGCCTTCGCAAAACTAAAATCATTGACATAAAAACGGTTTTTTTTTTTACTACCTTTAAAGTTATATATTTTAATGCAGAAAACAACATTATCATTCCACAAGCCCATAAAGGCATGCCATATCGAAAACCAAGTTCATTTGACCAAGTTATGGGCTTTTAAAGATAGAAAGAAAGCCCATTTCTGTAAACCTTCGCAAAATTAAAATCATTGACATAAAAACGGTCATATTTTTTACTACCTTTAAAGTTATATATTTTAATGCAGAAAACATTATCATTCCACAAGCCCATAAAGGCATGCCATATCGAAAACCGAGTTCATTTGACCAAGTTATGGGCTTTTAAAGATGGAAAGGAGGCCCATTGCTGGAAACCTTAGCAAAATTTAAATCAATGACATATAAACGGTCATATTTTTTAAAGTTATATATTTTAATGCAGATAACAACGTTATCATTCCACAAGCCCATAAAGGCATTCCATATCGAAATGCGAGCTAATTTTAACAAGTTATGGGCTTTTAAAGATAGAAAGGAGGCCCATTTCTCTAAGCCTTCGCAAAATTAAAATCAATGACATAAAAACGGTCATATATTTTACTTCCTTTAAAGTGCTATATTTTAATGCAGATAACAACATTATCATTCCACAAGTCCATAAAGGCATGCCATATCGAAATCCGAGTTCATTTGACAAAGTTATGGTCTTTTAAAGATGGAAAGATGGAAAACGGTCATATTTTTTACCACCCTTAAGGTTACATATATTAATGCAGATAGCAACATAATCATTTCACAATCCCATAAGGGTGTGCAACATCAAAATCCGAGTTCATTTGACAAAGTTATGGGCTTTTAAAGATGGAAAGAAAGCCCATTTCTGTAAACCTTCGCAAAATTAAAATCAATGACATAAAAACGGTCATATTTTTTACTACCTTTAAAGTTATATATTTTAATTCAGATAACAACATAATCATTCCACAAGCCCATAAAGGCATGCCATATCGAAAACCGAGTTCATTTGGCCAAGTTATGGGCTTTTAAAGATGGAAAGAAAGCCCATTTCTGTAAACCTTCGCAAAATTAAAATCATTGACATAAAAACGGTCATATTTTTTACTACCTTTAAAGTTATATATTTTAATGCAGATAACAACATTATCATTCCACAAGCCCATAAAGGCATGCCATATCGAAATCAGAGTTCATTTGACCAAGTTATGGGCTTTTAAAGATAGAGAGGACGCCCATTTATGTAAACCTTCGCAAAATTAAAATCAATGACATAAAAGCGGTCATTATTTTTACTACCTTTAAAGTTATGTACTTTAATGCAGATAACAACATAATCATTCCTCAAGCCAATAAAGGTATGACATATCGAAAACCGAGTTCATTTGACGAAGTTATGGGCTTTTAAAGATGGAATGAAGGACCATTTCACTAAACCCTCGCAAAATTAAAATCAATGACACAAAAACTGTCATATTTTTTACTACCACCAAAGTTATACTTATTAATGCAAATAACAACATTATCATTCCACAAGCCCATAAAGCTATGCCATATCGAAATCCGAGTTAATTTGACCAAGTTATGGGCTTTTAAAGATGGAAAGGAGGCCCATTTCTAGAAACCTTCGCAAAACTAAAATCAATGACAAAAAAACGGTAATTTTTATTACTACCTTTAAAGTTATAAATATTAATGCAGACAACAACATAATCATTCCACAAGCCCATAAAGGTGTGCCATATCGAAATCCGAGTTCATTTGAACAAGTTATGGGCTTTAAAATATGGAAAGAAAGCCCATTTCTGAAAACCTTCGCAAAATTAAAATCAATGACATAAAAAGGGTCATATTTTTTACTACCTTTAAAGTTATATATTTTAATGCAGAAAACAACATAATCATTCCACAAGCCCATAAAGGTATCCCATATCGAAATCCGAGTTCATTTGACCAAGTTATGTTCTTTTAAAGATGGAAAGAAGGCCCATTTCAGTAAACCTTCGCAAAATTAAAATCAATGACATAAAAACTGTCATATTTTTTACTACCTTTAAAGTTATTTTTATTAATGCAGATAACAACATTACCATTCCACAAGCCCATAAAGCTATGCCATATCGAAATCTGAGTTCATTTGGCCAAGTTATGGGCTTTTAAAGATATATATTTTTTACCTTTTAAGTTATATATTTTAATGCAGATAACATCATAATCATTCCTCAAGCCCATAAAGGTATGCCATATCGAAAACCGAGTTCATTTGACGAAGTTATGGGCTTTTAAAGATGGAATGAAGGCCAATTTCAGTAAACCTTCGCAAAATTAAAATCAATGACATAAAAACTGTCATATTTTGTACTACCTTCAAAGTTATACTTATTCATGCAAATAACAACATTATAATTCCACAAGCCCATAAAGCTATGCCATATCGAAAACCGAGTTCATTTGACCAAGCTATGGGCTTTTAAAGATGGAAAAAAGGCCCCTTTCAGTAAACCTTCGCAAAACTAAAATCAATGACATAAAAACGGTCATATTTATTACTACCTTTAAAGTTATATATTTTAATGCAGAAAACAACATAATCATTCCACAAGCCCATAAAGGTATCCCATATCGAAATCCGAGTTCATTTGACCAAGTTATGTTCTTTTAAAGATGGAAAGAAGGCCCATTTCAGTAAACCTTCGCAAAACTAAAATCAATGACATAAAAACTGTCATATTTATACCCGTTACTCGTAGAGTAAAAGGGTATACTAGATTCGTCGGAAAGTATGTAACAGGCAGAAGGAAGCGTTTCCGACCCCACAAAGTATATATATTCTTGATCAGGATCACTAGCCGAGTCGATCTAGCCATGTCCGTCTGTCCGTCTGTCCGTCTGTCCGGATGAACGCTGAGATCTCGGAAACTATGGGAGCTAGGCTATTGAGATTTGACGTGCAGATTCCTGAGCTTCTTACGCAGCGCAAGTTTGTTTCAGCAATGTGCCACGCCCACTCCAACGCCCACAAACCGCCCAAAACTGTGGCTCCTACAGTTTTGATGCTAGAATAAAAATTTAAATTGAAATGTATTGTTCTCATCAATACCTATCGATTGACCCAAAAAAATGTTTGCCACGCCCACTTTAACGCCCACAAACCGCAAAAACCTGTGACGCCCACAATTTTCATGCTAGATAAAAAATTTTAACTGAAATGTATTGGTCTCGTCGATACCTATCGATTGATCCAAAAAAAAATTTCCCACGCCCACTCTAACGCCCAAAACGCTTAAATCTGTATACCGCCGGTAGGTGGCGCATTTTAATCTCGCTTTGCTGCTTGCATATCTCCATTTAGCTGAGTAACGGGTATCTGATAGTCGAGGTACTCGACTATAGCGTTCTTCCTTGTTTTTACTACCTTTAAAGTTATTTTTATTAATGCAGATAACAACATTATCATTCCACAAGCCCATAAAGCTATGCCATATCGAAATCCGAGTTCATTTGGCCAAGTTATGGGCTTTTAAAGATGGAAAGGAGGCCCGTTTCTGTAAATTTTCGCAAAATTAAAATCAATGACATAAAAGCGGTCATATTTTCTACTACCTTTTAAGTTATATATTTTAATGCAGATAACATCATAATCATTCCTCAAGCCCATAAATGTATGCCATATCGAAAACCGAGTTCATTTGACGAAGTTATGGGCTTTTAAAGATGGAATGAAGGCCCATTTCTGGAAACCTTCGCAAAATTAAAATCAATGACATAAAAACGGTCATATTTTTTACTACCTTTAAAGTTATATATTTTAATGCAGATAACAACATTATCATTCCACAAGCCCATAAAGGCATGCCATATCGAAAACCGAGTTCATTTTACCAAGTTATGGGCTTTTAAAGATGGAAAGGAGGCCCATTTCTGGAAATCTTCGCAAAATTAAAATATATAACATAAAAACGGTCATATTTTTCACTACCTTTAAAGTTATATATTTTAATGCAGATAACAACATTATCATTCCACAAGCCCATAAAGGCATGGCATATCGAAATCAGAGTTCATTTGACCAAGTTATGGGCTTTTAAAGATAGAGAGGAGGAACATTTATGTAAACCTTCGCAAAATTAAAATCAATGACATAAAAACGGTCATTATTTTTACTACCCTTAAAGTTATATATTTTAATTCAGATAACAACATTATCATTCCACAAGCCCATAAAGGTATGCCATATCGAAAACCGAGTTCATTTGACGAAGTTATGGGCTTTTAAAGATGGAAAGAAAGGCCATTTCAGTAAACCTTCGCAAAACTTAAATCAATGACATAAAAACTGTCATATTTTTTACTACCTTTAAAGTTTTATACATTAATGCAGTTAACAACATAATCATTCCACAAGCCCATAAAGGTGTGCCATAACGAAATCCGAGTTTATTTGAACAAGTTATGGGCTTTTAAAGATGGAAAGAAAGGCCATTTCAGTAAACCTTCGCAAAACTTAAATCAATGACATAAAAACTGTCATATTTTTTACTACCTTTAAAGTTATATACATTAATGCAGTTAACAACATAATCATTCCACAAGCCCATAAAGGTGTGCCATAACGAAATCCGAGTTTATGTGAACAAGTTATGAGCTTTTAAAGATGGAAAGAAAGCCCATTTCTGAAAACCTTCGCAAAATTAAAATCATTGACATAAAAACGGTCACATTTTTTACAACCCTTAAAACTATATATTTTAATGCAGATAACAACATAATCATTCCTCAAGCCCATAAATGTATGCCATATCGAAAACCGAGTTCATTTGACGAAGTTATGGGCTTTTAAAGATGGAATGAAGGCCCATTTCAGTAAACTTTCGCAAAATTAAAATCAATGGCATTAAAACTGTCATATTTTTTACTACCTTTTAAGTTATATATTTTAATGCAGATAACAACATTATCATTCCACAAGCCCATAAAGGCATGCCATATCGAAATCCGATTTCATTTGACCAAGCTATGGGCTTTTAAAGATGGAAAAAAGGCCCATTTCAGTAAACCTTCGCAAAATTAAAATCAATGACAAAAAAGCTGTCATATTTATTACTACCTTTAAAGTTATAAATATTAATGCAGACAACAACATAATCATTCCACAAGCCCATAAAGGTGTGCCATATCGAAATCCGAGATCATTTGAACAAGTTATGGGCTTTAAAATATGGAAAGAAAGCCCATTTCTGAAAACCTTCGCAAAATTAAAATCATTGACATAAAAACGGTCATATTTTTTACTACCTTTAAAGTTATATATTTTAATGCAGAAAACAACATAATCATTCCACAAGCCCATAAAGGTATCCCATATCGAAATCCGAGTTCATTTGACCAAGTTATGGGCTTTTAAAGATGGAAAGGAGGCCCGTTTCTGTAAATTTTCGCAAAATTAAAATCAATGACATAAAAGCGGTCATATTTTCTACTACCTTTTAAGTTATATATTTTAATGCAGATAACATCATAATCATTCCTCAAGCCCATAAATGTATGCCATATCGAAAACCGAGTTCATTTGACGAAGTTATGGGCTTTTAAAGATGGAATGAAGGCCCATTTCAGTAAACCTTCGCAAAATTAAAATCAATGACATAAAAACTGTCATATTTTTTACTACCTTTAAAGTTATACTTATTAATGCAGATAAAAACATTAACATTCCACAAGCCCATAAAGCTATGCCATATCGAAATCCGAGTTTATTTGACCAAGCAATGGGCCTTTAAAGATGGAAAAAAAACCCATTTCTGGAAACCTTCGCAAAATTAAAATCAATGACATAAAAACGGTCATATTTTTTACTACCTTTAAAGTTATATATTTTAATGCAGATAACAACATTATCATTCCACAAGCCCATAAAGGCATGCCATATCGAAAACCGAGTTCATTTTACCAAGTTATGGGCTTTTAAAGATGGAAAGGAGGCCCATTTCTGGAAATCTTCGCAAAATTAAAATATATAACATAAAAACGGTCATATTTTTCACTACCTTTAAAGTTATATATTTTAATGCAGATAACAACATTATCATTCCACAAGCCCATAAAGGCATGGCATATCGAAATCAGAGTTCATTTGACCAAGTTATGGGCTTTTAAAGATAGAGAGGAGGAACATTTATGTAAACCTTCGCAAAATTAAAATCAATGACATAAAAACGGTCATTATTTTTACTACCCTTAAAGTTATATATTTTAATTCAGATAACAACATTATCATTCCACAAGCCCATAAAGGTATGCCATATCGAAAACCGAGTTCATTTGACGAAGTTATGGGCTTTTAAAGATGGAAAGAAAGGCCATTTCAGTAAACCTTCGCAAAACTTAAATCAATGACATAAAAACTGTCATATTTTTTACTACCTTTAAAGTTTTATACATTAATGCAGTTAACAACATAATCATTCCACAAGCCCATAAAGGTGTGCCATAACGAAATCCGAGTTTATGTGAACAAGTTATGAGCTTTTAAAGATGGAAAGAAAGCCCATTTCTGAAAACCTTCGCAAAATTAAAATCATTGACATAAAAACGGTCACATTTTTTACAACCCTTAAAACTATATATTTTAATGCAGATAACAACATAATCATTCCTCAAGCCCATAAATGTATGCCATATCGAAAACCGAGTTCATTTGACGAAGTTATGGGCTTTTAAAGATGGAATGAAGGCCCATTTCAGTAAACTTTCGCAAAATTAAAATCAATGGCATTAAAACTGTCATATTTTTTACTACCTTTAAAGTTATACTTCTTAATGCAGATAAAAACATTAACATTCCACAAGCCCATAAACCTATGCCATATCGAAATCCGAGTTCATTTGGCCAAGTTATGGGCTTTTAAAGATGGAAAGGAGGCCCGTTTCTGTAAACCTTCGCAAAATTAAAATCAATGACATAAAAGCGGTCATATTTTCTACTACCTTTTAAGTTATATATTTTAATGCAGATAACAACATTATCATTCCACAAGCCCATAAAGGCATGCCATATCGAAATCCGATTTCATTTGACCAAGCTATGGGCTTTTCATTCCACAAGCCCATAAAGGTATCCCATATCGAAATCCGAGTTCATTTAACCAAGTTATGGGCATTTAAAGATGGAAAGAAGGCCCATTTCAGTAAACCTTCGCAAAACTAAAATCAATGACATAAAAACTGTCATATTTTTTACTACCTTTTAAGTTATATTTATTAATGCAGATAACAACATTATCATTCCACAAGCCCATAAAGCTATGCCATATCGAAATCCGAGTTCATTTGACCAAGTTATGGGCTTTTAAAGATGGAAAAAAGGCCCATTTCAGTAAACCTTCGCAAAACTAAAATCAATGACATAAAAACGGTCATATTTATTACTACCTTTAAAGTTATATACCTTAATGCAGAAACCAACATAATCATTCCACAAGCCCATAAAGGTGTGCCATAACGAAATCCGAGTTCATTTGAACAAGTTATGGGCTTTAAAATATGGAAAGAAAGCCCATTTCTGAAAACCTTCGCAAAATTAAAATCATTGACATAAAAACGGTCATATTTTTTACTACCTTTAAGGTTGTATATTTTAATGCAGAAAACAACATAATCATTCCACAAGCCCATAAAGGTATCCCATATCGAAATCCGAGTTCATTTGACCAAGTTATGTTCTTTTAAAGATGGAAAGAAGGCCCATTTCAGTAAACCTTCGCAAAACTAAAATCAATGACATAAAAACTGTCATATTTATACCCGTTACTCGTAGAGTAAAAGGGTATACTAGATTCGTCGGAAAGTATGTAACAGGCAGAAGGAAGCGTTTCCGACCCCACAAAGTATATATATTCTTGATCAGGATCACTAGCCGAGTCGATCTAGCCATGTCCGTCTGTCCGTCTGTCCGTCTGTCCGGATGAACGCTGAGATCTCGGAAACTATGGGAGCTAGGCTATTGAGATTTGACGTGCAGATTCCTGAGCTTCTTACGCAGCGCAAGTTTGTTTCAGCAATGTGCCACGCCCACTCCAACGCCCACAAACCGCCCAAAACTGTGGCTCCTACAGTTTTGATGCTAGAATAAAAATTTAAATTGAAATGTATTGTTCTCATCAATACCTATCGATTGACCCAAAAAAATGTTTGCCACGCCCACTTTAACGCCCACAAACCGCAAAAACCTGTGACGCCCACAATTTTCATGCTAGATAAAAAATTTTAACTGAAATGTATTGGTCTCGTCGATACCTATCGATTGATCCAAAAAAAAATTTCCCACGCCCACTCTAACGCCCAAAACGCTTAAATCTGTATACCGCCGGTAGGTGGCGCATTTTAATCTCGCTTTGCTGCTTGCATATCTCCATTTAGCTGAGTAACGGGTATCTGATAGTCGAGGTACTCGACTATAGCGTTCTTCCTTGTTTTTACTACCTTTAAAGTTATTTTTATTAATGCAGATAACAACATTATCATTCCACAAGCCCATAAAGCTATGCCATATCGAAATCCGAGTTCATTTGGCCAAGTTATGGGCTTTTAAAGATGGAAAGGAGGCCCGTTTCTGTAAATTTTCGCAAAATTAAAATCAATGACATAAAAGCGGTCATATTTTCTACTACCTTTTAAGTTATATATTTTAATGCAGATAACATCATAATCATTCCTCAAGCCCATAAATGTATGCCATATCGAAAACCGAGTTCATTTGACGAAGTTATGGGCTTTTAAAGATGGAATGAAGGCCCATTTCTGGAAACCTTCGCAAAATTAAAATCAATGACATAAAAACGGTCATATTTTTTACTACCTTTAAAGTTATATATTTTAATGCAGATAACAACATTATCATTCCACAAGCCCATAAAGGCATGCCATATCGAAAACCGAGTTCATTTTACCAAGTTATGGGCTTTTAAAGATGGAAAGGAGGCCCATTTCTGGAAATCTTCGCAAAATTAAAATATATAACATAAAAACGGTCATATTTTTCACTACCTTTAAAGTTATATATTTTAATGCAGATAACAACATTATCATTCCACAAGCCCATAAAGGCATGGCATATCGAAATCAGAGTTCATTTGACCAAGTTATGGGCTTTTAAAGATAGAGAGGAGGAACATTTATGTAAACCTTCGCAAAATTAAAATCAATGACATAAAAACGGTCATTATTTTTACTACCCTTAAAGTTATATATTTTAATTCAGATAACAACATTATCATTCCACAAGCCCATAAAGGTATGCCATATCGAAAACCGAGTTCATTTGACGAAGTTATGGGCTTTTAAAGATGGAAAGAAAGGCCATTTCAGTAAACCTTCGCAAAACTTAAATCAATGACATAAAAACTGTCATATTTTTTACTACCTTTAAAGTTTTATACATTAATGCAGTTAACAACATAATCATTCCACAAGCCCATAAAGGTGTGCCATAACGAAATCCGAGTTTATTTGAACAAGTTATGGGCTTTTAAAGATGGAAAGAAAGGCCATTTCAGTAAACCTTCGCAAAACTTAAATCAATGACATAAAAACTGTCATATTTTTTACTACCTTTAAAGTTATATACATTAATGCAGTTAACAACATAATCATTCCACAAGCCCATAAAGGTGTGCCATAACGAAATCCGAGTTTATGTGAACAAGTTATGAGCTTTTAAAGATGGAAAGAAAGCCCATTTCTGAAAACCTTCGCAAAATTAAAATCATTGACATAAAAACGGTCACATTTTTTACAACCCTTAAAACTATATATTTTAATGCAGATAACAACATAATCATTCCTCAAGCCCATAAATGTATGCCATATCGAAAACCGAGTTCATTTGACGAAGTTATGGGCTTTTAAAGATGGAATGAAGGCCCATTTCAGTAAACTTTCGCAAAATTAAAATCAATGGCATTAAAACTGTCATATTTTTTACTACCTTTTAAGTTATATATTTTAATGCAGATAACAACATTATCATTCCACAAGCCCATAAAGGCATGCCATATCGAAATCCGATTTCATTTGACCAAGCTATGGGCTTTTAAAGATGGAAAAAAGGCCCATTTCAGTAAACCTTCGCAAAATTAAAATCAATGACAAAAAAGCTGTCATATTTATTACTACCTTTAAAGTTATAAATATTAATGCAGACAACAACATAATCATTCCACAAGCCCATAAAGGTGTGCCATATCGAAATCCGAGATCATTTGAACAAGTTATGGGCTTTAAAATATGGAAAGAAAGCCCATTTCTGAAAACCTTCGCAAAATTAAAATCATTGACATAAAAACGGTCATATTTTTTACTACCTTTAAAGTTATATATTTTAATGCAGAAAACAACATAATCATTCCACAAGCCCATAAAGGTATCCCATATCGAAATCCGAGTTCATTTGACCAAGTTATGGGCTTTTAAAGATGGAAAGGAGGCCCGTTTCTGTAAATTTTCGCAAAATTAAAATCAATGACATAAAAGCGGTCATATTTTCTACTACCTTTTAAGTTATATATTTTAATGCAGATAACATCATAATCATTCCTCAAGCCCATAAATGTATGCCATATCGAAAACCGAGTTCATTTGACGAAGTTATGGGCTTTTAAAGATGGAATGAAGGCCCATTTCAGTAAACCTTCGCAAAATTAAAATCAATGACATAAAAACTGTCATATTTTTTACTACCTTTAAAGTTATACTTATTAATGCAGATAAAAACATTAACATTCCACAAGCCCATAAAGCTATGCCATATCGAAATCCGAGTTTATTTGACCAAGCAATGGGCCTTTAAAGATGGAAAAAAAACCCATTTCTGGAAACCTTCGCAAAATTAAAATCAATGACATAAAAACGGTCATATTTTTTACTACCTTTAAAGTTATATATTTTAATGCAGATAACAACATTATCATTCCACAAGCCCATAAAGGCATGCCATATCGAAAACCGAGTTCATTTTACCAAGTTATGGGCTTTTAAAGATGGAAAGGAGGCCCATTTCTGGAAATCTTCGCAAAATTAAAATATATAACATAAAAACGGTCATATTTTTCACTACCTTTAAAGTTATATATTTTAATGCAGATAACAACATTATCATTCCACAAGCCCATAAAGGCATGGCATATCGAAATCAGAGTTCATTTGACCAAGTTATGGGCTTTTAAAGATAGAGAGGAGGAACATTTATGTAAACCTTCGCAAAATTAAAATCAATGACATAAAAACGGTCATTATTTTTACTACCCTTAAAGTTATATATTTTAATTCAGATAACAACATTATCATTCCACAAGCCCATAAAGGTATGCCATATCGAAAACCGAGTTCATTTGACGAAGTTATGGGCTTTTAAAGATGGAAAGAAAGGCCATTTCAGTAAACCTTCGCAAAACTTAAATCAATGACATAAAAACTGTCATATTTTTTACTACCTTTAAAGTTTTATACATTAATGCAGTTAACAACATAATCATTCCACAAGCCCATAAAGGTGTGCCATAACGAAATCCGAGTTTATGTGAACAAGTTATGAGCTTTTAAAGATGGAAAGAAAGCCCATTTCTGAAAACCTTCGCAAAATTAAAATCATTGACATAAAAACGGTCACATTTTTTACAACCCTTAAAACTATATATTTTAATGCAGATAACAACATAATCATTCCTCAAGCCCATAAATGTATGCCATATCGAAAACCGAGTTCATTTGACGAAGTTATGGGCTTTTAAAGATGGAATGAAGGCCCATTTCAGTAAACTTTCGCAAAATTAAAATCAATGGCATTAAAACTGTCATATTTATTACTACCTTTAAAGTTATAAATATTAATGCAGACAACAACATAATCATTCCACAAGCCCATAAAGGTGTGCCATATCGAAATCCGAGATCATTTGAACAAGTTATGGGCTTTAAAATATGGAAAGAAAGCCCATTTCTGAAAACCTTCGCAAAATTAAAATCATTGACATAAAAACGGTCATATTTTTTACTACCTTTAAAGTTATATATTTTAATGCAGAAAACAACATAATCATTCCACAAGCCCATAAAGGTATCCCATATCGAAATCCGAGTTCATTTGACCAAGTTATGTTCTTTTAAAGATGGAAAGAAGGCCCATTTCAGTAAACCTTCGCAAAATTAAAATCAATGACATAAAAACTGTCATATTTTTTACTACCTTTAAAGTTATTTTTATTAATGCAGATAACAACATTATCATTCCACAAGCCCATAAAGCTATGCCATATCGAAATCCGAGTTCATTTGGCCAAGTTATGGGCTTTTATAGATGGAAAGGAGGCCCGTTTCTGTAAACCTTCGCAAAATTAAAATCAATGACATAAAAGCGGTCATATTTTCTACTACCTTTTAAGTTATATATTTTAATGCAGATAACATCATAATCATTCCTCAAGCCCATAAATGTATGCCATATCGAAAACCGAGTTCATTTGACGAAGTTATGGGCTTTTAAAGATGGAATGAAGGCCCATTTCAGTAAACCTTCGCAAAATTAAAATCAATGACATAAAAACTGTCATATTTTTTACTACCTTTAAAGTTATACTTATTAATGCAGATAAAAACATTAACATTCCACAAGCCCATAAAGCTATGCCATGTCGAAATCCGAGTTCATTTGACCAAGCAATGGGCCTTTAAAGATGGAAAAAAGGCCCATTTCTGGAAACCTTCGCAAAATTAAAATCAATGACATAAAAACGGTCATATTTTTTACTACCTTTAAAGTTATATATTTTAATGCAGATAACAACATTATCATTCCACAAGCCCATAAAGGCATGCCATATCGAAAACCGAGTTCATTTGACCAAGTTATGGGCTTTTAAAGATGGAAAGGAGGCCCATTTCTGGAAACCTTCGCAAAATCAAAATATATAACATAAAAACGGTCATATTTTTCACTACCTTTAAAGTTATATATTTTAATGCAGATAACAACATTATCATTCCACAAGCCCATAAAGGCATGCCATATCGAAATCAGAGTTCATTTGACCAAGTTATGGGCTTTTCAAGATAGAGAGGAGGCCCATTTATGTAAACCTTCGCAAAATTAAAATCAATGCCATAAAAACGGTCATTATTTTTACTACCCTTAAAGTTATATATTTTAATTCAGATAACAACATTATCATTCCACAAGCCCATAAAGGTATGCCATATCGAAAACCGAGTTCATTTGACGAAGTTATGGGCTTTTAAAGATGGAAAGAAAGGCCATTACAGTAAACCTTCGCAAAACTTAAATCAATGACATAAAAACTGTCATATTTTTTACTACCTTTAAAGTTATATACATTAATGTAGTTAACAACATAATCATTCCACAAGCCTATAAAGGTGTGCCATAACGAAATCCGAGTTTATTTGAACAAGTTATGGGCTTTTAAAGATGGAAAGAAAGGCCATTTCAGTAAACCTTCGCAAAACTTAAATCAATGACATAAAAACTGTCATATTTTTTACTACCTTTAAAGTTATATACATTAATGCAGTTAACAACATAGTCATTCCACAAGCCCATAAAGGTGTGCCATAACGAAATCCGAGTTTATTTGAACAAGTTATGAGCTTTTAAAGATGGAAAGAAAGCCCATTTCTGAAAACCTTCGCAAAATTAAAATCATTGACATAAAAACGGTCACATTTTTTACAACCCTTAAAACTATATATTTTAATGCAGATAACAACATAATCATTCCTCAAGCCCATAAATGTATGCCATATCGAAAACCGAGTTCATTTGACGAAGTTATGGGCTTTTAAAGATGGAATGAAGGCCCATTTCAGTAAACCTTCGCAAAATTAAAATCAATGACATAAAAACGGTCATATTTATTACTACCTTTAAAGTTATAAATATTAATGCAGACAACAATATAATCATTCCACAAGCCCATAAAGGTGTGCCATATCGAAATCCGAGTTCATTTGAACAAGTTATGGGCTTTAAAATATGGAAAGAAAGCCCATTTCTGAAAACCTTCGCAAAATTAAAATCATTGACATAAAAACGGTCATATTTTTTACTACCTTTAAAGTTATATATTTTAATGCAGAAAACAACATAATCATTCCACAAGCCCATAAAGGCATGCCATATCGAAATCCGTTTTCATTTGACCAAGCTATGGGCTTTTAAAGATGGAAAAAAGGCCCATTTCAGTAAACCTTCGCAAAATTAAAATCAATGACAAAAAAACTGTCATATTTTTTACTACCTTTAAAGTTATAAATATTAATGCAGACAACAACATAATCATTCCACAAGCCCATAAAGGTGTGCCATATCGAAATCCGAGATCATTTGAACAAGTTATGGGCTTTAAAATATGGAAAGAAAGCCCATTTCTGAAAACCTTCGCAAAATTAAAATCAATGCCATAAAAACGGTCATTATTTTTACTACCCTTAAAGTTATATATTTTAATTCAGATAACAACATTATCATTCCACAAGCCCATAAAGGTATGCCATATCGAAAACCGAGTTCATTTGACGAAGTTATGGGCTTTTAAAGATGGAAAGAAAGGCCATTTCAGTAAACCTTCGCAAAACTTAAATCAATGACATAAAAACTGTCATATTTTTTACTACCTTTAAAGTTTTATACATTAATGCAGTTAACAACATAATCATTCCACAAGCCCATAAAGGTGTGCCATAACGAAATCCGAGTTTATTTGAACAAGTTATGGGCTTTTAAAGATGGAAAGAAAGGCCATTTCAGTAAACCTTCGCAAAACTTAAATCAATGACATAAAAACTGTCATATTTTTTACTACCTTTAAAGTTATATACATTAATGCAGTTAACAACATAATCATTCCACAAGCCCATAAAGGTGTGCCATAACGAAATCCGAGTTTATGTGAACAAGTTATGAGCTTTTAAAGATGGAAAGAAAGCCCATTTCTGAAAACCTTCGCAAAATTAAAATCATTGACATAAAAACGGTCACATTTTTTACAACCCTTAAAACTATATATTTTAATGCAGATAACAACATAATCATTCCTCAAGCCCATAAATGTATGCCATATCGAAAACCGAGTTCATTTGACGAAGTTATGGGCTTTTAAAGATGGAATGAAGGCCCATTTCAGTAAACTTTCGCAAAATTAAAATCAATGGCATTAAAACTGTCATATTTTTTACTACCTTTAAAGTTATACTTCTTAATGCAGATAAAAACATTAACATTCCACAAGCCCATAAAGCTATGCCATATCGAAATCCGAGTTCATTTGGCCAAGTTATGGGCTTTTAAAGATGGAAAGGAGGCCCGTTTCTGTAAACCTTCGCAAAATTAAAATCAATGACATAAAAGCGGTCATATTTTCTACTACCTTTTAAGTTATATATTTTAATGCAGATAACAACATTATCATTCCACAAGCCCATAAAGGCATGCCATATCGAAATCCGATTTCATTTGACCAAGCTATGGGCTTTTAAAGATGGAAAAAAGGCCCATTTCAGTAAACCTTCGCAAAATTAAAATCAATGACAAAAAAACTGTCATATTTATTACTACCTTTAAAGTTATAAATATTAATGCAGACAACAACATAATCATTCCACAAGCCCATAAAGGTGTGCCATATCGAAATCCGAGATCATTTGAACAAGTTATGGGCTTTAAAATATGGAAAGAAAGCCCATTTCTGAAAACCTTCGCAAAATTAAAATCATTGACATAAAAACGGTCATATTTTTTACTACCTTTAAAGTTATATATTTTAATGCAGAAAACAACATAATCATTCCACAAGCCCATAAAGGTATCCCATATCGAAATCCGAGTTCATTTGACCAAGTTATGTTCTTTTAAAGATGGAAAGAAGGCCCATTTCAGTAAACCTTCGCAAAATTAAAATCAATGACATAAAAACTGTCATATTTTTTACTACCTTTAAAGTTATTTTTATTAATGCAGATAACAACATTATCATTCCACAAGCCCATAAAGCTATGCCATATCGAAATCCGAGTTCATTTGGCCAAGTTATGGGCTTTTATAGATGGAAAGGAGGCCCGTTTCTGTAAGCCTTCGCAAAATTAAAATCAATGACATAAAAGCGGTCATATTTTCTACTACCTTTTAAGTTATATATTTTAATGCAGATAACATCATAATCATTCCTCAAGCCCATAAATGTATGCCATATCGAAAACCGAGTTCATTTGACGAAGTTATGGGCTTTTAAAGATGGAATGAAGGCCCATTTCAGTAAACCTTCGCAAAATTAAAATCAATGACATAAAAACTGTCATATTTTTTACTACATTTAAAGTTATACTTATTAATGCAGATAAAAACATTAACATTCCACAAGCCCATAAAGCTATGCCATGTCGAAATCCGAGTTCATTTGACCAAGCAATGGGCCTTTAAAGATGGAAAAAAGGCCCATTTCTGGAAACCTTCGCAAAATTAAAATCAATGACATAAAAACGGTCATATTTTTTACTACCTTTAAAGTTATATATTTTAATGCAGATAACAACATTATCATTCCACAAGCCCATAAAGGCATGCCATATCGAAAACCGAGTTCATTTGACCAAGTTATGGGCTTTTAAAGATGGAAAGGAGGCCCATTTCTGGAAACCTTCGCAAAATCAAAATATATAACATAAAAACGGTCATATTTTTCACTACCTTTAAAGTTATATATTTTAATGCAGATAACAACATTATCATTCCACAAGCCCATAAAGGCATGCCATATCGAAATCAGAGTTCATTTGACCAAGTTATGGGCTTTTCAAGATAGAGAGGAGGCCCATTTATGTAAACCTTCGCAAAATTAAAATCAATGCCATAAAAACGGTCATTATTTTTACTACCCTTAAAGTTATATATTTTAATTCAGATAACAACATTATCATTCCACAAGCCCATAAAGGTATGCCATATCGAAAACCGAGTTCATTTGACGAAGTTATGGGCTTTTAAAGATGGAAAGAAAGGCCATTACAGTAAACCTTCGCAAAACTTAAATCAATGACATAAAAACTGTCATATTTTTTACTACCTTTAAAGTTATATACATTAATGTAGTTAACAACATAATCATTCCACAAGCCCATAAAGGTGTGCCATAACGAAATCCGAGTTTATTTGAACAAGTTATGGGCTTTTAAAGATGGAAAGAAAGGCCATTTCAGTAAACCTTCGCAAAACTTAAATCAATGACATAAAAACTGTCATATTTTTTACTACCTTTAAAGTTATATACATTAATGCAGTTAACAACATAGTCATTCCACAAGCCCATAAAGGTGTGCCATAACGAAATCCGAGTTTATTTGAACAAGTTATGAGCTTTTAAAGATGGAAAGAAAGCCCATTTCTGAAAACCTTCGCAAAATTAAAATCATTGACATAAAAACGGTCACATTTTTTACAACCCTTAAAACTATATATTTTAATGCAGATAACAACATAATCATTCCTCAAGCCCATAAATGTATGCCATATCGAAAACCGAGTTCATTTGACGAAGTTATGGGCTTTTAAAGATGGAATGAAGGCCCATTTCAGTAAACCTTCGCAAAATTAAAATCAATGACATAAAAACGGTCATATTTATTACTACCTTTAAAGTTATAAATATTAATGCAGACAACAATATAATCATTCCACAAGCCCATAAAGGTGTGCCATATCGAAATCCGAGTTCATTTGAACAAGTTATGGGCTTTAAAATATGGAAAGAAAGCCCATTTCTGAAAACCTTCGCAAAATTAAAATCATTGACATAAAAACGGTCATATTTTTTACTACCTTTAAAGTTATATATTTTAATGCAGAAAACAACATAATCATTCCACAAGCCCATAAAGGTATCCCATATCGAAATCCGAGTTCATTTGACCAAGTTATGTTCTTTTAAAGATGGAAAGAAGGCCCATTTCAGTAAACCTTCGCAAAATTAAAATCAATGACATAAAAACTGTCATATTTTTTACTACCTTTAAAGTTATTTTTATTAATGCAGATAACAACATTATCATTCCACAAGCCCATAAAGCTATGCCATATCGAAATCCGAGTTCATTTGGCCAAGTTATGGGCTTTTATAGATGGAAAGGAGGCCCGTTTCTGTAAACCTTCGCAAAATTAAAATCAATGACATAAAAGCGGTCATATTTTCTACTACCTTTTAAGTTATATATTTTAATGCAGATAACATCATAATCATTCCTCAAGCCCATAAAGGTATGCCATATCGAAAACCGAGTTCATTTGATGAAGTTATGGGCTTTTAAAGATGGAATGAAGGCCCATTTCTGTAAACCTTCGCAAAATTAAAATCAATGACATAAAAACTGTCATATTTTGTACTACCTTCAAAGTTATACTTATTCATGCCAATAACAACATTATAATTCCACAAGCCCATAAAGCTATGCCATATCGAAAACCGAGTTCATTTGACCAAGCTATGGGCTTTTAAAGATGGAAAAAAGGCCCCTTTCAGTAAACCTTCGCAAAACTAAAATCAATGACATAAAAACGGTCATATTTATTACTACCTTTAAAGTTATATATTTTAATGTAGAAAACAACATAATCATTCCACAAGCCCATAAAGGTATCCCATATCGAAATCCGAGTTCATTTGACCAAGTTATGGGCTTTTAAAGATGGAAAGAAGGCCCATTTCAGTAAACCTTCGCAAAATTAAAATCAATGACATAAAAACTGTCATATTTTTTACTACCTTTAAAGTTATATTTATTAATGCAGATAACAACATTATCATTCCTCAAGCCCATAAAGCTATGCCATATCGAAATCCGAGTTCATTTGGCCAAGTTATGGGCTTTTAAAGATGGAAAGGAGGCCCGTTTCTGTAAATTTTCGCAAAATTAAAATCAATGACATAAAAGCGGTCATATTTTCTACTACCTTTTAAGTTAAATATTTTAATGCAGATAACATCATAATCATTCCTCAAGCCCATAAATGTATGCCATATCGAAAACCGAGCTCATTTGACGAAGTTATGGGCTTTTAAAGATGGAATGAAGGCACATTTCAGTAAACCTTCGCAAAGTTAAAATCAATGACATAAAAACTGTCATATTTTTTACTACCTTTAAAGTTATACTTATTAATGCAGATAAAAACATTAACATTCCAAAAGCCCATAAAGCTATGCCATATCGAAATCCGAGTTCATTTGACCAAGCAATGGGCTTTTAAAGATGGAAAAAAGGCCCATTTCTGGAAACCTTCGCAAAATTAAAATCAATGACATAAAAACGGTCATATTTTTGACTACCTTTAAAGTTATATATTTTAATGCAGATAACAACATTATCATTCCACAAGCCCATTAAGGCATGTCATATCGAAAACCGAGTTCATTTGACCAAGTTATGGGCTTTTAAAGATGGAAAGGAAGCCCATTTCTGGAAACCTTCGCAAAATTAAAATATATAACATAAAAACGGTCATATTTTTTACTACCTTTCAAGTTATGTATTTTAATGCAGATAACAACATTATCATTCCACAAGCCCATAAAGGCATGCCATATCGAAATCAGAGTTCATTTGACCAAGTTATGGGCTTTTAAAGATAGAGAGGAGGCCCATTTATGTAAACCTTCGCAAAATTAAAATCAATGACATAAAAACGGTCATTATTTTTACTACCCTTAAAGTTATATATTTTAATTCAGATAACAACATTATCATTCCACAAGCCCATAAAGGTATGCCATATCGAAAACCGAGTTCATTTGACGAAGTTATGGGCTTTTAAAGATGGAAAGAAAGGCCATTTCAGTAAACCTTCGCAAAACTTAAATCAATGACATAAAAACTGTCATATTTTTTACTACCTTTAAAGTTATATACATTAATGCAGTTAACAACATAATCATTCCACAAGCCCATAAAGGTGTGCCATGACGAAATCCGAGTTTATTTGAACAAGTTATGGGCTTTTAAAGATGGAAAGAAAGCCCATTTCTGAAAACCTTCGCAAATTTAAAATCATTGACATAAAAACGGTCACATTTTTTACAACCTTTAAAACTATATATTTTAATGCAGATAACAACATAATCATTCCACAAGCCCATAAATGTATGCCATATCGAAAACCGAGTTCATTTGGCCAAGTTATGGGCTTTTAAAGATGGAAAGGAGGCCCGTTTCTGTAAACCTTCGCAAAATTAAAATCAATGACATAAAAGCGGTCATATTTTCTACTACCTTTTAAGTTATATATTTTAATGCAGATAACAACATTATCATTCCACAAGCCCATAAAGGCATGCCATATCGAAATCCGAGTTCATTTGACCAAGCTATGGGCTTTTAAAGATGGAAAAAAGGCCCATTTCAGTAAACCTTCGCAAAACTAAAATCAATGACAAAAAACGGTCATATTTATTACTACCTTTAAAGTTATAAATATTAATGCAGACAACAACATAATCATTCCACAAGCCCATAAAGGTGTGCCATATCGAAATCCGAGTTCATTTGAACAAGTTATGGGCTTTAAAATATGGAAAGAAAGCCCATTTCTGAAAACCTTCGCAAAATTAAAATCATTGACATAAAAACGGTCATATTTTTTACTACCTTTAAAGTTATATATTTTAATGCAGAGAACAACATAATCATTCCACAAGCCCATAAAGGTATCCCATATCGAAATCCGAGTTCATTTGACCAAGTTATGTTCTTTTACAGATGGAAAGAAGGCCCATTTCAGTAAACCTTCGCAAAATTAAAATCAATGACATAAAAACTGTCATATTTTTTACTACCTTTAAAGTTATTTTTATTAATGCAGATAACAACATTATCATTCCACAAGCCCATAAAGCTATGCCATATCGAAATCCGAGTTCATTTGGCCAAGTTATGGGCTTTTATAGATGGAAAGGAGGCCCGTTTCTGTAAACCTTCGCAAAATTAAAATCAATGACATAAAAGCGGTCATATTTTCTACTACCTTTTAAGTTATATATTTTAATGCAGATAACAACATAATCATTCCACAAGCCCATAAATGTATGCCATATCGAAATCCGAGTTCATTTGACCAAGTTATGGGCTTTTAAAGATGGAAAGAAGGCCCATTTCAGTAAACCTTCGCAAAATTAAAATCAATGACATAAAAACTGTCATATTTTTTAATACCTTTAAAGTTATATTTATTAATGCAGATAACAACATTATCATTCCTCAAGCCCATAAAGCTATGCCATATCGAAATCCGAGCTCATTTGGCCAAGTTATGGGTTTTTAAAGATGGAAAGGAGGCCCGTTTCTGTAAATTTTCGCAAAATTAAAATCAATGACATAAAAGCGGTCATATTTTCTACTACCTTTTAAGTTAAATATTTTAATGCAGATAACATCATAATCATTCCTCAAGCCCATAAATGTATGCCATATCGAAAACCGAGCTCATTTGACGAAGTTATGGGCTTTTAAAGATGGAATGAAGGCACATTTCAGTAAACCTTCGCAAAGTTAAAATCAATGACATAAAAACTGTCATATTTTTTACTACCTTTAAAGTTATACTTATTAATGCAGATAAAAACATTAACATTCCAAAAGCCCATAAAGCTATGCCATATCGAAATCCGAGTTCATTTGACCAAGCAATGGGCTTTTAAAGATGGAAAAAAGGCCCATTTCTGGAAACCTTCGCAAAATTAAAATCAATGACATAAAAACGGTCATATTTTTGACTACCTTTAAAGTTATATATTTTAATGCAGATAACAACATTATCATTCCACAAGCCCATTAAGGCATGCCATATCGAAAACCGAGTTCATTTGACCAAGTTATGGGCTTTTAAAGATGGAAAGGAAGCCCATTTCTGGAAACCTTCGCAAAATTAAAATATATAACATAAAAACGGTCATATTTTTTACTACCTTTCAAGTTATGTATTTTAATGCAGATAACAACATTATCATTCCACAAGCCCATAAAGGCATGCCATATCGAAATCAGAGTTCATTTGACCAAGTTATGGGCTTTTAAAGATAGAGAGGAGGCCCATTTATGTAAACCTTCGCAAAATTAAAATCAATGACATAAAAACGGTCATTATTTTTACTACCCTTAAAGTTATATATTTTAATTCAGATAACAACATTATCATTCCACAAGCCCATAAAGGTATGCCATATCGAAAACCGAGTTCATTTGACGAAGTTATGGGCTTTTAAAGATGGAAAGAAAGGCCATTTCAGTAAACCTTCGCAAAACTTAAATCAATGACATAAAAACTGTCATATTTTTTACTACCTTTAAAGTTATATACATTAATGCAGTTAACAACATAATCATTCCACAAGCCCATAAAGGTGTGCCATGACGAAATCCGAGTTTATTTGAACAAGTTATGGGCTTTTAAAGATGGAAAGAAAGCCCATTTCTGAAAACCTTCGCAAATTTAAAATCATTGACATAAAAACGGTCACATTTTTTACAACCTTTAAAACTATATATTTTAATGCAGATAACAACATAATCATTCCACAAGCCCATAAATGTATGCCATATCGAAAACCGAGTTCATTTGGCCAAGTTATGGGCTTTTAAAGATGGAAAGGAGGCCCGTTTCTGTAAACCTTCGCAAAATTAAAATCAATGACATAAAATCGGTCATATTTTCTACTACCTTTTAAGTTATATATTTTAATGCAGATAACAACATTATCATTCCACAAGCCCATAAAGGCATGCCATATCGAAATCCGAGTTCATTTGACCAAGCTATGGGCTTTTAAAGATGGAAAAAAGGCCCATTTCAGTAAACCTTCGCAAAACTAAAATCAATGACAAAAAACGGTCATATTTATTACTACCTTTAAAGTTATAAATATTAATGCAGACAACAACATAATCATTCCACAAGCCCATAAAGGTGTGCCATATCGAAATCCGAGTTCATTTGAACAAGTTATGGGCTTTAAAATATGGAAAGAAAGCCCATTTCTGAAAACCTTCGCAAAATTAAAATCATTGACATAAAAACGGTCATATTTTTTACTACCTTTAAAGTTATATATTTTAATGCAGAGAACAACATAATCATTCCACAAGCCCATAAAGGTATCCCATATCGAAATCCGAGTTCATTTGACCAAGTTATGTTCTTTTACAGATGGAATGAAGGCCCATTTCAGTAAACCTTCGCAAAATTAAAATCAATGACATAAAAACTGTCATATTTTTTACTACCTTTAAAGTTATTTTTATTAATGCAGATAACAACATTATCATTCCACAAGCCCATAAAGCTATGCCATATCGAAATCCGAGTTCATTTGGCCAAGTTATGGGCTTTTATAGATGGAAAGGAGGCCCGTTTCTGTAAACCTTCGCAAAATTAAAATCAATGACATAAAAGCGGTCATATTTTCTACTACCTTTTAAGTTAAATATTTTAATGCAGATAACATCATAATCATTCCTCAAGCCCATAAATGTATGCCATATCGAAAACCGAGTTCATTTGACGAAGTTATGGGCTTTTAAAGATGGAATGAAGGCCCATTTCAGTAAACCTTCGCAAAATTAAAATCAATGACATAAAAACTGTCATATTTTTTACTACCTTTAAAGTTATACTTATTAATGCAGATAAAAACATTAACATTCCACAAGCCCATAAAGCTATGCCATGTCGAAATCCGAGTTCATTTGACCAAGCAATGGGCCTTTAAAGATGGAAAAAAGGCCCATTTCTGGAAACCTTCGCAAAATTAAAATCAATGACATAAAAACGGTCATATTTTTTACTACCTTTAAAGTTATATATTTTAATGCAGATATCAACATTATCATTCCACAAGCCCATAAAGGCATGCCATATCGAAAACCGAGTTCATTTGACCACGTTATGGGCTTTTAAAGATGGAAAGGAGGCCCATTTCTGGAAACCTTCGCAAAATTAAAATATATAACATAAAAACGGTCATATTTTTCACTACCTTTAAAGTTATATATTTTAATGCAGATAACAACATTATCATTCCACAAGCCCATAAAGGCATGCCATATCGAAATCAGAGTTCATTTGACCAAGTTATGGGCTTTTAAAGATAGAGAGGAGGCCCATTTATGTAAACCTTCGCAAAATTAAAATCAATGACATAAAAACGGTCATTATTTTTACTACCCTTAAAGTTATATATTTTAATTCAGATAACAACATTATCATTCCACAAGCCCATAAGGGTATGCCATATCGAAAACCGAGTTCATTTGACGAAGTTATGGGCTTTTAAAGATGGAAAGAAAGGCCATTTCAGTAAACCTTCGCAAAACTTAAATCAATGACATAAAAACTGTCATATTTTTTACTACCTTTAAAGTTATATACATTAATGCAGAGAACAACATAATCATTCCACAAGCCCATAAAGGTATCCCATATCGAAATCCGAGTTCATTTGACCAAGTTATGTTCTTTTACAGATGGAAAGAAGGCCCATTTCAGTAAACCTTCGCAAAATTAAAATCAATGACATAAAAACTGTCATATTTTTTACTACCTTTAAAGTTATTTTTATTAATGCAGATAACAACATTATCATTCCACAAGCCCATAAAGCTATGCCATATCGAAATCCGAGTTCATTTGGCCAAGTTATGGGCTTTTATAGATGGAAAGGAGGCCCGTTTCTGTAAACCTTCGCAAAATTAAAATCAATGACATAAAAGCGGTCATATTTTCTAATACCTTTTAAGTTATATATTTTAATGCAGATAACATCATAATCATTCCTCAAGCCCATAAATGTATGCCATATCGAAAACCGAGTTCATTTGACGAAGTTATGGGCTTTTAAAGATGGAATGAAGGCCCATTTCAGTAAACCTTCGCAAAATTAAAATCAATGACATAAAAACTGTCATATTTTTTACTACCTTTAAAGTTATACTTATTAATGCAGATAAAAACATTAACATTCCACAAGCCCATAAAGCTATGCCATGTCGAAAACCGAGTTCATTTGACGAAGTTATGGGCTTTTAAAGATGGAAAGAAAGGCCATTTCAGTAAACCTTCGCAAAACTTAAATCAATGACATAAAAACTGTCATATTTTTTACTACCTTTAAAGTTATATACATTAATGCAGTTAACAACATAATCATTCCACAAGCCCATAAAGGTGTGCCATAACGAAATCCGAGTTTATTTGAACAAGTTATGAGCTTTTAAAGATGGAAAGAAAGCCCATTTCTGAAAACCTTCGCAAAATTAAAATCATTGACATAAAAACGGTCACATTTTTTACAACCCTTAAAACTATATATTTTAATGCAGATAACAACAACATATCGAAAACCGAGTTCATTTGACGAAGTTATGGGCTTTTAAAGATGGAATGAAGGCCCATTTCAGTAAACCTTCGCAAAATTAAAATCAATGACATAAAAACTGTCATATTTTTTACTACCTTTAAAGTTATACTTCTTAATGCAGATAAAAACATTAACATTCCACAAGCCCATAAAGCTATGCCATATCGAAATCCGAGTTCATTTGGCCAAGTTATGGGCTTTTAAAGATGGAAAGGAGGCCCGTTTCTGTAAACCTGCGCAAAATTAAAATCAATGACATAAAAGCGGTCATATTTTCTACTACCTTTTAAGTTATATATTTTAATGCAGACAACAACATAATCATTCCACAAGCCCATAAAGGTGTGCCATATCGAAATCCGAGTTCATTTGAACAAGTTATGGGCTTTAAAATATGGAAAGAAAGCCCATTTCTGAAAACCTTCGCAAAATTAAAATCATTGACATAAAAACGGTCATATTTTTTACTACCTTTAAAGTTATATATTTTAATGCAGAAAACAACATAATCATTCCACAAGCCCATAAAGGTATCCCATATCGAAATCCGAGTTCATTTGACCAAGTTATGTTCTTTTAAAGATGGAAAGAAGGCCCATTTCAGTAAACCTTCGCAAAATTAAAATCAATGACATAAAAACTGTCATATTTTTTACTCCCTTTAAAGTTATTTTTATTAATGCAGATAACAACATTATCATTCCACAAGCCCATAAAGCTATGCCATATCGAAATCCGAGTTCATTTGGCCAAGTTATGGGCTTTTATAGATGGAAAGGAGGCCCGTTTCTGTAAACCTTCGCAAAATTAAAGTCAATGACATAAAAGCGGTCATATTTTCTACTACCTTTTAAGTTATAGATTTTAATGCAGATAACATCATAATCATTCCTCAAGCCCATAATGGTATGCCATATCGAAAACCGAGTTCATTTGACGAAGTTATGGGCTTTTAAAGATAGAATGAAGGCCCATTTCAGTAAACCTTCGCAAAATTAAAGTCAATGACATAAAAACTGTCATATTTTGTACTACCTTCAAAGTTATACTTATTCATGCAAATAACAACATTATAATTCCACAAGCCCATAAAGCTATGCCATATCGAAAACCGAGTTCATTTGACCAAGCTATGGGCTTTTAAAGATGGAAAAAAGGCCCCTTTCAGTAAACCTTCGCAAAACTAAAATCAATGACATAAAAACGGTCATATTTATTACTACCTTTAAAGTTATATATTTTAATGTAGAAAACAACATAATCATTCCACAAGCCCATAAAGGTATCCCATATCGAAATCGGAGTTCATTTGACCAAGTTATGGGCTTTTAAAGATGGAAAGAAGGCCCATTTCAGTAAACCTAAGCAAAACTAAAATCAATGACATAAAAACTGTCATATTTTTTACTACCTTTAAAGTTATATTTATTAATGCAGATAGCAACATTATCATTCCTCAAGCCCATAAAGCTATGCCATATCGAAATCCGAGTTCATTTGGCCAAGTTATGGGCTTTTAAAGATGGAAAGGAGGCCCGTTTCTGTAAATTTTCGCAAAATTAAAATCAATGACATAAAAGCGGTCATATTTTCTACTACCTTTTAAGTTATATATTTTAATGCAGATAACATCATAATCATTCCTCAAGTCCATAAATGTATGCCATATCGAAAACCGAGCTCATTTGACGAAGTTATGGGCTTTTAAAGATGGAATGAAGGCCCATTTCAGTAAACCTTCGCAAAATTAAAATCAATGACATAAAAACTGTTATATTTTTTACTACCTTTAAAGTTATACTTATTTATGCAGATAAAAACATTAACATTCCAAAAGCCCATAAAGCTGTGCCATATCGAAATCCGAGTTCATTTGACCAAGCAATGGGCTTTTAAAGATGGAAAAAAGGCCCATTTCTGGAAACCTTCGCAAAATTAAAATCAATGACATAAAAACGGTCATATTTTTTACTACCTTTCAAGTTATGTATTTTAATGCAGATAACAACATTATTATTCCACAAGCACATAAAGGCATGCCATATCGAAATCAGAGTTCATTTGACCAAGTTATGGGCTTTTAAAGATAGAGAGGAGGCCCATTTATGTAAACCTTCGCAAAATTAAAATCAATGACATAAAAACGGTCATTATTTTTACTACCCTTAAAGTTATATATTTTAATTCAGATAACAACATTATCATTCCACAAGCCCATAAAGGTATGCCATATCGAAAACAAAGTTCATTTGACGAAGTTATGGGCTTTTAAAGATGGAAAGAAAGGCCATTTCAGTAAACCTTCGCAAAACTTAAATCAATGACATAAAAACTGTCATATTTTTTACTACCTTTAAAGTTATATACATTAATGCAGTTAACAACATAATCATTCCACAAGCCCATAAAGGTGTGCCATAACGAAATCCGAGTTTATTTGAACAAGTTATGGGCTTTTAAAGATGGAAAGAAAGCCCATTTCTGAAAACCTTCGCAAATTTAAAATCATTGACATAAAAACGGTCACATTTTTTACAACCTTTAAAACTATATATTTTAATGCAGATTACAACATAATCATTCCACAAGCCCATAAATGTATGCCATATCGAAAACCGAGTTCATTTGACGAAGTTATGGGCTTTTAAAGATGGAATGAAGGCCCATTTCAGTAAACCTTCGCAAAATTAAAATCAATGACATAAAAACTGTCATATTTTTTACTACCTTTAAAGTTATACTTCTTAATGCAGATAAAAACATTAACATTCCACAAGCCCATAAAGCTATGCCATATCGAAATCCGAGTTCATTTGACCAAGCAATGGACTTTTAAAGATGGAAAAAAGGCCCATTTCTGGAAACTTTCGCAAAATTAAAATCAATGACATATAAACGGTCATATTTTTTACTACCTTTAAAGTTATATATTTTAATGCAGATAACAACATTATCATTCCACAAGCCCATAAAGGCATGCCATATCGAAAACCGAGTTCATTTGACCAAATTATGGGCTTTTAAAGATGGAAAGGAGGCCCATTTCTGGAAACCTTCGCAAAATTAAAATATATAACATAAAAACGGTCATATTTTTAACTACCTTTAAAGTTATATATTTTAATGCAGACAACAACATAATCATTCCACAAGCCCATAAAGGTATCCCATATCGAAATCCGAGTTCATTTGACCAAGTTATGGGCTTTTAAAGATGGAAAGAAAGCCCATTTCAGTAAACCTTCGCAAAACTAAAATCAATGACATAAAAACTGTCATATTTTTTACTACCTTTAAAGTAATATTTATTAATGCAGATAACAACATTATCATTCCACATGCCCATAAAGCTATGCCATATCGAAATCCGATTTCATTTGACCAAGTTATGGGCTTTTAGAGATGGAAAAAAGGCCCATTTCAGTAAACCTTCGAAAAACTAAAATCAATGACATAAAAACGGTCATATTTATTACTACCTTTAAAGTTATATACATTAATGCAGATAACAACATAATTATTCCACAAGCCCATAAAGGTGTGCCATAACGAAATCCGAGTTCATTTGAACAAGTTATGGGCTTTAAAATATGGAAAGAAAGCCCATTTCTGAAAACCTTCGCAAAATTAAAATCATTGACATAAAAACGGTCATATTTTTTACTACCTTTAAAGTTATATATTTTAATTCAGAAAACAACATAATCATTCCTCAAGCCCATAAAGGTATCCCATATCGAAATCCGAGTTCATTTGACCAAGTTATGTTCTTTTAAAGATGGAAAGAAGGCCCATTTCAGTAAACCTTCGCAAAACTAAAATCAATGACATAAAAACTGTCATATTTTTTACTACCTTTAAAGTTATTTTTATTAATGCAGATAACAACATTATCATTCCACAAGCCCATAAAGCTATGCCATATCGAAATTCGAGTTCATTTGGCCAAGTTATGGGCTTTTAAAGATGGAAGGGAGGCCCGTTTCTGAAAACCTTCGCAAAATTAAAATCAATGACATAAAAGCGGTCATATTTTCTACTACCTTTTAAGTTATATATTTTAATGCAGATAACATCATAATCATTCCTCAAGCCCATAAATGTATGCCATATCGAAAACCGAGTTCATTTGACGAAGTTATGGGCTTTTAAAGATGGAATGAAGGCCCATTTCAGTAAACCTTCGCAAAATTAAAATCAATGACATAAAAACTGTCATACCTTTCAAGTTATGTATTTTAATGCAGATAACAACATTATCATTCCACAAGCCCATAAAGGCATGCCATATCGAAATCAGAGTTCATTTGACCAAGTTATGGGCTTTTCAAGATAGAGAGGAGGCCCATTTATGTAAACCTTCGCAAAATTAAAATCAATGACATAAAAACGGTCATTATTTTTACTACCCTTAAAGTTATATATTTTAATTCAGAAAACAACATTATCATTCCACAAGCCCATAAAGGTATGCCATATCGAAAACCGAGTTCATTTGACGAAGTTATGGGCTTTTAAAGATGGAAAGAAAGGCCATTTCAGTAAACCTTCGCAAAACTTAAATCAATGACATAAAAACTGTCATATTTTTTACTACCTTTAAAGTTATATACATTAATGCAGTTAACAACATAATCATTCCACAAGCCCATAAAGGTGTGCCATAACGAAATCCGAGTTTATTTGAACAAGTTATGGGCTTTTAAAGATGGAAAGAAAGCCCATTTCTGAAAACCTTCGCAAATTTAAAATCATTGACATAAAAACGGTCACATTTTTTACAACCTTTAAAATTATATATTTTAATGCAGATAACATAATCATTCCACAAGCCCATAAATGTATGCCATATCGAAAACCGAGTTCATTTGACGAAGTTATGGGCTTTTAAAGATGGAATGAAGGCCCATTTCAGTAAACCTTCGCAAAATTAAAATCAAAACATTAACATTCCACAAGCCCATAAAGGCATGCCATATCGAAAACCGAGTTCATTTGACCAAATTATGGGCTTTTAAAGATGGAAAGGAGGCCCGTTTCTGGAAACCTTCGCAAAATTAAAAAATATAACATAAAAGCAGTCATATTTTTTACTACCTTTAAAGTTATATATTTTAATGCAGACAACAACATAATCATTCCACAAGCCCATAAAGGTATCCCATATCGAAATCCGAGTTCATTTGACCAAGTTATGGGCTTTTAAAGATGGAAAGAAGGCCCATTTCAGTAAACCTTCGCAAAACTAAAATCAATGACATAAAAACTGTCATATTTTTTACTACCTTTAAAGTAATATTTATTAATGCAGATAACAACATTATCATTCCACATGCCCATAAAGCTATGCCATATCGAAATCCGATTTCATTTGACCAAGTTATGGGCTTTTAGAGATGGAAAAAAGGCCCATTTCAGTAAACCTTCGAAAAACTAAAATCAATGACATAAAAACGGTCATATTTATTACTACCTTTAAAGTTATATACATTAATGCAGATAACAACATAATTATTCCACAAGCCCATAAAGGTGTGCCATAACGAAATCCGAGTTCATTTGAACAAGTTATGGGCTTTAAAATATGGAAAGAAAGCCCATTTCTGAAAACCTTCGCAAAATTAAAATCATTGACATAAAAACGGTCATATTTTTTACTACCTTTAAAGTTATATACTTTAATGCAGATAACAACATAATCATTCCACAAGCCCATAAAGGTGTGCCATAACGAAATCCGACTTCATTTGACCAAGTTATGTTCTTTTAAAGATGGAAAGAAGGCCCATTTCAGTAAACCTTCGCAAAACTAAAATCAATGACATAAAAACTGTCATATTTTTTACTTCCTTTAAAGTTATTTTTATTAATGCAGATAACAACATTATCATTCCACAAGCCCATAAAGCTATGCCATATCGAAATTCGAGTTCATTTGGCCAAGTTATGGGCTTTTAAAGATGGAAAGGAGGCCCGTTTCTGAAAACCTTCGCAAAATTAAAATCAATGACATAAAAGCGGTCATATTTTCTACTACCTTTTAAGTTATATATTTTAATGCAGATAACATCATAATCATTCCTCAAGCCCATAAATGTATGCCATATCGAAAACCGAGTTCATTTGACGAAGTTATGGGCTTTTAAAGATGGAATGAAGGCCCATTTCAGTAAACCTTCGCAAAACTTAAATCAATGACATAAAAACTGTCATATTTTTTACTACCTTTAAAGTTATATACATTAATGCAGATAGCAACATAATCATTCCACAAGCCCATAAAGGTGTGCCATAACGAAATCCGACTTCATTTGAACAAGTTATGGGCTTTTAAAGATGGAAAGAAAGCCCATTTCTGAAAACCTTCGCAAAATTAAAATCATTGACATAAAAACGGTCACATTTTTTACAACCTTTAAAACTATATATTTTAATGCAGATATTAACATAATCATTCCACAAGCCCATAAATGTATGCCATATCGAAAACCGAGTTCATTTGACGAAGTTATGGGCTTTTAAAGATGGAAAGAAAGGCCATTTCAGTAAACCTTCGCAAAACTTATATCAATGACATAAAAACTGTCATATTTTTTAATACCTTTAAAGTTATTTTTATTAAAGCAGATAACAACATAATCATTCCACAAGCCCATAAAGCTATGCCATATCGAAATCCGATTTCATTTGACCAAGTTATGGGCTTTTAAAGTTGGAAAAAAGGCCCATTTCAGTAAACCTTCGCAAAACTAAAATCAATGACATAAAAACGGTTACATATATTAATGCAGATAACAACATAATCATTTCACAAGCCCATAAAGGTGTGCCATATCGAAATCCGAGTTCATTTGAACAAGTTATGGGCTTTTAAAGATGGAAAGAAAGCCCATTTTTAAAAACCTTCGCAAAATTAAAATCATTGACATAAAAACGGTCACATTTTTTAGAACCTTTAAAGTTACATATATTAATGCATATAGCAAAATAATCATTCCACAAGCCCATAAAGGGTGCCATATCGAAATCCGAGTTCATTTGACCAAGCAATGGACTTTTAAAGATGGAAAGAAAGTCAATTTCTGTAAACCTTCGCAAAATTAAAATCATTGACATAAAAATGGTCATATTTTTTACAGCCTTTAAGGTTATATATTTTAATACAGAAAAGAACATTATCATTCCACAAGCCCATAAAGGCATGCCATATCGAAATCCGAGCTCATTTGAACAAGTTATGGGCTTTTAAAGATAGAAAGGAGGCCCATTTCTGTAAACCTTTGCAAAACTAAAATCAATGACATAAAAACGGTCATATTTTTAACTACCTTTAAAGTTATATATTTTAATGCAGACAACAACATAATCATTCCACAAGCCCATAAAGGTATCCCATATCGAAATCCGAGTTCATTTGACCAAGTTATGGGCTTTTAAAGATGGAAAGAAAGCCCATTTCAGTAAACCTTCGCAAAACTAAAATCAATGACATAAAAACTGTCATATTTTTTACTACCTTTAAAGTAATATTTATTAATGCAGATAACAACATTATCATTCCACATGCCCATAAAGCTATGCCATATCGAAATCCGATTTCATTTGACCAAGTTATGGGCTTTTAGAGATGGAAAAAAGGCCCATTTCAGTAAACCTTCGAAAAACTAAAATCAATGACATAAAAACGGTCATATTTATTACTACCTTTAAAGTTATATACATTAATGCAGATAACAACATAATTATTCCACAAGCCCATAAAGGTGTGCCATAACGAAATCCGAGTTCATTTGAACAAGTTATGGGCTTTAAAATATGGAAAGAAAGCCCATTTCTGAAAACCTTCGCAAAATTAAAATCATTGACATAAAAACGGTCATATTTTTTACTACCTTTAAAGTTATATATTTTAATTCAGAAAACAACATAATCATTCCTCAAGCCCATAAAGGTATCCCATATCGAAATCCGAGTTCATTTGACCAAGTTATGTTCTTTTAAAGATGGAAAGAAGGCCCATTTCAGTAAACCTTCGCAAAACTAAAATCAATGACATAAAAACTGTCATATTTTTTACTACCTTTAAAGTTATTTTTATTAATGCAGATAACAACATTATCATTCCACAAGCCCATAAAGCTATGCCATATCGAAATTCGAGTTCATTTGGCCAAGTTATGGGCTTTTAAAGATGGAAGGGAGGCCCGTTTCTGAAAACCTTCGCAAAATTAAAATCAATGACATAAAAGCGGTCATATTTTCTACTACCTTTTAAGTTATATATTTTAATGCAGATAACATCATAATCATTCCTCAAGCCCATAAATGTATGCCATATCGAAAACCGAGTTCATTTGACGAAGTTATGGGCTTTTAAAGATGGAATGAAGGCCCATTTCAGTAAACCTTCGCAAAATTAAAATCAATGACATAAAAACTGTCATACTTTTCAAGTTATGTATTTTAATGCAGATAACAACATTATCATTCCACAAGCCCATAAAGGCATGCCATATCGAAATCAGAGTTCATTTGACCAAGTTATGGGCTTTTCAAGATAGAGAGGAGGCCCATTTATGTAAACCTTCGCAAAATTAAAATCAATGACATAAAAACGGTCATTATTTTTACTACCCTTAAAGTTATATATTTTAATTCAGAAAACAACATTATCATTCCACAAGCCCATAAAGGTATGCCATATCGAAAACCGAGTTCATTTGACGAAGTTATGGGCTTTTAAAGATGGAAAGAAAGGCCATTTCAGTAAACCTTCGCAAAACTTAAATCAATGACATAAAAACTGTCATATTTTTTACTACCTTTAAAGTTATATACATTAATGCAGTTAACAACATAATCATTCCACAAGCCCATAAAGGTGTGCCATAACGAAATCCGAGTTTATTTGAACAAGTTATGGGCTTTTAAAGATGGAAAGAAAGCCCATTTCTGAAAACCTTCGCAAATTTAAAATCATTGACATAAAAACGGTCACATTTTTTACAACCTTTAAAATTATATATTTTAATGCAGATAACATAATCATTCCACAAGCCCATAAATGTATGCCATATCGAAAACCGAGTTCATTTGACGAAGTTATGGGCTTTTAAAGATGGAATGAAGGCCCATTTCAGTAAACCTTCGCAAAATTAAAATCAAAACATTAACATTCCACAAGCCCATAAGGGCATGCCATATCGAAAACCGAGTTCATTTGACCAAATTATGGGCTTTTAAAGATGGAAAGGAGGCCCGTTTCTGGAAACCTTCGCAAAATTAAAAAATATAACATAAAAGCAGTCATATTTTTTACTACCTTTAAAGTTATATATTTTAATGCAGACAACAACATAATCATTCCACAAGCCCATAAAGGTATCCCATATCGAAATCCGAGTTCATTTGACCAAGTTATGGGCTTTTAAAGATGGAAAGAAGGCCCATTTCAGTAAACCTTCGCAAAACTAAAATCAATGACATAAAAACTGTCATATTTTTTACTACCTTTAAAGTAATATTTATTAATGCAGATAACAACATTATCATTCCACATGCCCATAAAGCTATGCCATATCGAAATCCGATTTCATTTGACCAAGTTATGGGCTTTTAGAGATGGAAAAAAGGCCCATTTCAGTAAACCTTCGAAAAACTAAAATCAATGACATAAAAACGGTCATATTTATTACTACCTTTAAAGTTATATACATTAATGCAGATAACAACATAATTATTCCACAAGCCCATAAAGGTGTGCCATAACGAAATCCGAGTTCATTTGAACAAGTTATGGGCTTTAAAATATGGAAAGAAAGCCCATTTCTGAAAACCTTCGCAAAATTAAAATCATTGACATAAAAACGGTCATATTTTTTACTACCTTTAAAGTTATATACATTAATGCAGATAACAACATAATCATTCCACAAGCCCATAAAGGTGTGCCATAACGAAATCCGACTTCATTTGACCAAGTTATGTTCTTTTAAAGATGGAAAGAAGGCCCATTTCAGTAAACCTTCGCAAAACTAAAATCAATGACATAAAAACTGTCATATTTTTTACTTCCTTTAAAGTTATTTTTATTAATGCAGATAACAACATTATCATTCCACAAGCCCATAAAGCTATGCCATATCGAAATTCGAGTTCATTTGGCCAAGTTATGGGCTTTTAAAGATGGAAAGGAGGCCCGTTTCTGAAAACCTTCGCAAAATTAAAATCAATGACATAAAAGCGGTCATATTTTCTACTACCTTTTAAGTTATATATTTTAATGCAGATAACATCATAATCATTCCTCAAGCCCATAAATGTATGCCATATCGAAAACCGAGTTCATTTGACGAAGTTATGGGCTTTTAAAGATGGAATGAAGGCCCATTTCAGTAAACCTTCGCAAAACTTAAATCAATGACATAAAAACTGTCATATTTTTTACTACCTTTAAAGTTATATACATTAATGCAGATAACAACATAATCATTCCACAAGCCCATAAAGGTGTGCCATAACGAAATCCGACTTCATTTGAACAAGTTATGGGCTTTTAAAGATGAAAAGAAAGCCCATTTCTGAAAACCTTCGCAAAATTAAAATCATTGACATAAAAACGGTCACATTTTTTACAACCTTTAAAACTATATATTTTAATGCAGATAACAACATAATCATTCCACAAGCCCATAAATGTATGCCATATCGAAAACCGAGTTCATTTGACGAAGTTATGGGCTTTTAAAGATGGAAAGAAAGGCCATTTCAGTAAACCTTCGCAAAACTTATATCAATGACATAAAAACTGTCATATTTTTTAATACCTTTAAAGTTATTTTTATTAAAGCAGATAACAACATAATCATTCCACAAGCCCATAAAGCTATGCCATATCGAAATCCGATTTCATTTGACCAAGTTATGGGCTTTTAAAGTTGGAAAAAAGGCCCAATTCAGTAAACCTTCGCAAAACTAAAATCAATGACATAAAAACGGTTACATATATTAATGCAGATAACAACATAATCATTTCACAAGCCCATAAAGGTGTGCCATATCGAAATCCGAGTTCATTTGAACAAGTTATGGGCTTTTAAAGATGGAAAGAAAGCCCATTTTTAAAAACCTTCGCAAAATTAAAATCATTGACATAAAAACGGTCACATTTTTTAGAACCTTTAAAGTTACATATATTAATGCATATAGCAAAATAATCATTCCACAAGCCCATAAAGGGTGCCATATCGAAATCCGAGTTCATTTGACCAAGTTATGGGCTTTTAAAGATGGAAAGAAAGTCAATTTCTGTAAACCTTCGCAAAATTAAAATCATTGACATAAAAATGGTCATATTTTTTACAGCCTTTAAGGTTATATATTTTAATACAGAAAAGAACATTATCATTCCACAAGCCCATAAAGGCATGCCATATCGAAATCCGAGCTCATTTGAACAAGTTATGGGCTTTTAAAGATAGAAAGGAGGCCCATTTCTGTAAACCTTTGCAAAACTAAAATCAATGACATAAAAACGGTCATATTTTTTACTTCCATTTAAGTTATATATTTTAATGCAGATAACAACATTATCATTCCACAAGCCCATAAAGGCATGCCATATCGAAATCCGAGTTCATTTTACCAAGTTATGGGCTTTTAAAGATGGAAAGAAGGCCCATTTCAGTAAACCTTCGCAACTAAAATCAGAGACATAAAAACGGTCATATTTTTTACCATCCTTACAGTTAAATATATTAATGCAGATAGCAACATAATGATTTCACAATCCCATTAAGGTATGCAACATCGAAATCCGAGTTCATTTGACAAAGTTGTGGGCCTTTAAAGATGGAAAGAAAGCCCATTTCTGTAAACCTTCGCAAAATTAAAATCATTGACATAAAAACGGTCATATTTTTTACTACCTTTAAAGTTACATATTTTAATGCAGAAAACAACATTATCATTCCACAAGCTCAAAAAGGCATGCCATATCAAAAACCGAGTTCATTTGACCAAGCAATGGACTTTTAAAGATGGAAAAAAGGCCCATTTCTGGAAACTTTCGCAAAATTAAAACAAGGAAGAACGCTATAGTCGAGTACCTCGACTATCAGATACCCGTTACTCAGCTATATGGAGATATGCAAGCAGCAAAGCGAGATTAAAATGCGCCACCTACCGGCGGTATACAGATTTAAGCGTTATGGGCGTTAGAGTGGGCGTGGCAAATTTTTTTTTGGATCAATCGATAGGTATCGACGAGACCAATACATTTCAGTTAAAATTTTTTATCTAGCATGAAAATTGTGGGCGTCACAGGTTTTCGCGGTTTGTGGGCGTTAAAGTGGGCGTGGCAAACTTTTTTTTGGGTCAATCGATAGGTATTGATGAGAACAATACATTTCAGTTAAAATTTTTATTCTAGCATCAAAACTGTAGGAGCCACAGTTTTGGGCGGTTTGTGGGCGTTAGAGTGGGCGTGGCACTGTGCCGAAACAAACTTGCGCTGCGTAAGAAGCTCAGGAATCTGCACGCCAAATCTCAATAGCCTAGCTCCCATAGTTTCCGAGATCTCAGCGTTCATCCGGACGGACAGACAGACGGACAGACGGACAGACGGACATGGCTAGATCGACTCGGCTAGTGATCCTGATCAAGAATATATATACTTTGTGGGGTCGGAAACGCTTCCTTCTGCCTGTTACATACTTTCCGACGAATCTAGTATACCCTTTTACTCTACGAGTAACGGGTATAATCAATGACATAAAAACGGTCATATTTTTTACTACCTTTAAAGTTATATATTTTAATGCAGATAACAACATTATCATTCCACAAGCCCATAAAGGCATGCCATATCGAAAACCGAGTTCATTTGACCAAATTATGGGCTTTTAAAGATGGAAAGGAGGCCCGTTTCTGGAAACCTTCGCAAAATTAAAATATATAACATAAAAACGGTCATATTTTTTACTACCTTTAAAGTTATATATTTTAATGCAGACAACAACATAATCATTCCACAAGCCCATAAAGGTATCCCATATCGAAATCCGAGTTCATTTGACCAAGTTATGGGCTTTTAAAGATGGAAAGAAGGCCCATTTCAGTAAATCTTCGCAAAACTAAAATCAATGACATAAAAACTGTCATATTTTTTACTACCTTTAAAGTAATATTTATTAATGCAGATAACAACATTATCATTCCACATGCCCATAAAGCTATGCCATATCGAAATCCGATTTCATTTGACCAAGTTATGGGCTTTTAGAGATGGAAAAAAGGCCCATTTCAGTAAACCTTCGAAAAACTAAAATCAATGACATAAAAACGGTCATATTTATTACTACCTTTAAAGTTATTTACATTAATGCAGATAACAACATACTCATTCACAAGCCCATAAAGGTGTGCCATATCGAAATCCGAGTTCATTGAACAAGTTATGGGCTTTTAAAGATGGAAAGAAAGACCATTTCTGAAAACCTTCGCAAAATTAAAATCATTGACATAAAAACGGTCACATTTTTTACAACCTTTAAAGTTATATATTTTAATGCAGATAACAACATAATCATCCCACAAGCACATAAAGGTTGGCCATATCGAAATCCGAGTTAATTTGACCAAGTTATGGGCTTTCAAATATGGAAAGGAGGCACAATTCTGTAAACCTTCGCAAAATTAAAATCAATGACATAAAAACGGTCATATTTTTTACTACCTTTAAAGTTATATTTGATAATGCAGATAACAACATAATCATTCCACATGCCCCATTTGACCAAGTTATGGGCTTTTAAAGATGGAAAAAAGGGTCATTTTCATATTTATTACTACCTTTAAAAATATATATATTAATGTAGATAACAACATAATCATTCCACAAGCCCATAAAGGTGTGCCATATCGAAATTCGAGTTCATTTGAACAAGTTATGGGCTTTTAAAGATAGAAAGGAGGCCCATTTCTGTAAACCTTCGCAAAACTAAAATCAATGACATAAAAACGGTCAAATTTTTTACTACCTTTAAAGTTATATATTTTAATGCAGAAAACAACATTATCATTCCACAAGCCCATAAAGGCATGCCATATCGAAAACCGAGTTCATTTGACCAAGTTATGGGCTTTTAAAGATGGAAGGGAGGCCCATTTCTGGAAACCTTAGCAAAATTAAAATCAATGACATATAAACGGTCATATTTTTTACAACCTTTAAAGTTATATATTTTAACGTAGATAACAACATAATCATTCTACAAGCCCATAAATGTATGCCATATCGAAATCCGAGTTCATTTGAACAAGTTATGGGCTTTTAAAGATAGAAAGCAGGCCCATTTCTGTAAACCTTCGCAAAACTAAAATCAATGACATAAAAACGGTCAAATTTTTTACTACCTTTAAAGTTATATATTTTAATGCAGAAAACAACATTATCATTCCACAAGCCCATAAAGGCATGCCATATCGAAAACCGAGTTCATTTGACCAAGTTATGGGCTTTTAAAGATGGAAGGGAGGCCCATTTCTGGAAACCTTAGCAAAATTAAAATCAATGACATATAAACGGTCATATTTTTTACAACCTTTAAAGTTATATATTTTAACGCAGATAACAACATAATCATTCTACAAGCCCATAAATGTATGCCATATCGAAATCCGAGTTCATTTGAACAAGTTATGGGCTTTTAAAGATAGAAAGGAGGCCCATTTCTGTAAACCTTCGAAAAACTAAAATCAATGACATAAAAACGGTCATATTTATTACTACCTTTAAAGTTATTTACATTAATGCAGATAACAACATACTCATTCACAAGCCCATAAAGGTGTGCCATATCGAAATCCGAGTTCATTGAACAAGTTATGGGCTTTTAAAGATGGAAAGAAAGCCCATTTCTGTAAACTTCGCAAAATTAAAATCATTGACATAAAGACGGTCACATTTTTTACAACCTTTAAACTTATTTATTTTAATGCAGATAACAACATAATCATTCCACATGCCCATTAAGCTATGCCATATCGAAATCGGAGTTCATTTGACCAAGTTATGGGCTTTTAAATATGGAAAAAAAGCCCATTTCTGTAAACCTTCGCAAAATAAAATCATTGACATAAAAACGGTCATATTTTTTACTACCTTTAAAGTTATATATTTTAATGCAGAAAACAACATTATCATTCCACAAGCCCATAAAGGCATGCCATATCGAAAACCGAGTTCATTTGACCAAGTTATGGGCTTTTAAAGATGGAAGGGAGGCCCATTTCTGGAAACCTTACCAAAATTAAAATCAATGACATATAAACGGTCATATTTTTTACAACCTTTAAAGTTATATATTTTAACGCAGATAACAACATAATCATTCTACAAGCCCATAAATGTATGCCATATCGAAATCCGAGTTCATTTGAACAAGTTATGGGCTTTTAAAGATAGAAAGGAGGCCCATTTCTGTAAACCTTCGCAAAACTAAAATCAATGACATAAAAACGGTCAAATTTTTTTTCTTCCTTTAAAGTAATATATTTTAATGCAGATAACAACATTATCATTCCACAAGCCCATAAAGGCATGCCATATCGAAATCTGAGTTCATTTGACCAAGTTATGGGCTTTTAAAGATGGAAAGAAGGCCCATTTCAGTAAACCTTCGCAACTAAAATCAAAGACATAAAAACGGTCATATTTTATACCACCCTTAAAGTTACATATATTAATGCAGATAGCAACATAATCATTCCACAAGCCCATAAAGGTGTGCCATATCGAAATCCGAGTTCATTTGACAAAGTTATGGGCTTTTAAAGATGGAAAGAAAGCCCATTTCCATCATTGACATAAAAACGGTCATATTTTTTACTACCTTTAAAGTTATATATTTTAATGCAGAAAACAACATTATCATTCCACAAGCCCATAAAGGCATGCCATATCGAAAACCGAGTTCATTTGACCAAGTTATGGGCTTTTAAAGATAGAAAGAAATCCCCTTTCTGTAAACCTTCGCAAAATTAAAATCATTGACATAAAAACGGTCACATTTTTTACAACCTTTAAACTTATTTATTTTAATGCAGATAACAACATAATCATTCCACAAGCCCATAAAGGTAGGCCATATCGAAATCCGAGTTAATTTGACCAAGTTATGGGCTTTTAAAGATGGAAAGAAGGCCCATTTCAGTAAACCTTCGCAACTAAAATCAAAGACATAAAAACGGTCATATTTTTTACCACCCTTAAAGTTACATATATTAATGCAGATAGCAACATAATCATTCCACAAGCCCATATAGGTGTGCCATATCGAAATCCGAGTTCATTTGACAAAGTTATGGGCTTTTAAAGATGGAAAGAAAGCCCATTTCTGTAAACCTTCGCAAAATTAAAATCATTGACATAAAAACGGTCATATTTTTTACTACCTTTAAAGTTATATATTTTAATGCAGAAAACAACATTATCATTCCACAAGCCTATAAAGGCATGTCATATCGAAATCAGAGTTCATTTGACCAAGTTATGGGCTTTTAAGATGGAAAGAAGGCCCATTTCAGTAAACCTTCGCAACTAAAATCAGAGACATAAAAACGGTCATATTTTTTACCACCCTTACAGTTAAATATATTAATGCAGATAGCAACATAATGATTTCACAATCCCATTAAGGTATGCAACATCGAAATCCGAGATTATTTGACAAAGTTATGGGCTTTTAAAGATGGAAAGAAAGCCCATTTCTGTAAACCTTCGCAAAATTAAAATCATTGACATAAAAACGGTCATATTTTTTACTACCTTTAAAGTTACATATTTTAATGCAGAAAACAACATTATCATTCCACAAGCTCAAAAAGGCATGCCATGTCAAAAACCGAGTTCATTTGACGAAGTTATGGGCTTTTAAAGATGGAAAGGAGGCCCATTTCTGGAAACCTTCGCAAAATTAAAATCAATGACATAAAAACGGTAATATTTTTTACTACCTTTAAAGTTATATATTTTAATGCAGATAACAACATTATCATTCCACAAGCCCATAAAGGCATTCCATATCGAAATCAGAGTTCATTTGTCCAAGTTATGGGCTTTTAAAGATGGAAAATAGGTCCATTTCTGGAAACCTTCGCAAAATTAAAATTAATGACAAAAAAACGGTCATATTTGTTACTGCCTTTTAAGTTATATATTTGAATGCAGATAACATCATAATCATTCCACAAGCCCATAAATGTATGCCATATCGAAATCCGAGTTCATTTGACCAAGTTATGGGCTCTTAAAGATGGAATGAAGGCCCATTTCAGTAAACCTTCGCAAAATTAAAATCAATGACATAAAAACTGTCATATTTCTTAATACCTTCAAAGTTATACTTATTAATGCAAATAACAACATTATCATTCGACAAGCCCATAAAGCTATGCCATATCGAAATCCGAGTTCATTTGACCAAGTTATGGGCTTTTAAAGACGGAAAAGAGGCCCATTTCAGTAAACCGTCGTAAAACAAAAATAAATGACATAAAAACGGTCATATTTATTACTACCTTTAAAGTTATTTACATTAATGCAAATAACAACATACTCATTCACAAGCCCATAAAGGTGTGCCATATCGAAATCCGAGTTCATTGAACAAGTTATGGGCTTTTAAAGATGGAAAGAAAGACCATTTCTGAAAACCTTCGCTTAATTAAAATCATTGACATAAAAACGGTCACATTTTTTACAACCTTTAAAGTTATATATTTTAATGCAGATAACAACATAATCATTCCACAAGCACATAAAGGTAGGCCATATCGAAATCCGAGTTAATTTGACCAAGTTATGGGCTTTTAAATATGGAAAGGAGGCCCAATTCTGTAAACCTTCGCAAAATTAAAATCAATGACATAAAAACGGTCATATTTTTTACTACCTTTAAAGTTATATTTGATAATGCAGATAACAACATAATCATTCCACATGCCCCATTTGACCAAGTTATGGGCTTTTAAAGATGGAAAAAAGGGTCATTTTCATATTTATTACTACCTTTAAAAATATATATATTAATGTAGATAACAACATAATTATTCCACAAGCCCATAAAGGTGTGCCATATCGAAATTCGAGTTCATTTGAACAAGTTATGGGCTTTTCAAGATGGAAAGAAAGCCTATTTCTGTAAACTTCGCAAAATTAAAATCATTGACATAAAAACGGTCACATTTTTTACAACCTTTAAAGTTATATATTTTAACGCAGATAACAACATAATCATTCTACAAGCCCATAAATGTATGCCATATCGAAATCCGAGTTCATTTGAACAAGTTATGGGCTTTTAAAGATAGAAAGGAGGCCCATTTCTGTAAACCTTCGCAAAACTAAAATCAATGACATAAAAACGGTCAAATTTTTTTTCTTCCTTTAAAGTAATATATTTTAATGCAGATAACAACATTATCATTCCACAAGCCCATAAAGGCATGCCATATCGAAATCTGAGTTCATTTGACCAAGTTATGGGCTTTTAAAGATGGAAAGAAGGCCCATTTCAGTAAACCTTCGCAACTAAAATCAAAGACATAAAAACGGTCATATTTTATACCACCCTTAAAGTTACATATATTAATGCAGATAGCAACATAATCATTCCACAAGCCCATAAAGGTGTGCCATATCGAAATCCGAGTTCATTTGACAAAGTTATGGGCTTTTAAAGATGGAAAGAAAGCCCATTTCCATCATTGACATAAAAACGGTCATATTTTTTACTACCTTTAAAGTTATATATTTTAATGCAGAAAACAACATTATCATTCCACAAGCCCATAAAGGCATGCCATATCGAAATCCGAGTTCATTTGACCAAGTTATGGGCTTTTAAAGATGGAAAGGAGGCCCATTTCTGGAAACCTTCGCAAAATTAAAATCAATGACATAAAAACGGTAATATTTTTTACTACCTTTAAAGTTATATATTTTAATGCAGATAACAACATTATCATTCCACAAGCCCATAAAGGCATTCCATATCGAAATCAGAGTTCATTTGTCCAAGTTATGGGCTTTTAAAGATGGAAAATAGGTCCATTTCTGGAAACCTTCGCAAAATTAAAATTAATGACAAAAAAACGGTCATATTTGTTACTGCCTTTTAAGTTATATATTTGAATGCAGATAACATCATAATCATTCCACAAGCCCATAAATGTATGCCATATCGAAATCCGAGTTCATTTGACCAAGTTATGGGCTCTTAAAGATGGAATGAAGGCCCATTTCAGTAAACCTTCGCAAAATTAAAATCAATGACATAAAAACTGTCATATTTCTTAATACCTTCAAAGTTAAGACAAAGTTATGGGCTTTTAAAGATGGAAAGAAAGCCCATTTCTGTAAACCTTCGCAAAATTAAAATCATTGACATAAAAACGGTCATATTTTTTACTACCTTTAAAGTTATATATTTTAATGCAGAAAACAACATTATCATTCCACAAGCCTATAAAGGCATGTCATATCGAAATCAGAGTTCATTTGACCAAGTTATGGGCTTTTAAGATGGAAAGAAGGCCCATTTCAGTAAACCTTCGCAACTAAAATCAGAGACATAAAAACGGTCATATTTTTTACCACCCTTACAGTTAAATATATTAATGCAGATAGCAACATAATGATTTCACAATCCCATTAAGGTATGCAACATCGAAATCCGAGATTATTTGACAAAGTTATGGGCTTTTAAAGATGGAAAGAAAGCCCATTTCTGTAAACCTTCGCAAAATTAAAATCATTGACATAAAAACGGTCATATTTTTTACTACCTTTAAAGTTACATATTTTAATGCAGAAAACAACATTATCATTCCACAAGCTCAAAAAGGCATGCCATGTCAAAAACCGAGTTCATTTGACGAAGTTATGGGCTTTTAAAGATGGAAAGGAGGCCCATTTCTGGAAACCTTCGCAAAATTAAAATCAATGACATAAAAACGGTAATATTTTTTACTACCTTTAAAGTTATATATTTTAATGCAGATAACAACATTATCATTCCACAAGCCCATAAAGGCATTCCATATCGAAATCAGAGTTCATTTGTCCAAGTTATGGGCTTTTAAAGATGGAAAATAGGTCCATTTCTGGAAACCTTCGCAAAATTAAAATTAATGACAAAAAAACGGTCATATTTGTTACTGCCTTTTAAGTTATATATTTGAATGCAGATAACATCATAATCATTCCACAAGCCCATAAATGTATGCCATATCGAAATCCGAGTTCATTTGACCAAGTTATGGGCTCTTAAAGATGGAATGAAGGCCCATTTCAGTAAACCTTCGCAAAATTAAAATCAATGACATAAAAACTGTCATATTTCTTAATACCTTCAAAGTTATACTTATTAATGCAAATAACAACATTATCATTCGACAAGCCCATAAAGCTATGCCATATCGAAATCCGAGTTCATTTGACCAAGTTATGGGCTTTTAAAGACGGAAAAGAGGCCCATTTCAGTAAACCGTCGTAAAACAAAAATAAATGACATAAAAACGGTCATATTTATTACTACCTTTAAAGTTATTTACATTAATGCAAATAACAACATACTCATTCACAAGCCCATAAAGGTGTGCCATATCGAAATCCGAGTTCATTGAACAAGTTATGGGCTTTTAAAGATGGAAAGAAAGACCATTTCTGAAAACCTTCGCTTAATTAAAATCATTGACATAAAAACGGTCACATTTTTTACAACCTTTAAAGTTATATATTTTAATGCAGATAACAACATAATCATTCCACAAGCACATAAAGGTAGGCCATATCGAAATCCGAGTTAATTTGACCAAGTTATGGGCTTTTAAATATGGAAAGGAGGCCCAATTCTGTAAACCTTCGCAAAATTAAAATCAATGACATAAAAACGGTCATATTTTTTACTACCTTTAAAGTTATATTTGATAATGCAGATAACAACATAATCATTCCACATGCCCCATTTGACCAAGTTATGGGCTTTTAAAGATGGAAAAAAGGGTCATTTTCATATTTATTACTACCTTTAAAAATATATATATTAATGTAGATAACAACATAATTATTCCACAAGCCCATAAAGGTGTGCCATATCGAAATTCGAGTTCATTTGAACAAGTTATGGGCTTTTCAAGATGGAAAGAAAGCCTATTTCTGTAAACTTCGCAAAATTAAAATCATTGACATAAAAACGGTCACATTTTTTACAACCTTTAAACTTATTTATTTTGATGCAGATAACAACATAACCATTCCACAAGCCCATAAAGGTAGGCCATATCGAAATCCGAGTTCAGTTGACCAAGTTATGGGCTTTTAAAGATGGAAAGGAGGCCCATTTCAGTAAAACTTCGCAACTAAAATCAAAGACATAAAAACGGTCATATTTTTTACTACCCTTAAAGTTACATATATTAATGCAGATAGCAACATAATCATTCCACAAGCCCATAAAGGCATGCCATATCGAAATTCGAGTTCATTTGACCAAGTTATGGGCTTTTAAAGATGGAAAGAAAGCCTATTTCTGTAAACTTCGCAAAATTAAAATCATTGACATAAAAACGGTCATATTTTTTACTACCTTTAAAGTTATAAAATTTTAATGCAGAAAACAACATTATCATTCCACAAGCCCATAAAGGCATGCCATACCGAAAACCGAGTTCATTTGACCAACTTATGGGCTTTTAAAGATGGAAGGGAGGCCCATTTCTGGAAACCTTAGCAAAATTAAAATCAATGACATATAAACGGTCATATTTTTTACAACCTTTAAAGTTATATATTTTAATGCAGATAACAACATAATCATTCTACAAGCCCATAAATGTATGCCATATCGAAATCCGAGTTCACTTGAACAAGTTATGGGCTTTTAAAGATAGAAAGGAGGCCCATTTCTGTAAACCTTCGCAAAACTAAAATCAATGACATAAAAACGGTCAAATTTTTTTTCTTCCTTTAAAGTAATATATTTTAATGCAGATAACAACATTATCATTCCACAAGCCCATAAAGGCATGCCATATCGAAATCTGAGTTCATTTGACCAAGTTATGGGCTTTTAAAGATGGAAAGAAGGCCCATTTCAGTAAACCTTCGCAACTAAAATCAAAGACATAAAAACGGTCATATTTTTTACCACCCTTAAAGTTACATATATTAATGCAGATAGCAACATAATCATTCCACAAGCCCATAAAGGTGTGCCATATCGAAATCCGAGTTCATTTGACAAAGTTATGGGCTTTTAAAGATGGAAAGAAAGCCCATTTCTGTAAACCTTCGCAAAATTAAAATCATTGACATAAAAACGGTCATATTTTTTACTACCTTTAAAGTTATATATTTTAATGCAGAAAACAACATTATCATTCCACAAGCCCATAAAGGCATGCCATATCGAAAACCGAGTTCATTTGACCAAGTTATGGGCTTTTAAAGATGGAAAGGAGGCCCATTTCTGGAAACCTTAGCAAAATTAAAATCAAAAACATATAAACGGTCATATTTTTTACTACCTTTAAAGA